>NC_087351.1:641501-941501 GCF_030014295.1 Loxodonta africana | reverse complement strand
CAGGATAGCTTAGTTTCGTGTAGGGTATGGTAGAGTAGCATCGGATGGAATAGAGAAAAGAGAAAACGAGAATCCAATACAACAGAATCGAAAAGAAGAGACTAGATGAGGAAAGACTAGGGCGGGATAGGGTTCTGTCGAATAGAAGAGCGTAGAATGGTGTGGAATGGAGTCAAATGCAGTCAAACCGAGATGAATAGACTAGAAAAGAGTTGAATAGAGCGGAATAGCACCGAATAGGGACATCTAGGGCTGAGTCGAGCCCAATCGAGCCCAATCAAGTCCAATCGACCAGATTCGAGCTGAATGGAGCCGAATGGAGCTGGAATGAGCCAAATAGAGACCAAGAAAATGAGCCAAGCTAGATCGAGGCAAATCGCACCTAATCGCATCCTATTGCATCGAATCTCGTCGAAGTCCATCCAATCCCACCAAAACCCATTGAATCTCATGAAATCTCACCGAATCCCGTCCAATTGTGTCAAATCGGGTCGAATCGAATGCAATCGAATTCAATAGAACAGCTTAGAGTAGCGTAGGTCAGGCTGGGATTCAATAGGGTAGGGCACAGAGGAATAGACTAGAGAAGCATAGAGTAGAAGAGAAGAGAATACAAAGAGTAGAATGGAGTAGAGTGGAGTAGAGTAGAATAGTCAGAGTCGAGTAGTGCAGAATAGAGATGAATAGATCCAATTCGAGCTGAATCGAGTCGAATGGAGAGGAAATGAGACAAATCTCAATGAATCGAATAGATTAGAGTAGGGTGGGGGAGAAGAGAATAGACTAGTGTAGAATGGAGTCGAACAGAGTAGAATGGTGTGGAATGGAGTCGAATGGAGCCAAATAGAGACGAATAAAGTAGAAAAGAGTTGAATAGAGCTGAACAGGGCCGGATAAGTTTGGATCGAGCCTAATGATGCTGAATCGAGCAGAATCGAGCCAAATTGACCCGATTCAAGCCAAATCGAGCTAAATCAAGCCAATTCAAGCCTAATCCCATGGAATCGCCTTGAAAGGCATTGAATCGAATCGAATCGATTAGAGTAGAGGAGGGTAGAGTAGGAGGGGTTAGACTAGAACAGAACACAAGAGAAAGAATCGAATAGAATGAAGTAGAGACGAGTACAGTAGAATAGAGTCCAATAGAGTTGAATAGAGCCAAAGAGAGCTGAATGCAGCCGAATCCACCAAATTCGAGGTGACTCGAGAAGAATCATGTCGAATCGCGTTGAAAAGTGTCGAATCCAATCCAATAGTTTAGTGTAGGGCGGGTAAGATGAGGGTAGGGTAGGGTAGAAGAGAATAGATTAGAATAGACCAGAAAGAATAGAGAAGAGTAGACTAGAGTCAAATCGAGTCAAATCCTGCCGAAAAGAGCTGAATAGAGAGGAAAAGGGCCAAGTCCAACCGAATCGAGTTGAATTCGCACAAAAAGGAGCTGATTCGAGCCGATAGGACCTGAATCAGGTCGAATCCCGTTCAAGTCTGTTGACTAGAATAGAACAGATTACAGTAGGCTAAGTTAGAGTAGGGTAGGATAGACCAAAATGCAGTAGAACAGAACAGGATAGAAGAGAACTGAAAGAATAGAATAGGGTCGAGTAGTGCAGAGTCTAGAAGAATAGAGTTGAATATTGCCGACTAGAGCAAAATAGAGCCCAAAAGACCCAACGTGATAGAAATCAAGATGAACGGCGCCGAATCCCGCGGAATCATGCTGGATCGCGTCGAATCCCGTTGAATTGCATTGAATCCCATCCACTCAAGTCCAATCCAATCGAATCCATTAGAATAGACTAGAGAAGGGTAGAGTACAAGACAATAGACTAGAGAAGAATACAGTCGGATGGAGTAGAATGGAGTTGAAAAGAGATAATAGAGTTGAGTAGACTCATAGAGCCACATAGAGTTGAATAGAGCCTATTCAAGCTGAATAGAACTGACCAGGGCGAAATGGAGCCGATTAGAACTGAATCGAACCGATTAGAGCCCAAGAGGGATGAATGGAGTGCAACGGAGCCGATTGGAGCCGAATCGCATCGAAATGCGTGGAATCGAATCCAGTGGAATAGATTAGAGTAGGGTTGGTTAAAATAGAGTAGAAGAGGATTGAACACAGTAAAAGAGAATAAAAAGAATACAAGAGAATCGAGTCCAAAAGGTTAGAGCAGAGCAGAATAGTGTAGAGTAGAACAGAGTCGAATAGAGTCTAAGCGAGCCAAATGGAGAAGAAACAAGGCAAATCGCGTTGAATCCCCTCGAACCAATTCCAGTCAATTAGGGTAGGGTAGAGTAAAATAGTGTTGAGTGGAGTAGAATGCTGTGCAACGCAATCGAATGGAGTCGAAAGGAGTAGAAAAGAGCCGAATAGAGCCGAATGGTGCTGAAGAGGGCCGAAGAGGGCCGAATCGAGCTGAATTGAGCCAAATCCAGTAAATCGAGCCTAATGGAGCCGAATTGAGCCGAATCCAGTTGAATCGACACTCTTCGAGCCAAATGGAGCCGAATGGACATGAATCGAACCAATTCGACCTGAATCGTGTCCAAATTCATGGAATCGAATTGAACAGATTAGAGTAGGGGAGGTTCGGGTATGGCAGGGTGGAATAGAGTAGAGTAGCATAGAATAAAACAGAAGAGAATAGAAGAGAACAGAACAATACAGAACGAATACAGAAAACAGTAGGCTAGAGTAGCGTAGAGGGAAACAGAGTAGAGTAGAATAGATTCGAACAGAGCTAAATAGAGCCAAACTGAGCTGAACCGTGTCCAAATGGGTTGAATCCAATCCAATCAAATGGATTAGAATAGAGTAGAGTTGGGTAGCACAGGGTAGGGTAGAATAGACTCGAACAGAACAGAACAGAATAGGAAGAAGAAAGAAAATAGAGAAGAGTAGACTAGAGTACGATAGAGTAGGCTAGTGTAGAGTAGGGTAGACTCGAATACAGCTGAATAGAGCCGAATGGAGTCGAAATGAGAGGAATCACGTCTAATCGATTCGAGTAAATTAGAGTGGTGTAGGCTAGAGTAGAGCAGAATAGTATAGAATGGTGTGGAATAAATAGAATGGAGTCGAATGGAGTCAAATAGAGACGAAAAGAGTAGAGAAGAGTCGAATAGAGCAGAATAGGGCCGAAAGAGGCCGAATTGAGCAGAATCGAAGCAATTCAAGCCAAACGAGCCAAATAGAGCCAAATCGAATCGAATCGAGCTGATTCAAGCTTAATCACGTCGAATCCCGTTCAATGCATCCAATCCAATCCAAAGGTCTAGATTAGAGAAGGGGAGGGGAGGGTGGAATAGAATAGAGTAGAGTAGACTAGAAGAGATTAGAACGGAATAGAAGGAATAGAATAGAGTAGAAAAGGGTAGGGTCGAGTAGACTCGAATAGAGTCGAATAGAGCCGAATAGGCCAAATAGAGACGAATAGAGAAAACAGAGCTGAATGGAGCCGAATAGAGACGTAAAGGAGCCATAGAGAGCCGATTCGCACCTAATCGAGCTGAATCAAGCAGAATCACGCCGACTGTCACTGAATAGCGTCGAATCACGTCGTTTTGTGTCGGACCGGGTCGAATCGCTTCGGATCGCATCGGATTGCATCGAACGTCGTCGAATCACGACGAATCACGTCCCATCACGTCCAATAACTTCGAATTGCGTCCAATCTCCTAGAATTCTGCTGAATCACGTCGAATCGTATGGAATCTCGTCTAATCTCTTTGAATCCCGTCAAATGCCTTCGGACCTTGTCGAATCCCGTCGAATCCTGTCCAATCGCGTCGAAGTGAATCGAATTGAATCAAATAGATTCAAGTAGGGTGGGTTTGGGTGGGGTGCAGTAGGGTTGGGTAGGGTAGGATAGAACAGAGTCCAACAGAATAGGAGAGAACAGAACAGAAGAGAAAGAATCCAGCAGAATAGAATAGAGTAGAAAAGAGTCAGATAGTGCAGAACATAGCCGAATTGAGGCGAATGGAGACAAAACAAGATGAATCGCGTTGAATCGCTTCGAATCGGGTCCAATCGAATCCATTCGAATAGATTAGGGTAGGGAAGGGTAGACGAGAATGGAGGAGAATAGTGCAGAATGGTGTGGAATGGATTAGAACGGAGCCGACTCGAGACGAATAGAGTAGAAAAGAGTCGAATAGAGCATAGTTGGGCCGAATAGGGCCAAAGAAGGCCTAATCGAGCAGAATCCAGCAGAATCGATGCCATTGGAGCTGAATGGAGCAAAATGGAGCCCAATCGAACCGACTCGAAGCGAATTGATCTGATTCAAGCCTAATCGGGTGGAATGGCGTGAAAATGCGATGACTCGAACAGAATCAAAGATTAGAGAAGGGGAGGGGAGCGGCTGGGAGGGTAGAACAGAATAGACTAGAACAGTACATAATAGAAGGAACAGAAGATAGCACAGTACGGTAGAGCAGAGAAGAGTAAAGTAGAGAAGAGTAGAGTCGAATAGAGTGAAATAGTGCAGAATAGAGCTGAATAGAGCCAATTCTAGCCGAATCGAGGCCAATGGAAACAAAACGTGATGAATCGCGTCGAATAGCGTCCAATCGAATCCATTAGAATAGATTAGAGTAGGGTAGGGTAGAACAGAATAGAGTAGAATCGAGTCGAATGGAGTTGCATAGGGAAAACTAGAGTAGAAAAGAGTCGAATCGAGCCGAATAAGGCTGAACCAAGTCGAATTGAGTTGAAACAAGCTGAATCGAAGCGATTCAAGCCAAATGGAGCTGAATCGAGCTGATGGTGCCGAATGAGCCGATTCAAGCATCATCGCGTCCAATCCCATTGAAATGCTTTGAATCGAATGCAATTGAATAGATTCGAAAAGGTTAGGGTAGGGTGGTTTTGGATAGGGTAGACTAGGGTAGACGAAAGTAGACTAGAGTAGAGTAGACAAGAGAAGTCTAGAGTAGTAGCCTAGACAAGACAGCTGGACTAGTCAGACTAGTGGTATAGATCAGTAGGCTAGACAAGTAGCCTTGAAGAGTACCCTTGCCCTGACAAGTACCCTAAATTCTGAATCTGAACTACTCCCCTTGCCTTAACTAGTATCCTGAACTAGTAGCCTTGTCTGAACTACTGCCCTTAACTAGTAGCCTTGCCTTAAGTAATAGTCTTAATGTCTACCCTTGCCTTACTAGTACCCTGAACTAGTAGCCCTGCCTTAACTAGGACCCTGGCCTTCACCAGTAGCCTTAACTAGTACCCTGGCCTTCACCAGTAGCCTTAACTAGTACCCTGGCCTTCACTCGTATCCTTGCCTCAACTAGTACCCTTAACTAGTACCCTCGCATTAACTAGTAGTCTTAAGTAGTACCTGGCCTTCTCAGTCCCCATAAGTCCTACCCTGGCCTTAACCAGCTGCCTTAACTGGTACCCTGGTCTTAACTAGTAGTATTCACTTGTACCCTTGAATCCACTGGTAGCCTAAACTAGTCGTCTTGCCTTAAGTAGTAGCCTTCACTTGGACCTTGCCTTAACTAGTATCCTTAACTAGAACCTGTGCCTTAGCTAGTACTCTTAACTAGTACAGCGGCCAGAACGAGCAGCCTGAACTAGTAGCCTTGTCTGAATTAGTACCCTGAACTAGTAGCCTTGCTTTAAGTAATAGTCTTAACGTCTGCCCTTGCCTTCCTAGTACCCTTAACTAGTAGCCAAGCCTTAACTACTACCCTGAACTAGTAGCCTTGCCTTAACTAGTAGCCTTGCCTTAACCAGTTGCCTTAAGTAGGACCTTGGCCTTAACTCGAAGTCTCAACTTGTAAACTTGCATCAAAGAGTAGCCTTAACTAGTACTCTTGCCTTAAGTAGTGGCCTGAACTAGTACTCGTGCCTTAGCTAGTACTCTTAACTAGTACAGTGCCCCTAACTCGTATCCTGAACTAGTAGCCTTCTCTTAACTAGTACCCTTAACTAGTAGCCTTGCCTTCACTAGTACCCTGGCCTTCTCCAGTGGCCTTAACTAAGACCCTGGCCTTCACTGGCAGCCTTAAGTAGTACCCTTAGCTAGTACCCTCGCATTCACTAGTAGTCTGAATTAGTACCCTGGCCTTATCAGTACCCAGAACTACTACCCTTGCCTTAACCAGTTGCCTTAACCAGCACCCTGGACTTAGCCAGGAGTATTAACATGTACCCTTGCATCGACTTGTAGACTTAACTAGTACTCTTGCCTGAAGTAGTGGCCTTAACTCGTTCCTTGCCTTACTAGTAGGCTTAACTAGTACTCTTAACTAGTACAGTGGCCCTAACTAGTATTCTGAACTAAAAGCCTTGTGGTAACTAGTACCCTTAACTAGTCACCTTGCCTTAAGGAACAATCTTAACATCTACCCTTGCCTTACTAGTCCTCTTAACTAGTAGCCAAACCTTAACTAGTACCCTGAAGTAGTAGCCTTACATGGACTAGTAGCCCAGCCTTAGCTAGTACCCTGGCCATCACTAGTACCCTTGCCTCAACTAGTAACCTGGCATTAACTAGTAGTCTTAAGTAGTACCCTGGCCTTAACTAGTAGTATGAACTTGTACCCTTGCATCAACTAGTAGCCTAAACTAATACTCTTGCCTGAAGTCGTAGCCTTCACTTATACCTTGCCTTCCTAGTAGCCTTAACTAGTACCCGTCCATTAACTAGTACTCTTAACTAGTACAGTGGCCCTAACTAGTAGCCTGAACTAGTCCCCTTGCCTGAGGTAGTCCCTTTTCCAAACTAGCACCCTTCTTGAGTACCCCTATGGAGTAGGGTATGGTACAGTAGGGTGTCATATGGTAGGGTAGCATACGGTAGAACAGAGAAAACAGAATCCAATAGAATAGAAGAGGATAAGTCAGGATAGCTTAGTTTCGTGTAGGGTATGGTAGAGTAGCATCGGATGGAATAGAGAAAAGAGAAAACGAGAATCCAATACAACAGAATCGAAAAGAAGAGACTAGATGAGGAAAGACTAGGGCGGGATAGGGTTCTGTCGAATAGAAGAGCGTAGAATGGTGTGGAATGGAGTCAAATGCAGTCAAACCGAGATGAATAGACTAGAAAAGAGTTGAATAGAGCGGAATAGCACCGAATAGGGACATCTAGGGCTGAGTCGAGCCCAATCGAGCCCAATCAAGTCCAATCGACCAGATTCGAGCTGAATGGAGCCGAATGGAGCTGGAATGAGCCAAATAGAGACCAAGAAAATGAGCCAAGCTAGATCGAGGCAAATCGCACCTAATCGCATCCTATTGCATCGAATCTCGTCGAAGTCCATCCAATCCCACCAAAACCCATTGAATCTCATGAAATCTCACCGAATCCCGTCCAATTGTGTCAAATCGGGTCGAATCGAATGCAATCGAATTCAATAGAACAGCTTAGAGTAGCGTAGGTCAGGCTGGGATTCAATAGGGTAGGGCACAGAGGAATAGACTAGAGAAGCATAGAGTAGAAGAGAAGAGAATACAAAGAGTAGAATGGAGTAGAGTGGAGTAGAGTAGAATAGTCAGAGTCGAGTAGTGCAGAATAGAGATGAATAGATCCAATTCGAGCTGAATCGAGTCGAATGGAGAGGAAATGAGACAAATCTCAATGAATCGAATAGATTAGAGTAGGGTGGGGGAGAAGAGAATAGACTAGTGTAGAATGGAGTCGAACAGAGTAGAATGGTGTGGAATGGAGTCGAATGGAGCCAAATAGAGACGAATAAAGTAGAAAAGAGTTGAATAGAGCTGAACAGGGCCGGATAAGTTTGGATCGAGCCTAATGATGCTGAATCGAGCAGAATCGAGCCAAATTGACCCGATTCAAGCCAAATCGAGCTAAATCAAGCCAATTCAAGCCTAATCCCATGGAATCGCCTTGAAAGGCATTGAATCGAATCGAATCGATTAGAGTAGAGGAGGGTAGAGTAGGAGGGGTTAGACTAGAACAGAACACAAGAGAAAGAATCGAATAGAATGAAGTAGAGACGAGTACAGTAGAATAGAGTCCAATAGAGTTGCATAGAGCCAAAGAGAGCTGAATGCAGCCGAATCCACCAAATTCGAGCTGACTCGAGAAGAATCATGTCGAATCGCGTTGAAAAGTGTCGAATCCAATCCAATAGTTTAGTGTAGGGCGGGTAAGATGAGGGTAGGGTAGGGTAGAAGAGAATAGATTAGAATAGACCAGAAAGAATAGAGAAGAGTAGACTAGAGTCAAATCGAGTCAAATCCTGCCGAAAAGAGCCGAATAGAGAGGAAAAGGGCCAAGTCCAACCGAATCGAGTTGAATTCGCACAAAAAGGAGCTGATTCGAGCCGATAGGACCTGAATCAGGTCGAATCCCGTTCAAGTCTGTTGACTAGAATAGAACAGATTACAGTAGGCTAAGTTAGAGTAGGGTAGGATAGACCAAAATGCAGTAGAACAGAACAGGATAGAAGAGAACTGAAAGAATAGAATAGGGTCGAGTAGTGCAGAGTCTAGAAGAATAGAGTTGAATATTGCCGACTAGAGCAAAATAGAGCCCAAAAGACCCAACGTGATAGAAATCAAGATGAACGGCGCCGAATCCCGCGGAATCATGCTGGATCGCGTCGAATCCCGTTGAATTGCATTGAATCCCATCCACTCAAGTCCAATCCAATCGAATCGATTAGAATAGACTAGAGAAGGGTAGAGTACAAGACAATAGACTAGAGAAGAATACAGTCGGATGGAGTAGAATGGAGTTGAAAAGAGATAATAGAGTTGAGTAGACTCATAGAGCCACATAGAGTTGAATAGAGCCTATTCAAGCTGAATAGAACTGACCAGGGCGAAATGGAGCCGATTAGAACTGAATCGAACCGATTAGAGCCCAAGAGGGATGAATGGAGTGCAACGGAGCCGATTGGAGCCGAATCGCATCGAAATGCGTGGAATCGAATCCAGTGGAATAGATTAGAGTAGGGTTGGTTAAAATAGAGTAGAAGAGGATTGAACACAGTAAAAGAGAATAAAAAGAATACAAGAGAATCGAGTCCAAAAGGTTAGAGCAGAGCAGAATAGTGTAGAGTAGAACAGAGTCGAATAGAGTCTAAGCGAGCCAAATGGAGAAGAAACAAGGCAAATCGCGTTGAATCCCCTCGAACCAATTCCAGTCAATTAGGGTAGGGTAGAGTAAAATAGTGTTGAGTGGAGTAGAATGCTGTGCAACGCAATCGAATGGAGTCGAAAGGAGTAGAAAAGAGCCGAATAGAGCCGAATGGTGCTGAAGAGGGCCGAAGAGCGCCCAATCGAGCTGAATTGAGCCAAATCCAGTAAATCGAGCCTAATGGAGCCGAATTGAGCCGAATCCAGTTGAATCGACACTCTTCGAGCCAAATGGAGCCGAATGGACATGAATCGAACCAATTCGACCTGAATCGTGTCCAAATTCATGGAATCGAATTGAACAGATTAGAGTAGGGGAGGTTCGGGTATGGCAGGGTGGAATAGAGTAGAGTAGCATAGAATAAAACAGAAGAGAATAGAAGAGAACAGAACAATACAGAACGAATACAGAAAACAGTAGGCTAGAGTAGCGTAGAGGGAAACAGAGTAGAGTAGAATAGATTCGAACAGAGCTAAATAGAGCCAAACTGAGCTGAACCGTGTCCAAATGGGTTGAATCCAATCCAATCAAATGGATTAGAATAGAGTAGAGTTGGGTAGCACAGGGTAGGGTAGAATAGACTCGAACAGAACAGAACAGAATAGGAAGAAGAAAGAAAATAGAGAAGAGTAGACTAGAGTACGATAGAGTAGGCTAGTGTAGAGTAGGGTAGACTCGAATACAGCTGAATAGAGCCGAATGGAGTCGAAATGAGAGGAATCACGTCTAATCGATTCGAGTAAATTAGAGTGGTGTAGGCTAGAGTAGAGCAGAATAGTATAGAATGGTGTGGAATAAATAGAATGGAGTCGAATGGAGTCAAATAGAGACGAAAAGAGTAGAGAAGAGTCGAATAGAGCAGAATAGGGCCGAAAGAGGCCGAATTGAGCAGAATCGAAGCAATTCAAGCCAAACGAGCCAAATAGAGCCAAATCGAATCGAATCGAGCTGATTCAAGCTTAATCACGTCGAATCCCGTTCAATGCATCCAATCCAATCCAAAGGTCTAGATTAGAGAAGGGGAGGGGAGGGTGGAATAGAATAGAGTAGAGTAGACTAGAAGAGATTAGAACGGAATAGAAGGAATAGAATAGAGTAGAAAAGGGTAGGGTCGAGTAGACTCGAATAGAGTCGAATAGAGCCGAATAGGCCAAATAGAGACGAATAGAGAAAACAGAGCTGAATGGAGCCGAATAGAGACGTAAAGGAGCCATAGAGAGCCGATTCGCACCTAATCGAGCTGAATCAAGCAGAATCACGCCGACTGTCACTGAATAGCGTCGAATCACGTCGTTTTGTGTCGGACCGGGTCGAATCGCTTCGGATCGCATCGGATTGCATCGAACGTCGTCGAATCACGACGAATCACGTCCCATCACGTCCAATAACTTCGAATTGCGTCCAATCTCCTAGAATTCTGCTGAATCACGTCGAATCGTATGGAATCTCGTCTAATCTCTTTGAATCCCGTCAAATGCCTTCGGACCTTGTCGAATCCCGTCGAATCCTGTCCAATCGCGTCGAAGTGAATCGAATTGAATCAAATAGATTCAAGTAGGGTGGGTTTGGGTGGGGTGCAGTAGGGTTGGGTAGGGTAGGATAGAACAGAGTCCAACAGAATAGGAGAGAACAGAACAGAAGAGAAAGAATCCAGCAGAATAGAATAGAGTAGAAAAGAGTCAGATAGTGCAGAACATAGCCGAATTGAGGCGAATGGAGACAAAACAAGATGAATCGCGTTGAATCGCTTCGAATCGGGTCCAATCGAATCCATTCGAATAGATTAGGGTAGGGAAGGGTAGACGAGAATGGAGGAGAATAGTGCAGAATGGTGTGGAATGGATTAGAACGGAGCCGACTCGAGACGAATAGAGTAGAAAAGAGTCGAATAGAGCATAGTTGGGCCGAATAGGGCCAAAGAAGGCCTAATCGAGCAGAATCCAGCAGAATCGATGCCATTGGAGCTGAATGGAGCAAAATGGAGCCCAATCGAACCGACTCGAAGCGAATTGATCTGATTCAAGCCTAATCGGGTGGAATGGCGTGAAAATGCGATGACTCGAACAGAATCAAAGATTAGAGAAGGGGAGGGGAGCGGCTGGGAGGGTAGAACAGAATAGACTAGAACAGTACATAATAGAAGGAACAGAAGATAGCACAGTACGGTAGAGCAGAGAAGAGTAAAGTAGAGAAGAGTAGAGTCGAATAGAGTGAAATAGTGCAGAATAGAGCTGAATAGAGCCAATTCTAGCCGAATCGAGGCCAATGGAAACAAAACGTGATGAATCGCGTCGAATAGCGTCCAATCGAATCCATTAGAATAGATTAGAGTAGGGTAGGGTAGAACAGAATAGAGTAGAATCGAGTCGAATGGAGTTGCATAGGGAAAACTAGAGTAGAAAAGAGTCGAATCGAGCCGAATAAGGCTGAACCAAGTCGAATTGAGTTGAAACAAGCTGAATCGAAGCGATTCAAGCCAAATGGAGCTGAATCGAGCTGATGGTGCCGAATGAGCCGATTCAAGCATCATCGCGTCCAATCCCATTGAAATGCTTTGAATCGAATGCAATTGAATAGATTCGAAAAGGTTAGGGTAGGGTGGTTTTGGATAGGGTAGACTAGGGTAGACGAAAGTAGACTAGAGTAGAGTAGACAAGAGAAGTCTAGAGTAGTAGCCTAGACAAGACAGCTGGACTAGTCAGACTAGTGGTATAGATCAGTAGGCTAGACAAGTAGCCTTGAAGAGTACCCTTGCCCTGACAAGTACCCTAAATTCTGAATCTGAACTACTCCCCTTGCCTTAACTAGTATCCTGAACTAGTAGCCTTGTCTGAACTACTGCCCTTAACTAGTAGCCTTGCCTTAAGTAATAGTCTTAATGTCTACCCTTGCCTTACTAGTACCCTGAACTAGTAGCCCTGCCTTAACTAGGACCCTGGCCTTCACCAGTAGCCTTAACTAGTACCCTGGCCTTCACCAGTAGCCTTAACTAGTACCCTGGCCTTCACTCGTATCCTTGCCTCAACTAGTACCCTTAACTAGTACCCTCGCATTAACTAGTAGTCTTAAGTAGTACCTGGCCTTCTCAGTCCCCATAAGTCCTACCCTGGCCTTAACCAGCTGCCTTAACTGGTACCCTGGTCTTAACTAGTAGTATTCACTTGTACCCTTGAATCCACTGGTAGCCTAAACTAGTCGTCTTGCCTTAAGTAGTAGCCTTCACTTGGACCTTGCCTTAACTAGTATCCTTAACTAGAACCTGTGCCTTAACTAGTACTCTTAACTAGTACAGCGGCCAGAACGAGCAGCCTGAACTAGTAGCCTTGTCTGAATTAGTACCCTGAACTAGTAGCCTTGCTTTAAGTAATAGTCTTAACCTCTGCCCTTGCCTTCCTAGTACCCTTAACTAGTAGCCAAGCCTTAACTACTACCCTGAACTAGTAGCCTTGCCTTAACTAGTAGCCTTGCCTTAACCAGTTGCCTTAAGTAGGACCTTGGCCTTAACTCGAAGTCTCAACTTGTAAACTTGCATCAAAGAGTAGCCTTAACTAGTACTCTTGCCTTAAGTAGTGGCCTGAACTAGTACTCGTGCCTTAGCTAGTACTCTTAACTAGTACAGTGCCCCTAACTCGTATCCTGAACTAGTAGCCTTCTCTTAACTAGTACCCTTAACTAGTAGCCTTGCCTTCACTAGTACCCTGGCCTTCTCCAGTGGCCTTAACTAAGACCCTGGCCTTCACTGGCAGCCTTAAGTAGTACCCTTAGCTAGTACCCTCGCATTCACTAGTAGTCTGAATTAGTACCCTGGCCTTATCAGTACCCAGAACTACTACCCTTGCCTTAACCAGTTGCCTTAACCAGCACCCTGGACTTAGCCAGGAGTATTAACATGTACCCTTGCATCGACTTGTAGACTTAACTAGTACTCTTGCCTGAAGTAGTGGCCTTAACTCGTTCCTTGCCTTACTAGTAGGCTTAACTAGTACTCTTAACTAGTACAGTGGCCCTAACTAGTATTCTGAACTAAAAGCCTTGTGGTAACTAGTACCCTTAACTAGTCACCTTGCCTTAAGGAACAATCTTAACATCTACCCTTGCCTTACTAGTCCTCTTAACTAGTAGCCAAACCTTAACTAGTACCCTGAAGTAGTAGCCTTACATGGACTAGTAGCCCAGCCTTAGCTAGTACCCTGGCCATCACTAGTACCCTTGCCTCAACTAGTAACCTGGCATTAACTAGTAGTCTTAAGTAGTACCCTGGCCTTAACTAGTAGTATGAACTTGTACCCTTGCATCAACTAGTAGCCTAAACTAATACTCTTGCCTGAAGTCGTAGCCTTCACTTATACCTTGCCTTCCTAGTAGCCTTAACTAGTACCCGTCCATTAACTAGTACTCTTAACTAGTACAGTGGCCCTAACTAGTAGCCTGAACTAGTCCCCTTGCCTGAGGTAGTCCCTTTTCCAAACTAGCACCCTTCTTGAGTACCCCTATGGAGTAGGGTATGGTACAGTAGGGTGTCATATGGTAGGGTAGCATACGGTAGAACAGAGAAAACAGAATCCAATAGAATAGAAGAGGATAAGTCAGGATAGCTTAGTTTCGTGTAGGGTATGGTAGAGTAGCATCGGATGGAATAGAGAAAAGAGAAAACGAGAATCCAATACAACAGAATCGAAAAGAAGAGACTAGATGAGGAAAGACTAGGGCGGGATAGGGTTCTGTCGAATAGAAGAGCGTAGAATGGTGTGGAATGGAGTCAAATGCAGTCAAACCGAGATGAATAGACTAGAAAAGAGTTGAATAGAGCGGAATAGCACCGAATAGGGACATCTAGGGCTGAGTCGAGCCCAATCGAGCCCAATCAAGTCCAATCGACCAGATTCGAGCTGAATGGAGCCGAATGGAGCTGGAATGAGCCAAATAGAGACCAAGAAAATGAGCCAAGCTAGATCGAGGCAAATCGCACCTAATCGCATCCTATTGCATCGAATCTCGTCGAAGTCCATCCAATCCCACCAAAACCCATTGAATCTCATGAAATCTCACCGAATCCCGTCCAATTGTGTCAAATCGGGTCGAATCGAATGCAATCGAATTCAATAGAACAGCTTAGAGTAGCGTAGGTCAGGCTGGGATTCAATAGGGTAGGGCACAGAGGAATAGACTAGAGAAGCATAGAGTAGAAGAGAAGAGAATACAAAGAGTAGAATGGAGTAGAGTGGAGTAGAGTAGAATAGTCAGAGTCGAGTAGTGCAGAATAGAGATGAATAGATCCAATTCGAGCTGAATCGAGTCGAATGGAGAGGAAATGAGACAAATCTCAATGAATCGAATAGATTAGAGTAGGGTGGGGGAGAAGAGAATAGACTAGTGTAGAATGGAGTCGAACAGAGTAGAATGGTGTGGAATGGAGTCGAATGGAGCCAAATAGAGACGAATAAAGTAGAAAAGAGTTGAATAGAGCTGAACAGGGCCGGATAAGTTTGGATCGAGCCTAATGATGCTGAATCGAGCAGAATCGAGCCAAATTGACCCGATTCAAGCCAAATCGAGCTAAATCAAGCCAATTCAAGCCTAATCCCATGGAATCGCCTTGAAAGGCATTGAATCGAATCGAATCGATTAGAGTAGAGGAGGGTAGAGTAGGACGGGTTAGACTAGAACAGAACACAAGAGAAAGAATCGAATAGAATGAAGTAGAGACGAGTACAGTAGAATAGAGTCCAATAGAGTTGAATAGAGCCAAAGAGAGCTGAATGCAGCCGAATCCACCAAATTCGAGGTGACTCGAGAAGAATCATGTCGAATCGCGTTGAAAAGTGTCGAATCCAATCCAATAGTTTAGTGTAGGGCGGGTAAGATGAGGGTAGGGTAGGGTAGAAGAGAATAGATTAGAATAGACCAGAAAGAATAGAGAAGAGTAGACTAGAGTCAAATCGAGTCAAATCCTGCCGAAAAGAGCTGAATAGAGAGGAAAAGGGCCAAGTCCAACCGAATCGAGTTGAATTCGCACAAAAAGGAGCTGATTCGAGCCGATAGGACCTGAATCAGGTCGAATCCCGTTCAAGTCTGTTGACTAGAATAGAACAGATTACAGTAGGCTAAGTTAGAGTAGGGTAGGATAGACCAAAATGCAGTAGAACAGAACAGGATAGAAGAGAACTGAAAGAATAGAATAGGGTCGAGTAGTGCAGAGTCTAGAAGAATAGAGTTGAATATTGCCGACTAGAGCAAAATAGAGCCCAAAAGACCCAACGTGATAGAAATCAAGATGAACGGCGCCGAATCCCGCGGAATCATGCTGGATCGCGTCGAATCCCGTTGAATTGCATTGAATCCCATCCACTCAAGTCCAATCCAATCGAATCCATTAGAATAGACTAGAGAAGGGTAGAGTACAAGACAATAGACTAGAGAAGAATACAGTCGGATGGAGTAGAATGGAGTTGAAAAGAGATAATAGAGTTGAGTAGACTCATAGAGCCACATAGAGTTGAATAGAGCCTATTCAAGCTGAATAGAACTGACCAGGGCGAAATGGAGCCGATTAGAACTGAATCGAACCGATTAGAGCCCAAGAGGGATGAATGGAGTGCAACGGAGCCGATTGGAGCCGAATCGCATCGAAATGCGTGGAATCGAATCCAGTGGAATAGATTAGAGTAGGGTTGGTTAAAATAGAGTAGAAGAGGATTGAACACAGTAAAAGAGAATAAAAAGAATACAAGAGAATCGAGTCCAAAAGGTTAGAGCAGAGCAGAATAGTGTAGAGTAGAACAGAGTCGAATAGAGTCTAAGCGAGCCAAATGGAGAAGAAACAAGGCAAATCGCGTTGAATCCCCTCGAACCAATTCCAGTCAATTAGGGTAGGGTAGAGTAAAATAGTGTTGAGTGGAGTAGAATGCTGTGCAACGCAATCGAATGGAGTCGAAAGGAGTAGAAAAGAGCCGAATAGAGCCGAATGGTGCTGAAGAGGGCCGAAGAGGGCCGAATCGAGCTGAATTGAGCCAAATCCAGTAAATCGAGCCTAATGGAGCCGAATTGAGCCGAATCCAGTTGAATCGACACTCTTCGAGCCAAATGGAGCCGAATGGACATGAATCGAACCAATTCGACCTGAATCGTGTCCAAATTCATGGAATCGAATTGAACAGATTAGAGTAGGGGAGGTTCGGGTATGGCAGGGTGGAATAGAGTAGAGTAGCATAGAATAAAACAGAAGAGAATAGAAGAGAACAGAACAATACAGAACGAATACAGAAAACAGTAGGCTAGAGTAGCGTAGAGGGAAACAGAGTAGAGTAGAATAGATTCGAACAGAGCTAAATAGAGCCAAACTGAGCTGAACCGTGTCCAAATGGGTTGAATCCAATCCAATCAAATGGATTAGAATAGAGTAGAGTTGGGTAGCACAGGGTAGGGTAGAATAGACTCGAACAGAACAGAACAGAATAGGAAGAAGAAAGAAAATAGAGAAGAGTAGACTAGAGTACGATAGAGTAGGCTAGTGTAGAGTAGGGTAGACTCGAATACAGCTGAATAGAGCCGAATGGAGTCGAAATGAGAGGAATCACGTCTAATCGATTCGAGTAAATTAGAGTGGTGTAGGCTAGAGTAGAGCAGAATAGTATAGAATGGTGTGGAATAAATAGAATGGAGTCGAATGGAGTCAAATAGAGACGAAAAGAGTAGAGAAGAGTCGAATAGAGCAGAATAGGGCCGAAAGAGGCCGAATTGAGCAGAATCGAAGCAATTCAAGCCAAACGAGCCAAATAGAGCCAAATCGAATCGAATCGAGCTGATTCAAGCTTAATCACGTCGAATCCCGTTCAATGCATCCAATCCAATCCAAAGGTCTAGATTAGAGAAGGGGAGGGGAGGGTGGAATAGAATAGAGTAGAGTAGACTAGAAGAGATTAGAACGGAATAGAAGGAATAGAATAGAGTAGAAAAGGGTAGGGTCGAGTAGACTCGAATAGAGTCGAATAGAGCCGAATAGGCCAAATAGAGACGAATAGAGAAAACAGAGCTGAATGGAGCCGAATAGAGACGTAAAGGAGCCATAGAGAGCCGATTCGCACCTAATCGAGCTGAATCAAGCAGAATCACGCCGACTGTCACTGAATAGCGTCGAATCACGTCGTTTTGTGTCGGACCGGGTCGAATCGCTTCGGATCGCATCGGATTGCATCGAACGTCGTCGAATCACGACGAATCACGTCCCATCACGTCCAATAACTTCGAATTGCGTCCAATCTCCTAGAATTCTGCTGAATCACGTCGAATCGTATGGAATCTCGTCTAATCTCTTTGAATCCCGTCAAATGCCTTCGGACCTTGTCGAATCCCGTCGAATCCTGTCCAATCGCGTCGAAGTGAATCGAATTGAATCAAATAGATTCAAGTAGGGTGGGTTTGGGTGGGGTGCAGTAGGGTTGGGTAGGGTAGGATAGAACAGAGTCCAACAGAATAGGAGAGAACAGAACAGAAGAGAAAGAATCCAGCAGAATAGAATAGAGTAGAAAAGAGTCAGATAGTGCAGAACATAGCCGAATTGAGGCGAATGGAGACAAAACAAGATGAATCGCGTTGAATCGCTTCGAATCGGGTCCAATCGAATCCATTCGAATAGATTAGGGTAGGGAAGGGTAGACGAGAATGGAGGAGAATAGTGCAGAATGGTGTGGAATGGATTAGAACGGAGCCGACTCGAGACGAATAGAGTAGAAAAGAGTCGAATAGAGCATAGTTGGGCCGAATAGGGCCAAAGAAGGCCTAATCGAGCAGAATCCAGCAGAATCGATGCCATTGGAGCTGAATGGAGCAAAATGGAGCCCAATCGAACCGACTCGAAGCGAATTGATCTGATTCAAGCCTAATCGGGTGGAATGGCGTGAAAATGCGATGACTCGAACAGAATCAAAGATTAGAGAAGGGGAGGGGAGCGGCTGGGAGGGTAGAACAGAATAGACTAGAACAGTACATAATAGAAGGAACAGAAGATAGCACAGTACGGTAGAGCAGAGAAGAGTAAAGTAGAGAAGAGTAGAGTCGAATAGAGTGAAATAGTGCAGAATAGAGCTGAATAGAGCCAATTCTAGCCGAATCGAGGCCAATGGAAACAAAACGTGATGAATCGCGTCGAATAGCGTCCAATCGAATCCATTAGAATAGATTAGAGTAGGGTAGGGTAGAACAGAATAGAGTAGAATCGAGTCGAATGGAGTTGCATAGGGAAAACTAGAGTAGAAAAGAGTCGAATCGAGCCGAATAAGGCTGAACCAAGTCGAATTGAGTTGAAACAAGCTGAATCGAAGCGATTCAAGCCAAATGGAGCTGAATCGAGCTGATGGTGCCGAATGAGCCGATTCAAGCATCATCGCGTCCAATCCCATTGAAATGCTTTGAATCGAATGCAATTGAATAGATTCGAAAAGGTTAGGGTAGGGTGGTTTTGGATAGGGTAGACTAGGGTAGACGAAAGTAGACTAGAGTAGAGTAGACAAGAGAAGTCTAGAGTAGTAGCCTAGACAAGACAGCTGGACTAGTCAGACTAGTGGTATAGATCAGTAGGCTAGACAAGTAGCCTTGAAGAGTACCCTTGCCCTGACAAGTACCCTAAATTCTGAATCTGAACTACTCCCCTTGCCTTAACTAGTATCCTGAACTAGTAGCCTTGTCTGAACTACTGCCCTTAACTAGTAGCCTTGCCTTAAGTAATAGTCTTAATGTCTACCCTTGCCTTACTAGTACCCTGAACTAGTAGCCCTGCCTTAACTAGGACCCTGGCCTTCACCAGTAGCCTTAACTAGTACCCTGGCCTTCACTCGTATCCTTGCCTCAACTAGTACCCTTAACTAGTACCCTCGCATTAACTAGTAGTCTTAAGTAGTACCTGGCCTTCTCAGTCCCCATAAGTCCTACCCTGGCCTTAACCAGCTGCCTTAACTGGTACCCTGGTCTTAACTAGTAGTATTCACTTGTACCCTTGAATCCACTGGTAGCCTAAACTAGTCGTCTTGCCTTAAGTAGTAGCCTTCATTTGTACCTTGCCTTAACTAGTATCCTTAACTAGTACCTTGCCTTAACTAGTACTCTTAACTAGTACAGCGGCCAGAACGAGCAGCCTGAACTAGTAGCCTTGTCTGAATTAGTACCCTGAACTAGTAGCCTTGCTTTAAGTAATAGTCTTAACCTCTGCCCTTGCCTTCCTAGTACCCTTAACTAGTAGCCAAGCCTTAACTAATACCCTTGCCTTTACCAGTTGCCTTAAGTAGGACCTTGGCCTTAACTCGAAGTCTCAACTTGTAAACTTGCATCAAAGAGTAGCCTTAACTAGTGCTCTTGCCTTAAGTAGTGGCCTGAACTAGTACTCGTGCCTTAGCTAGTACTCTTAACTAGTACAGTGCCCCTAACTCGTATCCTGAACTAGTAGCCTTCTCTTAACTAGTACCCTTAACTAGTAGCCTTGCCTTCACTAGTACCCTGGCCTTCTCCAGTGGCCTTAACTAAGACCCTGGCCTTCACTGGCAGCCTTAAGTAGTACCCTTAACTAGTACCCTCGCATTCACTAGTAGTCTGAATTAGTACCCTGGCCTTATCAGTACCCAGAACTACTACCCTTGCCTTAACCAGTTGCCTTAACCAGCACCCTGGACTTAGCCAGGAGTATTAACATGTACCCTTGCATCGACTTGTAGACTTAACTAGTACTCTTGCCTGAAGTAGTGGCCTTAACTCGTTCCTTGCCTTACTAGTAGGCTTAACTAGTACTCTTAACTAGTACAGTGGCCCTAACTAGTATTCTGAACTAAAAGCCTTGTGGTAACTAGTACCCTTAACTAGTCACCTTGCCTTAAGGAACAATCTTAACATCTACCCTTGCCTTACTAGTCCTCTTAACTAGTAGCCAAACCTTAACTAGTACCCTGAAGTAGTAGCCTTACATGGACTAGTAGCCCAGCCTTAGCTAGTACCCTGGCCTTCACTAGTACCCTTGCCTCAACTAGTAACCTGGCATTAACTAGTAGTCTTAAGTAGTACCCTGGCCTTAACTAGTAGTATGAACTTGTACCCTTGCATCAACTAGTAGCCTAAACTAATACTCTTGCCTGAAGTCGTAGCCTTCACTTATACCTTGCCTTCCTAGTAGCCTTAACTAGTACCTGTCCATTAACTAGTACTCTTAACTAGTACAGTGGCCCTAACTAGTAGCCTGAACTAGTCCCCTTGCCTGAGGTAGTCCCTTTTCCAAACTAGCACCCTTCTTGAGTACCCCTATGGAGTAGGGTATGGTACAGTAGGGTGTCATATGGTAGGGTAGCATACGGTAGAACAGAGAAAACAGAATCCAATAGAATAGAAGAGGATAAGTCAGGATAGCTTAGTTTCGTGTAGGGTATGGTAGAGTAGCATCGGATGGAATAGAGAAAAGAGAAAACGAGAATCCAATACAACAGAATCGAAAAGAAGAGACTAGATGAGGAAAGACTAGGGCGGGATAGGGTTCTGTCGAATAGAAGAGCGTAGAATGGTGTGGAATGGAGTCAAATGCAGTCAAACCGAGATGAATAGACTAGAAAAGAGTTGAATAGAGCGGAATAGCACCGAATAGGGACATCTAGGGCTGAGTCGAGCCCAATCGAGCCCAATCAAGTCCAATCGACCAGATTCGAGCTGAATGGAGCCGAATGGAGCTGGAATGAGCCAAATAGAGACCAAGAAAATGAGCCAAGCTAGATCGAGGCAAATCGCACCTAATCGCATCCTATTGCATCGAATCTCGTCGAAGTCCATCCAATCCCACCAAAACCCATTGAATCTCATGAAATCTCACCGAATCCCGTCCAATTGTGTCCAATCGGGTCGAATCGAATGCAATCGAATTCAATAGAACAGCTTAGAGTAGCGTAGGTCAGGCTGGGATTCAATAGGGTAGGGCACAGAGGAATAGACTAGAGAAGCATAGAGTAGAAGAGAAGAGAATACAAAGAGTAGAATGGAGTAGAGTGGAGTAGAGTAGAATAGTCAGAGTCGAGTAGTGCAGAATAGAGATGAATAGATCCAATTCGAGCTGAATCGAGTCGAATGGAGAGGAAATGAGACAAATCTCAATGAATCGAATAGATTAGAGTAGGGTGGGGGAGAAGAGAATAGACTAGTGTAGAATGGAGTCGAACAGAGTAGAATGGTGTGGAATGGAGTCGAATGGAGCCAAATAGAGACGAATAAAGTAGAAAAGAGTTGAATAGAGCTGAACAGGGCCGGATAAGTTTGGATCGAGCCTAATGATGCTGAATCGAGCAGAATCGAGCCAAATTGACCCGATTCAAGCCAAATCGAGCTAAATCAAGCCAATTCAAGCCTAATCCCATGGAATCGCCTTGAAAGGCATTGAATCGAATCGAATCGATTAGAGTAGAGGAGGGTAGAGTAGGAGGGGTTAGACTAGAACAGAACACAAGAGAAAGAATCGAATAGAATGAAGTAGAGACGAGTACAGTAGAATAGAGTCCAATAGAGTTGAATAGAGCCAAAGAGAGCTGAATGCAGCCGAATCCACCAAATTCGAGGTGACTCGAGAAGAATCATGTCGAATCGCGTTGAAAAGTGTCGAATCCAATCCAATAGTTTAGTGTAGGGCGGGTAAGATGAGGGTAGGGTAGGGTAGAAGAGAATAGATTAGAATAGACCAGAAAGAATAGAGAAGAGTAGACTAGAGTCAAATCGAGTCAAATCCTGCCGAAAAGAGCTGAATAGAGAGGAAAAGGGCCAAGTCCAACCGAATCGAGTTGAATTCGCACAAAAAGGAGCTGATTCGAGCCGATAGGACCTGAATCAGGTCGAATCCCGTTCAAGTCTGTTGACTAGAATAGAACAGATTACAGTAGGCTAAGTTAGAGTAGGGTAGGATAGACCAAAATGCAGTAGAACAGAACAGGATAGAAGAGAACTGAAAGAATAGAATAGGGTCGAGTAGTGCAGAGTCTAGAAGAATAGAGTTGAATATTGCCGACTAGAGCAAAATAGAGCCCAAAAGACCCAACGTGATAGAAATCAAGATGAACGGCGCCGAATCCCGCGGAATCATGCTGGATCGCGTCGAATCCCGTTGAATTGCATTGAATCCCATCCACTCAAGTCCAATCCAATCGAATCCATTAGAATAGACTAGAGAAGGGTAGAGTACAAGACAATAGACTAGAGAAGAATACAGTCGGATGGAGTAGAATGGAGTTGAAAAGAGATAATAGAGTTGAGTAGACTCATAGAGCCACATAGAGTTGAATAGAGCCTATTCAAGCTGAATAGAACTGACCAGGGCGAAATGGAGCCGATTAGAACTGAATCGAACCGATTAGAGCCCAAGAGGGATGAATGGAGTGCAACGGAGCCGATTGGAGCCGAATCGCATCGAAATGCGTGGAATCGAATCCAGTGGAATAGATTAGAGTAGGGTTGGTTAAAATAGAGTAGAAGAGGATTGAACACAGTAAAAGAGAATAAAAAGAATACAAGAGAATCGAGTCCAAAAGGTTAGAGCAGAGCAGAATAGTGTAGAGTAGAACAGAGTCGAATAGAGTCTAAGCGAGCCAAATGGAGAAGAAACAAGGCAAATCGCGTTGAATCCCCTCGAACCAATTCCAGTCAATTAGGGTAGGGTAGAGTAAAATAGTGTTGAGTGGAGTAGAATGCTGTGCAACGCAATCGAATGGAGTCGAAAGGAGTAGAAAAGAGCCGAATAGAGCCGAATGGTGCTGAAGAGGGCCGAAGAGGGCCGAATCGAGCTGAATTGAGCCAAATCCAGTAAATCGAGCCTAATGGAGCCGAATTGAGCCGAATCCAGTTGAATCGACACTCTTCGAGCCAAATGGAGCCGAATGGACATGAATCGAACCAATTCGACCTGAATCGTGTCCAAATTCATGGAATCGAATTGAACAGATTAGAGTAGGGGAGGTTCGGGTATGGCAGGGTGGAATAGAGTAGAGTAGCATAGAATAAAACAGAAGAGAATAGAAGAGAACAGAACAATACAGAACGAATACAGAAAACAGTAGGCTAGAGTAGCGTAGAGGGAAACAGAGTAGAGTAGAATAGATTCGAACAGAGCTAAATAGAGCCAAACTGAGCTGAACCGTGTCCAAATGGGTTGAATCCAATCCAATCAAATGGATTAGAATAGAGTAGAGTTGGGTAGCACAGGGTAGGGTAGAATAGACTCGAACAGAACAGAACAGAATAGGAAGAAGAAAGAAAATAGAGAAGAGTAGACTAGAGTACGATAGAGTAGGCTAGTGTAGAGTAGGGTAGACTCGAATACAGCTGAATAGAGCCGAATGGAGTCGAAATGAGAGGAATCACGTCTAATCGATTCGAGTAAATTAGAGTGGTGTAGGCTAGAGTAGAGCAGAATAGTATAGAATGGTGTGGAATAAATAGAATGGAGTCGAATGGAGTCAAATAGAGACGAAAAGAGTAGAGAAGAGTCGAATAGAGCAGAATAGGGCCGAAAGAGGCCGAATTGAGCAGAATCGAAGCAATTCAAGCCAAACGAGCCAAATAGAGCCAAATCGAATCGAATCGAGCTGATTCAAGCTTAATCACGTCGAATCCCGTTCAATGCATCCAATCCAATCCAAAGGTCTAGATTAGAGAAGGGGAGGGGAGGGTGGAATAGAATAGAGTAGAGTAGACTAGAAGAGATTAGAACGGAATAGAAGGAATAGAATAGAGTAGAAAAGGGTAGGGTCGAGTAGACTCGAATAGAGTCGAATAGAGCCGAATAGGCCAAATAGAGACGAATAGAGAAAACAGAGCTGAATGGAGCCGAATAGAGACGTAAAGGAGCCATAGAGAGCCGATTCGCACCTAATCGAGCTGAATCAAGCAGAATCACGCCGACTGTCACTGAATAGCGTCGAATCACGTCGTTTTGTGTCGGACCGGGTCGAATCGCTTCGGATCGCATCGGATTGCATCGAACGTCGTCGAATCACGACGAATCACGTCCCATCACGTCCAATAACTTCGAATTGCGTCCAATCTCCTAGAATTCTGCTGAATCACGTCGAATCGTATGGAATCTCGTCTAATCTCTTTGAATCCCGTCAAATGCCTTCGGACCTTGTCGAATCCCGTCGAATCCTGTCCAATCGCGTCGAAGTGAATCGAATTGAATCAAATAGATTCAAGTAGGGTGGGTTTGGGTGGGGTGCAGTAGGGTTGGGTAGGGTAGGATAGAACAGAGTCCAACAGAATAGGAGAGAACAGAACAGAAGAGAAAGAATCCAGCAGAATAGAATAGAGTAGAAAAGAGTCAGATAGTGCAGAACATAGCCGAATTGAGGCGAATGGAGACAAAACAAGATGAATCGCGTTGAATCGCTTCGAATCGGGTCCAATCGAATCCATTCGAATAGATTAGGGTAGGGAAGGGTAGACGAGAATGGAGGAGAATAGTGCAGAATGGTGTGGAATGGATTAGAACGGAGCCGACTCGAGACGAATAGAGTAGAAAAGAGTCGAATAGAGCATAGTTGGGCCGAATAGGGCCAAAGAAGGCCTAATCGAGCAGAATCCAGCAGAATCGATGCCATTGGAGCTGAATGGAGCAAAATGGAGCCCAATCGAACCGACTCGAAGCGAATTGATCTGATTCAAGCCTAATCGGGTGGAATGGCGTGAAAATGCGATGACTCGAACAGAATCAAAGATTAGAGAAGGGGAGGGGAGCGGCTGGGAGGGTAGAACAGAATAGACTAGAACAGTACATAATAGAAGGAACAGAAGATAGCACAGTACGGTAGAGCAGAGAAGAGTAAAGTAGAGAAGAGTAGAGTCGAATAGAGTGAAATAGTGCAGAATAGAGCTGAATAGAGCCAATTCTAGCCGAATCGAGGCCAATGGAAACAAAACGTGATGAATCGCGTCGAATAGCGTCCAATCGAATCCATTAGAATAGATTAGAGTAGGGTAGGGTAGAACAGAATAGAGTAGAATCGAGTCGAATGGAGTTGCATAGGGAAAACTAGAGTAGAAAAGAGTCGAATCGAGCCGAATAAGGCTGAACCAAGTCGAATTGAGTTGAAACAAGCTGAATCGAAGCGATTCAAGCCAAATGGAGCTGAATCGAGCTGATGGTGCCGAATGAGCCGATTCAAGCATCATCGCGTCCAATCCCATTGAAATGCTTTGAATCGAATGCAATTGAATAGATTCGAAAAGGTTAGGGTAGGGTGGTTTTGGATAGGGTAGACTAGGGTAGACGAAAGTAGACTAGAGTAGAGTAGACAAGAGAAGTCTAGAGTAGTAGCCTAGACAAGACAGCTGGACTAGTCAGACTAGTGGTATAGATCAGTAGGCTAGACAAGTAGCCTTGAAGAGTACCCTTGCCCTGACAAGTACCCTAAATTCTGAATCTGAACTACTCCCCTTGCCTTAACTAGTATCCTGAACTAGTAGCCTTGTCTGAACTACTGCCCTTAACTAGTAGCCTTGCCTTAAGTAATAGTCTTAATGTCTACCCTTGCCTTACTAGTACCCTGAACTAGTAGCCCTGCCTTAACTAGGACCCTGGCCTTCACCAGTAGCCTTAACTAGTACCCTGGCCTTCACCAGTAGCCTTAACTAGTACCCTGGCCTTCACTCGTATCCTTGCCTCAACTAGTACCCTTAACTAGTACCCTCGCATTAACTAGTAGTCTTAAGTAGTACCTGGCCTTCTCAGTCCCCATAAGTCCTACCCTGGCCTTAACCAGCTGCCTTAACTGGTACCCTGGTCTTAACTAGTAGTATTCACTTGTACCCTTGAATCCACTGGTAGCCTAAACTAGTCGTCTTGCCTTAAGTAGTAGCCTTCACTTGGACCTTGCCTTAACTAGTATCCTTAACTAGAACCTGTGCCTTAACTAGTACTCTTAACTAGTACAGCGGCCAGAACGAGCAGCCTGAACTAGTAGCCTTGTCTGAATTAGTACCCTGAACTAGTAGCCTTGCTTTAAGTAATAGTCTTAACCTCTGCCCTTGCCTTCCTAGTACCCTTAACTAGTAGCCAAGCCTTAACTACTACCCTGAACTAGTAGCCTTGCCTTAACTAGTAGCCTTGCCTTAACCAGTTGCCTTAAGTAGGACCTTGGCCTTAACTCGAAGTCTCAACTTGTAAACTTGCATCAAAGAGTAGCCTTAACTAGTACTCTTGCCTTAAGTAGTGGCCTGAACTAGTACTCGTGCCTTAGCTAGTACTCTTAACTAGTACAGTGCCCCTAACTCGTATCCTGAACTAGTAGCCTCCTCTTAACTAGTACCCTTAACTAGTAGCCTTGCCTTCACTAGTACCCTGGCCTTCTCCAGTGGCCTTAACTAAGACCCTGGCCTTCACTGGCAGCCTTAAGTAGTACCCTTAGCTAGTACCCTCGCATTCACTAGTAGTCTGAATTAGTACCCTGGCCTTATCAGTACCCAGAACTACTACCCTTGCCTTAACCAGTTGCCTTAACCAGCACCCTGGACTTAGCCAGGAGTATTAACATGTACCCTTGCATCGACTTGTAGACTTAACTAGTACTCTTGCCTGAAGTAGTGGCCTTAACTCGTTCCTTGCCTTACTAGTAGGCTTAACTAGTACTCTTAACTAGTACAGTGGCCCTAACTAGTATTCTGAACTAAAAGCCTTGTGGTAACTAGTACCCTTAACTAGTCACCTTGCCTTAAGGAACAATCTTAACATCTACCCTTGCCTTACTAGTCCTCTTAACTAGTAGCCAAACCTTAACTAGTACCCTGAAGTAGTAGCCTTACATGGACTAGTAGCCCAGCCTTAGCTAGTACCCTGGCCATCACTAGTACCCTTGCCTCAACTAGTAACCTGGCATTAACTAGTAGTCTTAAGTAGTACCCTGGCCTTAACTAGTAGTATGAACTTGTACCCTTGCATCAACTAGTAGCCTAAACTAATACTCTTGCCTGAAGTCGTAGCCTTCACTTATACCTTGCCTTCCTAGTAGCCTTAACTAGTACCCGTCCATTAACTAGTACTCTTAACTAGTACAGTGGCCCTAACTAGTAGCCTGAACTAGTCCCCTTGCCTGAGGTAGTCCCTTTTCCAAACTAGCACCCTTCTTGAGTACCCCTATGGAGTAGGGTATGGTACAGTAGGGTGTCATATGGTAGGGTAGCATACGGTAGAACAGAGAAAACAGAATCCAATAGAATAGAAGAGGATAAGTCAGGATAGCTTAGTTTCGTGTAGGGTATGGTAGAGTAGCATCGGATGGAATAGAGAAAAGAGAAAACGAGAATCCAATACAACAGAATCGAAAAGAAGAGACTAGATGAGGAAAGACTAGGGCGGGATAGGGTTCTGTCGAATAGAAGAGCGTAGAATGGTGTGGAATGGAGTCAAATGCAGTCAAACCGAGATGAATAGACTAGAAAAGAGTTGAATAGAGCGGAATAGCACCGAATAGGGACATCTAGGGCTGAGTCGAGCCCAATCGAGCCCAATCAAGTCCAATCGACCAGATTCGAGCTGAATGGAGCCGAATGGAGCTGGAATGAGCCAAATAGAGACCAAGAAAATGAGCCAAGCTAGATCGAGGCAAATCGCACCTAATCGCATCCTATTGCATCGAATCTCGTCGAAGTCCATCCAATCCCACCAAAACCCATTGAATCTCATGAAATCTCACCGAATCCCGTCCAATTGTGTCAAATCGGGTCGAATCGAATGCAATCGAATTCAATAGAACAGCTTAGAGTAGCGTAGGTCAGGCTGGGATTCAATAGGGTAGGGCACAGAGGAATAGACTAGAGAAGCATAGAGTAGAAGAGAAGAGAATACAAAGAGTAGAATGGAGTAGAGTGGAGTAGAGTAGAATAGTCAGAGTCGAGTAGTGCAGAATAGAGATGAATAGATCCAATTCGAGCTGAATCGAGTCGAATGGAGAGGAAATGAGACAAATCTCAATGAATCGAATAGATTAGAGTAGGGTGGGGGAGAAGAGAATAGACTAGTGTAGAATGGAGTCGAACAGAGTAGAATGGTGTGGAATGGAGTCGAATGGAGCCAAATAGAGACGAATAAAGTAGAAAAGAGTTGAATAGAGCTGAACAGGGCCGGATAAGTTTGGATCGAGCCTAATGATGCTGAATCGAGCAGAATCGAGCCAAATTGACCCGATTCAAGCCAAATCGAGCTAAATCAAGCCAATTCAAGCCTAATCCCATGGAATCGCCTTGAAAGGCATTGAATCGAATCGAATCGATTAGAGTAGAGGAGGGTAGAGTAGGAGGGGTTAGACTAGAACAGAACACAAGAGAAAGAATCGAATAGAATGAAGTAGAGACGAGTACAGTAGAATAGAGTCCAATAGAGTTGAATAGAGCCAAAGAGAGCTGAATGCAGCCGAATCCACCAAATTCGAGGTGACTCGAGAAGAATCATGTCGAATCGCGTTGAAAAGTGTCGAATCCAATCCAATAGTTTAGTGTAGGGCGGGTAAGATGAGGGTAGGGTAGGGTAGAAGAGAATAGATTAGAATAGACCAGAAAGAATAGAGAAGAGTAGACTAGAGTCAAATCGAGTCAAATCCTGCCGAAAAGAGCTGAATAGAGAGGAAAAGGGCCAAGTCCAACCGAATCGAGTTGAATTCGCACAAAAAGGAGCTGATTCGAGCCGATAGGACCTGAATCAGGTCGAATCCCGTTCAAGTCTGTTGACTAGAATAGAACAGATTACAGTAGGCTAAGTTAGAGTAGGGTAGGATAGACCAAAATGCAGTAGAACAGAACAGGATAGAAGAGAACTGAAAGAATAGAATAGGGTCGAGTAGTGCAGAGTCTAGAAGAATAGAGTTGAATATTGCCGACTAGAGCAAAATAGAGCCCAAAAGACCCAACGTGATAGAAATCAAGATGAACGGCGCCGAATCCCGCGGAATCATGCTGGATCGCGTCGAATCCCGTTGAATTGCATTGAATCCCATCCACTCAAGTCCAATCCAATCGAATCCATTAGAATAGACTAGAGAAGGGTAGAGTACAAGACAATAGACTAGAGAAGAATACAGTCGGATGGAGTAGAATGGAGTTGAAAAGAGATAATAGAGTTGAGTAGACTCATAGAGCCACATAGAGTTGAATAGAGCCTATTCAAGCTGAATAGAACTGACCAGGGCGAAATGGAGCCGATTAGAACTGAATCGAACCGATTAGAGCCCAAGAGGGATGAATGGAGTGCAACGGAGCCGATTGGAGCCGAATCGCATCGAAATGCGTGGAATCGAATCCAGTGGAATAGATTAGAGTAGGGTTGGTTAAAATAGAGTAGAAGAGGATTGAACACAGTAAAAGAGAATAAAAAGAATACAAGAGAATCGAGTCCAAAAGGTTAGAGCAGAGCAGAATAGTGTAGAGTAGAACAGAGTCGAATAGAGTCTAAGCGAGCCAAATGGAGAAGAAACAAGGCAAATCGCGTTGAATCCCCTCGAACCAATTCCAGTCAATTAGGGTAGGGTAGAGTAAAATAGTGTTGAGTGGAGTAGAATGCTGTGCAACGCAATCGAATGGAGTCGAAAGGAGTAGAAAAGAGCCGAATAGAGCCGAATGGTGCTGAAGAGGGCCGAAGAGGGCCGAATCGAGCTGAATTGAGCCAAATCCAGTAAATCGAGCCTAATGGAGCCGAATTGAGCCGAATCCAGTTGAATCGACACTCTTCGAGCCAAATGGAGCCGAATGGACATGAATCGAACCAATTCGACCTGAATCGTGTCCAAATTCATGGAATCGAATTGAACAGATTAGAGTAGGGGAGGTTCGGGTATGGCAGGGTGGAATAGAGTAGAGTAGCATAGAATAAAACAGAAGAGAATAGAAGAGAACAGAACAATACAGAACGAATACAGAAAACAGTAGGCTAGAGTAGAGTAGAGGGAAACAGAGTAGAGTAGAATAGATTCGAACAGAGCTAAATAGAGCCAAACTGAGCTGAACCGTGTCCAAATGGGTTGAATCCAATCCAATCAAATGGATTAGAATAGAGTAGAGTTGGGTAGCACAGGGTAGGGTAGAATAGACTCGAACAGAACAGAACAGAATAGGAAGAAGAAAGAAAATAGAGAAGAGTAGACTAGAGTACGATAGAGTAGGCTAGTGTAGAGTAGGGTAGACTCGAATACAGCTGAATAGAGCCGAATGGAGTCGAAATGAGAGGAATCACGTCTAATCGATTCGAGTAAATTAGAGTGGTGTAGGCTAGAGTAGAGCAGAATAGTATAGAATGGTGTGGAATAAATAGAATGGAGTCGAATGGAGTCAAATAGAGACGAAAAGAGTAGAGAAGAGTCGAATAGAGCAGAATAGGGCCGAAAGAGGCCGAATTGAGCAGAATCGAAGCAATTCAAGCCAAACGAGCCAAATAGAGCCAAATCGAATCGAATCGAGCTGATTCAAGCTTAATCACGTCGAATCCCGTTCAATGCATCCAATCCAATCCAAAGGTCTAGATTAGAGAAGGGGAGGGGAGGGTGGAATAGAATAGAGTAGAGTAGACTAGAAGAGATTAGAACGGAATAGAAGGAATAGAATAGAGTAGAAAAGGGTAGGGTCGAGTAGACTCGAATAGAGTCGAATAGAGCCGAATAGGCCAAATAGAGACGAATAGAGAAAACAGAGCTGAATGGAGCCGAATAGAGACGTAAAGGAGCCATAGAGAGCCGATTCGCACCTAATCGAGCTGAATCAAGCAGAATCACGCCGACTGTCACTGAATAGCGTCGAATCACGTCGTTTTGTGTCGGACCGGGTCGAATCGCTTCGGATCGCATCGGATTGCATCGAACGTCGTCGAATCACGACGAATCACGTCCCATCACGTCCAATAACTTCGAATTGCGTCCAATCTCCTAGAATTCTGCTGAATCACGTCGAATCGTATGGAATCTCGTCTAATCTCTTTGAATCCCGTCAAATGCCTTCGGACCTTGTCGAATCCCGTCGAATCCTGTCCAATCGCGTCGAAGTGAATCGAATTGAATCAAATAGATTCAAGTAGGGTGGGTTTGGGTGGGGTGCAGTAGGGTTGGGTAGGGTAGGATAGAACAGAGTCCAACAGAATAGGAGAGAACAGAACAGAAGAGAAAGAATCCAGCAGAATAGAATAGAGTAGAAAAGAGTCAGATAGTGCAGAACATAGCCGAATTGAGGCGAATGGAGACAAAACAAGATGAATCGCGTTGAATCGCTTCGAATCGGGTCCAATCGAATCCATTCGAATAGATTAGGGTAGGGAAGGGTAGACGAGAATGGAGGAGAATAGTGCAGAATGGTGTGGAATGGATTAGAACGGAGCCGACTCGAGACGAATAGAGTAGAAAAGAGTCGAATAGAGCATAGTTGGGCCGAATAGGGCCAAAGAAGGCCTAATCGAGCAGAATCCAGCAGAATCGATGCCATTGGAGCTGAATGGAGCAAAATGGAGCCCAATCGAACCGACTCGAAGCGAATTGATCTGATTCAAGCCTAATCGGGTGGAATGGCGTGAAAATGCGATGACTCGAACAGAATCAAAGATTAGAGAAGGGGAGGGGAGCGGCTGGGAGGGTAGAACAGAATAGACTAGAACAGTACATAATAGAAGGAACAGAAGATAGCACAGTACGGTAGAGCAGAGAAGAGTAAAGTAGAGAAGAGTAGAGTCGAATAGAGTGAAATAGTGCAGAATAGAGCTGAATAGAGCCAATTCTAGCCGAATCGAGGCCAATGGAAACAAAACGTGATGAATCGCGTCGAATAGCGTCCAATCGAATCCATTAGAATAGATTAGAGTAGGGTAGGGTAGAACAGAATAGAGTAGAATCGAGTCGAATGGAGTTGCATAGGGAAAACTAGAGTAGAAAAGAGTCGAATCGAGCCGAATAAGGCTGAACCAAGTCGAATTGAGTTGAAACAAGCTGAATCGAAGCGATTCAAGCCAAATGGAGCTGAATCGAGCTGATGGTGCCGAATGAGCCGATTCAAGCATCATCGCGTCCAATCCCATTGAAATGCTTTGAATCGAATGCAATTGAATAGATTCGAAAAGGTTAGGGTAGGGTGGTTTTGGATAGGGTAGACTAGGGTAGACGAAAGTAGACTAGAGTAGAGTAGACAAGAGAAGTCTAGAGTAGTAGCCTAGACAAGACAGCTGGACTAGTCAGACTAGTGGTATAGATCAGTAGGCTAGACAAGTAGCCTTGAAGAGTACCCTTGCCCTGACAAGTACCCTAAATTCTGAATCTGAACTACTCCCCTTGCCTTAACTAGTATCCTGAACTAGTAGCCTTGTCTGAACTACTGCCCTTAACTAGTAGCCTTGCCTTAAGTAATAGTCTTAATGTCTACCCTTGCCTTACTAGTACCCTGAACTAGTAGCCCTGCCTTAACTAGGACCCTGGCCTTCACCAGTAGCCTTAACTAGTACCCTGGCCTTCACCAGTAGCCTTAACTAGTACCCTGGCCTTCACTCGTATCCTTGCCTCAACTAGTACCCTTAACTAGTACCCTCGCATTAACTAGTAGTCTTAAGTAGTACCTGGCCTTCTCAGTCCCCATAAGTCCTACCCTGGCCTTAACCAGCTGCCTTAACTGGTACCCTGGTCTTAACTAGTAGTATTCACTTGTACCCTTGAATCCACTGGTAGCCTAAACTAGTCGTCTTGCCTTAAGTAGTAGCCTTCACTTGGACCTTGCCTTAACTAGTATCCTTAACTAGAACCTGTGCCTTAACTAGTACTCTTAACTAGTACAGCGGCCAGAACGAGCAGCCTGAACTAGTAGCCTTGTCTGAATTAGTACCCTGAACTAGTAGCCTTGCTTTAAGTAATAGTCTTAACCTCTGCCCTTGCCTTCCTAGTACCCTTAACTAGTAGCCAAGCCTTAACTACTACCCTGAACTAGTAGCCTTGCCTTAACTAGTAGCCTTGCCTTAACCAGTTGCCTTAAGTAGGACCTTGGCCTTAACTCGAAGTCTCAACTTGTAAACTTGCATCAAAGAGTAGCCTTAACTAGTACTCTTGCCTTAAGTAGTGGCCTGAACTAGTACTCGTGCCTTAGCTAGTACTCTTAACTAGTACAGTGCCCCTAACTCGTATCCTGAACTAGTAGCCTCCTCTTAACTAGTACCCTTAACTAGTAGCCTTGCCTTCACTAGTACCCTGGCCTTCTCCAGTGGCCTTAACTAAGACCCTGGCCTTCACTGGCAGCCTTAAGTAGTACCCTTAGCTAGTACCCTCGCATTCACTAGTAGTCTGAATTAGTACCCTGGCCTTATCAGTACCCAGAACTACTACCCTTGCCTTAACCAGTTGCCTTAACCAGCACCCTGGACTTAGCCAGGAGTATTAACATGTACCCTTGCATCGACTTGTAGACTTAACTAGTACTCTTGCCTGAAGTAGTGGCCTTAACTCGTTCCTTGCCTTACTAGTAGGCTTAACTAGTACTCTTAACTAGTACAGTGGCCCTAACTAGTATTCTGAACTAAAAGCCTTGTGGTAACTAGTACCCTTAACTAGTCACCTTGCCTTAAGGAACAATCTTAACATCTACCCTTGCCTTACTAGTCCTCTTAACTAGTAGCCAAACCTTAACTAGTACCCTGAAGTAGTAGCCTTACATGGACTAGTAGCCCAGCCTTAGCTAGTACCCTGGCCATCACTAGTACCCTTGCCTCAACTAGTAACCTGGCATTAACTAGTAGTCTTAAGTAGTACCCTGGCCTTAACTAGTAGTATGAACTTGTACCCTTGCATCAACTAGTAGCCTAAACTAATACTCTTGCCTGAAGTCGTAGCCTTCACTTATACCTTGCCTTCCTAGTAGCCTTAACTAGTACCCGTCCATTAACTAGTACTCTTAACTAGTACAGTGGCCCTAACTAGTAGCCTGAACTAGTCCCCTTGCCTGAGGTAGTCCCTTTTCCAAACTAGCACCCTTCTTGAGTACCCCTATGGAGTAGGGTATGGTACAGTAGGGTGTCATATGGTAGGGTAGCATACGGTAGAACAGAGAAAACAGAATCCAATAGAATAGAAGAGGATAAGTCAGGATAGCTTAGTTTCGTGTAGGGTATGGTAGAGTAGCATCGGATGGAATAGAGAAAAGAGAAAACGAGAATCCAATACAACAGAATCGAAAAGAAGAGACTAGATGAGGAAAGACTAGGGCGGGATAGGGTTCTGTCGAATAGAAGAGCGTAGAATGGTGTGGAATGGAGTCAAATGCAGTCAAACCGAGATGAATAGACTAGAAAAGAGTTGAATAGAGCGGAATAGCACCGAATAGGGACATCTAGGGCTGAGTCGAGCCCAATCGAGCCCAATCAAGTCCAATCGACCAGATTCGAGCTGAATGGAGCCGAATGGAGCTGGAATGAGCCAAATAGAGACCAAGAAAATGAGCCAAGCTAGATCGAGGCAAATCGCACCTAATCGCATCCTATTGCATCGAATCTCGTCGAAGTCCATCCAATCCCACCAAAACCCATTGAATCTCATGAAATCTCACCGAATCCCGTCCAATTGTGTCAAATCGGGTCGAATCGAATGCAATCGAATTCAATAGAACAGCTTAGAGTAGCGTAGGTCAGGCTGGGATTCAATAGGGTAGGGCACAGAGGAATAGACTAGAGAAGCATAGAGTAGAAGAGAAGAGAATACAAAGAGTAGAATGGAGTAGAGTGGAGTAGAGTAGAATAGTCAGAGTCGAGTAGTGCAGAATAGAGATGAATAGATCCAATTCGAGCTGAATCGAGTCGAATGGAGAGGAAATGAGACAAATCTCAATGAATCGAATAGATTAGAGTAGGGTGGGGGAGAAGAGAATAGACTAGTGTAGAATGGAGTCGAACAGAGTAGAATGGTGTGGAATGGAGTCGAATGGAGCCAAATAGAGACGAATAAAGTAGAAAAGAGTTGAATAGAGCTGAACAGGGCCGGATAAGTTTGGATCGAGCCTAATGATGCTGAATCGAGCAGAATCGAGCCAAATTGACCCGATTCAAGCCAAATCGAGCTAAATCAAGCCAATTCAAGCCTAATCCCATGGAATCGCCTTGAAAGGCATTGAATCGAATCGAATCGATTAGAGTAGAGGAGGGTAGAGTAGGAGGGGTTAGACTAGAACAGAACACAAGAGAAAGAATCGAATAGAATGAAGTAGAGACGAGTACAGTAGAATAGAGTCCAATAGAGTTGAATAGAGCCAAAGAGAGCTGAATGCAGCCGAATCCACCAAATTCGAGGTGACTCGAGAAGAATCATGTCGAATCGCGTTGAAAAGTGTCGAATCCAATCCAATAGTTTAGTGTAGGGCGGGTAAGATGAGGGTAGGGTAGGGTAGAAGAGAATAGATTAGAATAGACCAGAAAGAATAGAGAAGAGTAGACTAGAGTCAAATCGAGTCAAATCCTGCCGAAAAGAGCTGAATAGAGAGGAAAAGGGCCAAGTCCAACCGAATCGAGTTGAATTCGCACAAAAAGGAGCTGATTCGAGCCGATAGGACCTGAATCAGGTCGAATCCCGTTCAAGTCTGTTGACTAGAATAGAACAGATTACAGTAGGCTAAGTTAGAGTAGGGTAGGATAGACCAAAATGCAGTAGAACAGAACAGGATAGAAGAGAACTGAAAGAATAGAATAGGGTCGAGTAGTGCAGAGTCTAGAAGAATAGAGTTGAATATTGCCGACTAGAGCAAAATAGAGCCCAAAAGACCCAACGTGATAGAAATCAAGATGAACGGCGCCGAATCCCGCGGAATCATGCTGGATCGCGTCGAATCCCGTTGAATTGCATTGAATCCCATCCACTCAAGTCCAATCCAATCGAATCCATTAGAATAGACTAGAGAAGGGTAGAGTACAAGACAATAGACTAGAGAAGAATACAGTCGGATGGAGTAGAATGGAGTTGAAAAGAGATAATAGAGTTGAGTAGACTCATAGAGCCACATAGAGTTGAATAGAGCCTATTCAAGCTGAATAGAACTGACCAGGGCGAAATGGAGCCGATTAGAACTGAATCGAACCGATTAGAGCCCAAGAGGGATGAATGGAGTGCAACGGAGCCGATTGGAGCCGAATCGCATCGAAATGCGTGGAATCGAATCCAGTGGAATAGATTAGAGTAGGGTTGGTTAAAATAGAGTAGAAGAGGATTGAACACAGTAAAAGAGAATAAAAAGAATACAAGAGAATCGAGTCCAAAAGGTTAGAGCAGAGCAGAATAGTGTAGAGTAGAACAGAGTCGAATAGAGTCTAAGCGAGCCAAATGGAGAAGAAACAAGGCAAATCGCGTTGAATCCCCTCGAACCAATTCCAGTCAATTAGGGTAGGGTAGAGTAAAATAGTGTTGAGTGGAGTAGAATGCTGTGCAACGCAATCGAATGGAGTCGAAAGGAGTAGAAAAGAGCCGAATAGAGCCGAATGGTGCTGAAGAGGGCCGAAGAGGGCCGAATCGAGCTGAATTGAGCCAAATCCAGTAAATCGAGCCTAATGGAGCCGAATTGAGCCGAATCCAGTTGAATCGACACTCTTCGAGCCAAATGGAGCCGAATGGACATGAATCGAACCAATTCGACCTGAATCGTGTCCAAATTCATGGAATCGAATTGAACAGATTAGAGTAGGGGAGGTTCGGGTATGGCAGGGTGGAATAGAGTAGAGTAGCATAGAATAAAACAGAAGAGAATAGAAGAGAACAGAACAATACAGAACGAATACAGAAAACAGTAGGCTAGAGTAGAGTAGAGGGAAACAGAGTAGAGTAGAATAGATTCGAACAGAGCTAAATAGAGCCAAACTGAGCTGAACCGTGTCCAAATGGGTTGAATCCAATCCAATCAAATGGATTAGAATAGAGTAGAGTTGGGTAGCACAGGGTAGGGTAGAATAGACTCGAACAGAACAGAACAGAATAGGAAGAAGAAAGAAAATAGAGAAGAGTAGACTAGAGTACGATAGAGTAGGCTAGTGTAGAGTAGGGTAGACTCGAATACAGCTGAATAGAGCCGAATGGAGTCGAAATGAGAGGAATCACGTCTAATCGATTCGAGTAAATTAGAGTGGTGTAGGCTAGAGTAGAGCAGAATAGTATAGAATGGTGTGGAATAAATAGAATGGAGTCGAATGGAGTCAAATAGAGACGAAAAGAGTAGAGAAGAGTCGAATAGAGCAGAATAGGGCCGAAAGAGGCCGAATTGAGCAGAATCGAAGCAATTCAAGCCAAACGAGCCAAATAGAGCCAAATCGAATCGAATCGAGCTGATTCAAGCTTAATCACGTCGAATCCCGTTCAATGCATCCAATCCAATCCAAAGGTCTAGATTAGAGAAGGGGAGGGGAGGGTGGAATAGAATAGAGTAGAGTAGACTAGAAGAGATTAGAACGGAATAGAAGGAATAGAATAGAGTAGAAAAGGGTAGGGTCGAGTAGACTCGAATAGAGTCGAATAGAGCCGAATAGGCCAAATAGAGACGAATAGAGAAAACAGAGCTGAATGGAGCCGAATAGAGACGTAAAGGAGCCATAGAGAGCCGATTCGCACCTAATCGAGCTGAATCAAGCAGAATCACGCCGACTGTCACTGAATAGCGTCGAATCACGTCGTTTTGTGTCGGACCGGGTCGAATCGCTTCGGATCGCATCGGATTGCATCGAACGTCGTCGAATCACGACGAATCACGTCCCATCACGTCCAATAACTTCGAATTGCGTCCAATCTCCTAGAATTCTGCTGAATCACGTCGAATCGTATGGAATCTCGTCTAATCTCTTTGAATCCCGTCAAATGCCTTCGGACCTTGTCGAATCCCGTCGAATCCTGTCCAATCGCGTCGAAGTGAATCGAATTGAATCAAATAGATTCAAGTAGGGTGGGTTTGGGTGGGGTGCAGTAGGGTTGGGTAGGGTAGGATAGAACAGAGTCCAACAGAATAGGAGAGAACAGAACAGAAGAGAAAGAATCCAGCAGAATAGAATAGAGTAGAAAAGAGTCAGATAGTGCAGAACATAGCCGAATTGAGGCGAATGGAGACAAAACAAGATGAATCGCGTTGAATCGCTTCGAATCGGGTCCAATCGAATCCATTCGAATAGATTAGGGTAGGGAAGGGTAGACGAGAATGGAGGAGAATAGTGCAGAATGGTGTGGAATGGATTAGAACGGAGCCGACTCGAGACGAATAGAGTAGAAAAGAGTCGAATAGAGCATAGTTGGGCCGAATAGGGCCAAAGAAGGCCTAATCGAGCAGAATCCAGCAGAATCGATGCCATTGGAGCTGAATGGAGCAAAATGGAGCCCAATCGAACCGACTCGAAGCGAATTGATCTGATTCAAGCCTAATCGGGTGGAATGGCGTGAAAATGCGATGACTCGAACAGAATCAAAGATTAGAGAAGGGGAGGGGAGCGGCTGGGAGGGTAGAACAGAATAGACTAGAACAGTACATAATAGAAGGAACAGAAGATAGCACAGTACGGTAGAGCAGAGAAGAGTAAAGTAGAGAAGAGTAGAGTCGAATAGAGTGAAATAGTGCAGAATAGAGCTGAATAGAGCCAATTCTAGCCGAATCGAGGCCAATGGAAACAAAACGTGATGAATCGCGTCGAATAGCGTCCAATCGAATCCATTAGAATAGATTAGAGTAGGGTAGGGTAGAACAGAATAGAGTAGAATCGAGTCGAATGGAGTTGCATAGGGAAAACTAGAGTAGAAAAGAGTCGAATCGAGCCGAATAAGGCTGAACCAAGTCGAATTGAGTTGAAACAAGCTGAATCGAAGCGATTCAAGCCAAATGGAGCTGAATCGAGCTGATGGTGCCGAATGAGCCGATTCAAGCATCATCGCGTCCAATCCCATTGAAATGCTTTGAATCGAATGCAATTGAATAGATTCGAAAAGGTTAGGGTAGGGTGGTTTTGGATAGGGTAGACTAGGGTAGACGAAAGTAGACTAGAGTAGAGTAGACAAGAGAAGTCTAGAGTAGTAGCCTAGACAAGACAGCTGGACTAGTCAGACTAGTGGTATAGATCAGTAGGCTAGACAAGTAGCCTTGAAGAGTACCCTTGCCCTGACAAGTACCCTAAATTCTGAATCTGAACTACTCCCCTTGCCTTAACTAGTATCCTGAACTAGTAGCCTTGTCTGAACTACTGCCCTTAACTAGTAGCCTTGCCTTAAGTAATAGTCTTAATGTCTACCCTTGCCTTACTAGTACCCTGAACTAGTAGCCCTGCCTTAACTAGGACCCTGGCCTTCACCAGTAGCCTTAACTAGTACCCTGGCCTTCACTCGTATCCTTGCCTCAACTAGTACCCTTAACTAGTACCCTCGCATTAACTAGTAGTCTTAAGTAGTACCTGGCCTTCTCAGTCCCCATAAGTCCTACCCTGGCCTTAACCAGCTGCCTTAACTGGTACCCTGGTCTTAACTAGTAGTATTCACTTGTACCCTTGAATCCACTGGTAGCCTAAACTAGTCGTCTTGCCTTAAGTAGTAGCCTTCATTTGTACCTTGCCTTAACTAGTATCCTTAACTAGTACCTTGCCTTAACTAGTACTCTTAACTAGTACAGCGGCCAGAACGAGCAGCCTGAACTAGTAGCCTTGTCTGAATTAGTACCCTGAACTAGTAGCCTTGCTTTAAGTAATAGTCTTAACCTCTGCCCTTGCCTTCCTAGTACCCTTAACTAGTAGCCAAGCCTTAACTAATACCCTTGCCTTTACCAGTTGCCTTAAGTAGGACCTTGGCCTTAACTCGAAGTCTCAACTTGTAAACTTGCATCAAAGAGTAGCCTTAACTAGTGCTCTTGCCTTAAGTAGTGGCCTGAACTAGTACTCGTGCCTTAGCTAGTACTCTTAACTAGTACAGTGCCCCTAACTCGTATCCTGAACTAGTAGCCTTCTCTTAACTAGTACCCTTAACTAGTAGCCTTGCCTTCACTAGTACCCTGGCCTTCTCCAGTGGCCTTAACTAAGACCCTGGCCTTCACTGGCAGCCTTAAGTAGTACCCTTAACTAGTACCCTCGCATTCACTAGTAGTCTGAATTAGTACCCTGGCCTTATCAGTACCCAGAACTACTACCCTTGCCTTAACCAGTTGCCTTAACCAGCACCCTGGACTTAGCCAGGAGTATTAACATGTACCCTTGCATCGACTTGTAGACTTAACTAGTACTCTTGCCTGAAGTAGTGGCCTTAACTCGTTCCTTGCCTTACTAGTAGGCTTAACTAGTACTCTTAACTAGTACAGTGGCCCTAACTAGTATTCTGAACTAAAAGCCTTGTGGTAACTAGTACCCTTAACTAGTCACCTTGCCTTAAGGAACAATCTTAACATCTACCCTTGCCTTACTAGTCCTCTTAACTAGTAGCCAAACCTTAACTAGTACCCTGAAGTAGTAGCCTTACATGGACTAGTAGCCCAGCCTTAGCTAGTACCCTGGCCTTCACTAGTACCCTTGCCTCAACTAGTAACCTGGCATTAACTAGTAGTCTTAAGTAGTACCCTGGCCTTAACTAGTAGTATGAACTTGTACCCTTGCATCAACTAGTAGCCTAAACTAATACTCTTGCCTGAAGTCGTAGCCTTCACTTATACCTTGCCTTCCTAGTAGCCTTAACTAGTACCTGTCCATTAACTAGTACTCTTAACTAGTACAGTGGCCCTAACTAGTAGCCTGAACTAGTCCCCTTGCCTGAGGTAGTCCCTTTTCCAAACTAGCACCCTTCTTGAGTACCCCTATGGAGTAGGGTATGGTACAGTAGGGTGTCATATGGTAGGGTAGCATACGGTAGAACAGAGAAAACAGAATCCAATAGAATAGAAGAGGATAAGTCAGGATAGCTTAGTTTCGTGTAGGGTATGGTAGAGTAGCATCGGATGGAATAGAGAAAAGAGAAAACGAGAATCCAATACAACAGAATCGAAAAGAAGAGACTAGATGAGGAAAGACTAGGGCGGGATAGGGTTCTGTCGAATAGAAGAGCGTAGAATGGTGTGGAATGGAGTCAAATGCAGTCAAACCGAGATGAATAGACTAGAAAAGAGTTGAATAGAGCGGAATAGCACCGAATAGGGACATCTAGGGCTGAGTCGAGCCCAATCGAGCCCAATCAAGTCCAATCGACCAGATTCGAGCTGAATGGAGCCGAATGGAGCTGGAATGAGCCAAATAGAGACCAAGAAAATGAGCCAAGCTAGATCGAGGCAAATCGCACCTAATCGCATCCTATTGCATCGAATCTCGTCGAAGTCCATCCAATCCCACCAAAACCCATTGAATCTCATGAAATCTCACCGAATCCCGTCCAATTGTGTCCAATCGGGTCGAATCGAATGCAATCGAATTCAATAGAACAGCTTAGAGTAGCGTAGGTCAGGCTGGGATTCAATAGGGTAGGGCACAGAGGAATAGACTAGAGAAGCATAGAGTAGAAGAGAAGAGAATACAAAGAGTAGAATGGAGTAGAGTGGAGTAGAGTAGAATAGTCAGAGTCGAGTAGTGCAGAATAGAGATGAATAGATCCAATTCGAGCTGAATCGAGTCGAATGGAGAGGAAATGAGACAAATCTCAATGAATCGAATAGATTAGAGTAGGGTGGGGGAGAAGAGAATAGACTAGTGTAGAATGGAGTCGAACAGAGTAGAATGGTGTGGAATGGAGTCGAATGGAGCCAAATAGAGACGAATAAAGTAGAAAAGAGTTGAATAGAGCTGAACAGGGCCGGATAAGTTTGGATCGAGCCTAATGATGCTGAATCGAGCAGAATCGAGCCAAATTGACCCGATTCAAGCCAAATCGAGCTAAATCAAGCCAATTCAAGCCTAATTCCATGGAATCGCCTTGAAAGGCATTGAATCGAATCGAATCGATTAGAGTAGAGGAGGGTAGAGTAGGAGGGGTTAGACTAGAACAGAACACAAGAGAAAGAATCGAATAGAATGAAGTAGAGACGAGTACAGTAGAATAGAGTCCAATAGAGTTGCATAGAGCCAAAGAGAGCTGAATGCAGCCGAATCCACCAAATTCGAGCTGACTCGAGAAGAATCATGTCGAATCGCGTTGAAAAGTGTCGAATCCAATCCAATAGTTTAGTGTAGGGCGGGTAAGATGAGGGTAGGGTAGGGTAGAAAAGAATAGATTAGAATAGACCAGAAAGAATAGAGAAGAGTAGACTAGAGTCAAATCGAGTCAAATCCTGCCGAAAAGAGCCGAATAGAGAGGAAAAGGGCCAAGTCCAACCGAATCGAGTTGAATTCGCACAAAAAGGAGCTGATTCGAGCCGATAGGACCTGAATCAGGTCGAATCCCGTTCAAGTCTGTTGACTAGAATAGCACAGATTACAGTAGGCTAAGTTAGAGTAGGGTAGGATAGACCAAAATGCAGTAGAACAGAACAGGATAGAAGAGAACTGAAAGACTAGAATAGGGTCGAGTAGTGCAGAGTCTAGAAGAATAGAGTTGAATATTGCCGACTAGAGCAAAATAGAGCCCAAAAGACCCAACGTGATAGACATCAAGATGAACGGCGCCGAATCCCGCGGAATCATGCTGGATCGCGTCGAATCCCGTTGAATTGCATTGAATCCCATCCACTCAAGTCCAATCCAATCGAATCGATTAGAATAGACTAGAGAAGGGTAGAGTACAAGACAATAGACTAGAGAAGAATACAGTCGGATGGAGTAGAATGGAGTTGAAAAGAGATAATAGAGTTGAGTAGACTCATAGAGCCACATAGAGTTGAATAGAGCCTATTCAAGCTGAATAGAACTGACCAGGGCGAAATGGAGCCGATTAGAACTGAATCGAACCGATTAGAGCCCAAGAGGGATGAATGGAGTGCAACGGAGCCGATTGAAGCCGAATCGCATCGAAATGCGTGGAATCGAATCCAGTGGAATAGATTAGAGTAGGGTTGGTTAAAATAGAGTAGAAGAGGATTGAACACAGTAAAAGAGAATAAAAAGAATACAAGAGAATCGAGTCCAAAAGGTTAGAGCAGAGCAGAATAGTGTAGAGTAGAACAGAGTCGAATAGAGTCTAAGCGAGCCAAATGGAGAAGAAACAAGGCAAATCGCGTTGAATCCCCTCGAACCAATTCCAGTCAATTAGGGTAGGGTAGAGTAAAATAGTGTTGAGTGGAGTAGAATGCTGTGCAACGCAATCGAATGGAGTCGAAAGGAGTAGAAAAGAGCCGAATAGAGCCAAATGGTGCTGAAGAGGGCCGAAGAGGGCCGAATCGAGCTGAATTGAGCCAAATCCAGTAAATCGAGCCTAATGGAGCCGAATTGAGCCGAATCCAGTTGAATCGACACTCTTCGAGCCAAATGGAGCCGAATGGACATGAATCGAACCAATTCGACCTGAATCGTGTCCAAATTCATGGAATCGAATTGAACAGATTAGAGTAGGGGAGGTTCGGGTATGGCAGGGTGGAATAGAGTAGAGTAGCATAGAATAAAACAGAAGAGAATAGAAGAGAACAGAACAATACAGAACGAATACAGAAAACAGTAGGCTAGAGTAGAGTAGAGGGAAACAGAGTAGAGTAGAATAGATTCGAACAGAGCTAAATAGAGCCAAACTGAGCTGAACCGTGTCCAAATGGGTTGAATCCAATCCAATCAAATGGATTAGAATAGAGTAGAGTTGGGTAGCATAGGGTAGGGTAGAATAGACTCGAACAGAACAGAACAGAATAGGAAGAAGAAAGAAAATAGAGAAGAGTAAACTAGAGTACGATAGAGTAGGCTAGTGTAGAATAGGGTAGACTCGAATACAGCTGAATAGAGCCGAATGGAGTCGAAATGAGAGGAATCACGTCTAATCGATTCGAGTAAATTAGAGTGGTGTAGGCTAGAGTAGAGCAGAATAGTGTAGAATGGTGTGGAATAAATAGAATGGAGTCGAATGGAGTCAAATAGAGACGAAAAGAGTAGAGAAGAGTCGAATAGAGCAGAATAGGGCCGAAAGAGGCCGAATTGAGCAGAATCGAAGCAATTCAAGCCAAACGAGCCAAATAGAGCCAAATCGAATCGAATCGAGCTGATTCAAGCTTAATCACGTCGAATCCCATTCAATGCATCCAATCCAATCCAAAGGTCTAGATTAGAGAAGGGGAGGGGAGGGTGGAATAGAATAGAGTAGAGTAGACTAGAAGAGATTAGAACAGAATAGAAGGAATAGAATAGAGTAGAAAAGGGTAGGGTCGAGTAGACTCGAATAGAGTCGAATAGAGCCGAATAGGCCAAATAGAGACGAATAGAGAAAACAGAGCTGAATGGAGCCGAATAGAGACGTAAAGGAGCCATAGAGAGCCGATTCGCACCTAATCGAGCTGAATCAAGCAGAATCACGCCGACTGTCACTGAATAGCGTCGAATCACGTCGTTTTGTGTCGGACCGGGTCGAATCGCTTCGTATCGCATCGGATTGCATCGAACGTCGTCGAATCACGACGAATCACGTCCCATCACGTCCAATAACTTCGAATTGCGTCCAATCTCCTAGAATTCTGCTGAATCACGTCGAATCGTATGGAATCTCGTCTAATCTCTTTGAATCCCGTCAAATGCCTTCGGACCTTGTCGAATCCCGTCGAATCCTGTCCAATCGCGTCGAAGTGAATCGAATTGAATCAAATAGATTCAAGTAGGGTGGGTTTGGGTGGGGTGCAGTAGGGTTGGGTAGGGTAGGATAGAACAGAGTCCAACAGAATAGGAGAGAACAGAACAGAAGAGAAAGAATCCAGCAGAATAGAATAGAGTAGAAAAGAGTCAGATAGTGCAGAACATAGCCGAATTGAGGCGAATGGAGACAAAACAAGATGAATCGCGTTGAATCGCTTCGAATCGGGTCCAATCGAATCCATTCGAATAGATTAGGGTAGGGAAGGGTAGACGAGAATGGAGGAGAATAGTGCAGAATGGTGTGGAATGGATTAGAACGGAGCCGACTAGAGACGAATAGAGTAGAAAAGAGTCGAATAGAGCATAGTTGGGCCGAATAGGGCCAAAGAAGGCCTAATCGAGCAGAATCCAGCAGAATCGATGCCATTGGAGCTGAATGGAGCAAAATGGAGCCCAATCGAACCGACTCGAAGCGAATTGATCTGATTCAAGCCTAATCGGGTGGAATGGCGTGAAAATGCGATGACTCGAACAGAATCAAAGATTAGAGAAGGGGAGGGGAGCGGCTGGGAGGGTAGAACAGAATAGACTAGAACAGTACATAATAGAAGGAACAGAAGATAGCACAGTACGGTAGAGCAGAGAAGAGTAAAGTAGAGAAGAGTAGAGTCGAATAGAGTGAAATAGTGCAGAATAGAGCTGAATAGAGCCAATTCTAGCCGAATCGAGCCCAATGGAAACAAAACGTGATGAATCGCGTCGAATAGCGTCCAATCGAATCCATTAGAATAGATTAGAGTAGGGTAGGGTAGAACAGAATAGAGTAGAATCGAGTCGAATGGAGTTGCATAGGGAAAACTAGAGTAGAAAAGAGTCGAATCGAGCCGAATAAGGCTGAACCAAGTCGAATTGAGTTGAAACAAGCTGAATCGAAGCGATTCAAGCCAAATGGAGCTGAATCGAGCTGATGGTGCCGAATGAGCCGATTCAAGCATCATCGCGTCCAATCCCATTGAAATGCTTTGAATCGAATGCAATTGAATAGATTCGAAAAGGTTAGGGTAGGGTGGTTTTGGATAGGGTAGACTAGGGTAGACGAAAGTAGACTAGAGTAGAGTAGACAAGAGAAGTCTAGAGTAGTAGCCTAGACAAGACAGCTGGACTAGTCAGACTAGTGGTATAGATCAGTAGGCTAGACAAGTAGCCTTGAAGAGTACCCTTGCCCTGACAAGTACCCTAAATTCTGAATCTGAACTACTCCCCTTGCCTTAACTAGTATCCTGAACTAGTAGCCTTGTCTGAACTACTGCCCTTAACTAGTAGCCTTGCCTTAAGTAATAGTCTTAATGTCTACCCTTGCCTTACTAGTACCCTGAACTAGTAGCCCTGCCTTAACTAGGACCCTGGCCTTCACCAGTAGCCTTAACTAGTACCCTGGCCTTCACTCGTATCCTTGCCTCAACTAGTACCCTTAACTAGTACCCTCGCATTAACTAGTAGTCTTAAGTAGTACCTGGCCTTCTCAGTCCCCATAAGTCCTACCCTGGCCTTAACCAGCTGCCTTAACTGGTACCCTGGTCTTAACTAGTAGTATTCACTTGTACCCTTGAATCCACTGGTAGCCTAAACTAGTCGTCTTGCCTTAAGTAGTAGCCTTCACTTGTACCTTGCCTTAACTAGTATCCTTAACTAGAACCTGTGCCTTAACTAGTACTCTTAACTAGTACAGCGGCCAGAACGAGCAGCCTGAACTAGTAGCCTTGTCTGAATTAGTACCCTGAACTAGTAGCCTTGCTTTAAGTAATAGTCTTAACCTCTGCCCTTGCCTTCCTAGTACCCTTAACTAGTAGCCAAGCCTTAACTAATACCCTTGCCTTTACCAGTTGCCTTAAGTAGGACCTTGGCCTTAACTCGAAGTCTCAACTTGTAAACTTGCATCAAAGAGTAGCCTTAACTAGTGCTCTTGCCTTAAGTAGTGGCCTGAACTAGTACTCGTGCCTTAGCTAGTACTCTTAACTAGTACAGTGCCCCTAACTCGTATCCTGAACTAGTAGCCTTCTCTTAACTAGTACCCTTAACTAGTAGCCTTGCCTTCACTAGTACCCTGGCCTTCTCCAGTGGCCTTAACTAAGACCCTGGCCTTCACTGGCAGCCTTAAGTAGTACCCTTAACTAGTACCCTCGCATTCACTAGTAGTCTGAATTAGTACCCTGGCCTTATCAGTACCCAGAACTACTACCCTTGCCTTAACCAGTTGCCTTAACCAGCACCCTGGACTTAGCCAGGAGTATTAACATGTACCCTTGCATCGACTTGTAGACTTAACTAGTACTCTTGCCTGAAGTAGTGGCCTTAACTCGTTCCTTGCCTTACTAGTAGGCTTAACTAGTACTCTTAACTAGTACAGTGGCCCTAACTAGTATTCTGAACTAAAAGCCTTGTGGTAACTAGTACCCTTAACTAGTCACCTTGCCTTAAGGAACAATCTTAACATCTACCCTTGCCTTACTAGTCCTCTTAACTAGTAGCCAAACCTTAACTAGTACCCTGAAGTAGTAGCCTTACATGGACTAGTAGCCCAGCCTTAGCTAGTACCCTGGCCTTCACTAGTACCCTTGCCTCAACTAGTAACCTGGCATTAACTAGTAGTCTTAAGTAGTACCCTGGCCTTAACTAGTAGTATGAACTTGTACCCTTGCATCAACTAGTAGCCTAAACTAATACTCTTGCCTGAAGTCGTAGCCTTCACTTATACCTTGCCTTCCTAGTAGCCTTAACTAGTACCCGTCCATTAACTAGTACTCTTAACTAGTACAGTGGCCCTAACTAGTAGCCTGAACTAGTCCCCTTGCCTGAGGTAGTCCCTTTTCCAAACTAGCACCCTTCTTGAGTACCCCTATGGAGTAGGGTATGGTACAGTAGGGTGTCATATGGTAGGGTAGCATACGGTAGAACAGAGAAAACAGAATCCAATAGAATAGAAGAGGATAAGTCAGGATAGCTTAGTTTCGTGTAGGGTATGGTAGAGTAGCATCGGATGGAATAGAGAAAAGAGAAAACGAGAATCCAATACAACAGAATCGAAAAGAAGAGACTAGATGAGGAAAGACTAGGGCGGGATAGGGTTCTGTCGAATAGAAGAGCGTAGAATGGTGTGGAATGGAGTCAAATGCAGTCAAACCGAGAGGAATAGACTAGAAAAGAGTTGAATAGAGCGGAATAGCACCGAATAGGGACATCTAGGGCTGAGTCGAGCCCAATCGAGCCCAATCAAGTCCAATCGACCAGATTCGAGCTGAATGGAGCCGAATGGAGCTGGAATGAGCCAAATAGAGACCAAGAAAATGAGCCAAGCTAGATCGAGGCAAATCGCACCTAATCGCATCCTATTGCATCGAATCTCGTCGAAGTCCATCCAATCCCACCAAAACCCATTGAATCTCATGAAATCTCACCGAATCCCGTCCAATTGTGTCAAATCGGGTCGAATCGAATGCAATCGAATTCAATAGAACAGCTTAGAGTAGCGTAGGTCAGGCTGGGATTCAATAGGGTAGGGCACAGAGGAATAGACTAGAGAAGCATAGAGTAGAAGAGAAGAGAATACAAAGAGTAGAATGGAGTAGAGTGGAGTAGAGTAGAATAGTCAGAGTCGAGTAGTGCAGAATAGAGATGAATAGATCCAATTCGAGCTGAATCGAGTCGAATGGAGAGGAAATGAGACAAATCTCAATGAATCGAATAGATTAGAGTAGGGTGGGGGAGAAGAGAATAGACTAGTGTAGAATGGAGTCGAACAGAGTAGAATGGTGTGGAATGGAGTCGAATGGAGCCAAATAGAGACGAATAAAGTAGAAAAGAGTTGAATAGAGCTGAACAGGGCCGGATAAGTTTGGATCGAGCCTAATGATGCTGAATCGAGCAGAATCGAGCCAAATTGACCCGATTCAAGCCAAATCGAGCTAAATCAAGCCAATTCAAGCCTAATCCCATGGAATCGCCTTGAAAGGCATTGAATCGAATCGAATCGATTAGAGTAGAGGAGGGTAGAGTAGGACGGGTTAGACTAGAACAGAACACAAGAGAAAGAATCGAATAGAATGAAGTAGAGACGAGTACAGTAGAATAGAGTCCAATAGAGTTGAATAGAGCCAAAGAGAGCTGAATGCAGCCGAATCCACCAAATTCGAGGTGACTCGAGAAGAATCATGTCGAATCGCGTTGAAAAGTGTCGAATCCAATCCAATAGTTTAGTGTAGGGCAGGTAAGATGAGGGTAGGTTAGGGTAGAAAAGAATAGATTAGAATAGACCAGAAAGAATAGAGAAGAGTAGACTAGAGTCAAATCGAGTCAAATCCTGCCGAAAAGAGCCGAATAGAGAGGAAAAGGGCCAAGTCCAACCGAATCGAGTTGAATTCGCACAAAAAGGAGCTGATTCGAGCCGATAGGACCTGAATCAGGTCGAATCCCGTTCAAGTCTGTTGACTAGAATAGAACAGATTACAGTAGGCTAAGTTAGAGTAGGGTAGGATAGACCAAAATGCAGTAGAACAGAACAGGATAGAAGAGAACTGAAAGAATAGAATAGGGTCGAGTAGTGCAGAGTCTAGAAGAATAGAGTTGAATATTGCCGACTAGAGCAAAATAGAGCCCAAAAGACCCAACGTGATAGACATCAAGATGAATGGCGCCGAATCCCGCGGAATCATGCTGGATCGCGTCGAATCCCGTTGAATTGCATTGAATCCCATCCACTCAAGTCCAATCCAATCGAATCGATTAGAATAGACTAGAGAAGGGTAGAGTACAAGACAATAGACTAGAGAAGAATACAGTCGGATGGAGTAGAATGGAGTTGAAAAGAGATAATAGAGTTGAGTAGACTCATAGAGCCACATAGAGTTGAATAGAGCCTATTCAAGCTGAATAGAACTGACCAGGGCGAAATGGAGCCGATTAGAACTGAGTCGAACCGATTAGAGCCCAAGAGGGATGAATGGAGTGCAACGGAGCCGATTGGAGCCGAATCGCATCGAAATGCGTGGAATCGAATCCAGTGGAATAGATTAGAGTAGGGTTGGTTAAAATAGAGTAGAAGAGAATTGAACACAGTAAAAGAGAATAAAAAGAATACAAGAGAATCGAGTCCAAAAGGTTAGAGCAGAGCAGAATAGTGTAGAGTAGAACAGAGTCGAATAGAGTCTAAGCGAGCCAAATGGAGAAGAAACAAGGCAAATCGCGTTGAATCCCCTCGAACCAATTCCAGTCAATTAGGGTAGGGTAGAGTAAAATAGTGTTGAGTGGAGTAGAATGCTGTGCAACGCAATCGAATGGAGTCGAAAGGAGTAGAAAAGAGCCGAATAGAGCCGAATGGTGCTGAAGAGGGCCGAAGAGGGCCCAATCGAGCTGAATTGAGCCAAATCCAGTAAATCGAGCCTAATGGAGCCGAATTGAGCCGAATCCAGTTGAATCGACACTCTTCGAGCCAAATGGAGCCGAATGGACATGAATCGAACCAATTCGACCTGAATCGTGTCCAAATTCATGGAATCGAATTGAACAGCTTAGAGTAGGGGAGGTTCGGGTATGGCAGGGTGGAATAGAGTAGAGTAGCATAGAATAAAACAGAAGAGAATAGAAGAGAACAGAACAATACAGAACGAATACAGAAAACAGTAGGCTAGAGTAGCGTAGAGGGAAACAGAGTAGAGTAGAATAGATTCGAACAGAGCTAAATAGAGCCAAACTGAGCTGAACCGTGTCCAAATGGGTTGAATCCAATCCAATCAAATGGATTAGAATAGAGTAGAGTTGGGTAGCATAGGGTAGGGTAGAATAGACTCGAACAGAACAGAACAGAATAGGAAGAAGAAAGAAAATAGAGAAGAGTAGACTAGAGTACGATAGAGTAGGCTAGTGTAGAATAGGGTAGACTCGAATACAGCTGAATAGAGCCGAATGGAGTCGAAATGAGAGGAATCACGTCTAATCGATTCGAGTAAATTAGAGTGGTGTAGGCTAGAGTAGAGCAGAATAGTGTAGAATGGTGTGGAATAAATAGAATGGAGTCGAATGGAGTCAAATAGAGACGAAAAGAGTAGAGAAGAGTCGAATAGAGCAGAATAGGGCCGAAAGAGGCGGAATTGAGCAGAATCGAAGCAATTCAAGCCAAACGAGCCAAATAGAGCCAAATCGAATCGAATCGAGCTGATTCAAGCTTAATCACGTCGAATCCCGTTCAATGCATCCAATGCAATCCAAACGTCTAGATTGGAGAAGGGGAGAGGAGGGTGGAATAGAATAGAGTAGAGTAGACTAGAAGAGATTAGAACAGAATAGAAGGAATAGAATAGAGTAGAAAAGAGTAGGGTCGAATAGACTCGAATAGAGTCGATTAGAGACGAATAGGCCAAATAGAGACGAATAGAGAAAACAGAGCTGAATGGAGCCGAATAGAGACGTAAAGGAGCCATATAGAGCCGATTCGCACCTAATCGAGCTGAATCAAGCAGAATCACGCCGACTGTCACTGAATAGCGTCGAATCACATCGAATCACGTCGAATCGCATCAAATCACATCGTTTTGTGTCGGACCGGGTCGAATCGCTTCGGATCGCATCGGATTGCATCGAATGTCGTCGAATCACGACGAATCACGTCCCATCACGTCCAATAACTTCGAATTGCGTCCAATCTCCTAGAATTCTGCTGAATCACGTCGAATCGTATGGAATCTCGCCTAATCTCTTTGAATCCCGTCAAATGCCTTCGGACCTTGTCGAATCCCGTCAAATCCTGTCCAATCGCGTCGAAGTGAATCGAATTGAATCAAATAGATTCAAGTAGGGTGGGTTTGGGTGGGGTGCAGTAGGGTTGGGTAGGGTAGGATAGAACAGAGTCCAACAGAATAGGAGAGAACAGAACAGAAGAGAAAGAATCCAGCAGAATAGAATAGAGTAGAAAAGAGTCAGATAGTGCAGAACATAGCCGAATGGAGACAAAACAAGATGAATCGCGTTGAATCGCTTCGAATCGGGTCAAATCGAATCCATTCGAATAGATTAGGGTAGGGAAGGGTAGACGAGAATAGAGGAGAATAGTGCAGAAGGGTGTGGAATGGATTAGAACGGAGCCGACTAGAGACGAATAGGGTAGAAAAGAGTCGAATAGAGCATAGTTGGGCCGAATAGGGCCAAAGAAGGCCTAATCGAGCAGAATCCAGCAGAATCGATGCCATTGGAGCTGAATGGAGCAAAATGGAGCCCAATCGAACCGACTCGAAGCGAATTGATCTGATTCAAGCCTAATCGGGTGGAATGGCGTGAAAATGCGATGACTCGAACAGAATCAAAGATTAGAGAAGGGGAGGGGAGCGGCTGGGAGGGTAGAACAGAATAGAATAGAACAGTACATAATAGAAGGAAGAGAAGATAGCACAGTACGGTAGAGCAGAGAAGAGTAGAGTCGAATAGAGTGAAATAGTGCAGAATAGAGCTGAATAGAGCCAATTCTAGCCGAATCGAGCCCAATGGAAACAAAACGTGATGAATCGCGTCGAATAGCGCCCAAGCGAATCCATTAGAATAGATTAGAGTCGGGTAGGGTAGAACAGAATAGAGTAGAATGGAGTCGAATGGAGTTGCATAGAGAAAACTAGAGTAGAAAAGAGTCGAATCGAGCCGAATAAGGCTGAACCAAGTCGAATTGAGTTGAAACAAGCTGAATCGAAGCGATTCAAGCTGAATCGAGCTGATGGTGCCGAATGAGCCGATTCAAGCCTCATCGCGTCCAATCACATTGAAATGCTTTGAATCGAATCCAATTGAATAGATTCGAAAAGGTTAGGGTAGGGTGGTTTTTGCTAGGGTAGACTAGGGTAGACGAAAGTAGACTAGAGTAGAGTAGACCAGAGAAGTCTAGACTAGTAGCCTAGACAAGACAGCTGGACTAGTCAGACTAGTGGTATAGATCAGTAGGCTAGACAACTAGCCTTGAAGAGTACCCTTGCCCTGACAAGTACCCTAAATTCTGAATCTGAACTAGTCCCCTTGCCTTAACTAGTATCCTGAACTAGTAGCCTTGTCTGAACTAGTACCCTTAACTAGTAGCCTTGCCTTAAGTAATAGTCTTAATGTCTGCCCTTGCCTTACCAGTACCCTGAACTAGTAGCCCTGCCTTAACTAGGACCCTGGCCTTCACCAGTAGCCTTCACTAGTACCCTGGCCTTCACTAGTAGCCTTGCCTCAACTAGTACCCTTCACTAGTACCCTCACATGAACTAGTTGTCTTAACTAGTACCTGACCTTCTCAGTCCCCATAAGTCCTACCCTGGCCTTAACCAGCTGCCTTAACTGGTACCCTGGTCTTAACTAGTAGTATTCACTTGTACCCTTGAATCCACTGGTAGCCTAAACTAGTCGTCTTGCCTTAAGTAGTAGCCTTCACTTGGACCTTGCCTTAACTAGTATCCTTAACTAGTACCTGTGCCTTAACTAGTACAGCGGCCATAACGAATAGCCTGAACTAGTAGCCTTGTCTGAATTAGTACTCGGAACTAGTAGCCTTGCTTTAAGTAATAGTCTTAACATCTGCCCTTGCCTTCCTAGTACCCTTAACTAGTAGCCAAGCCTTCACTACTACCCCGAACTAGTAGCCTTGCCTTAACTAGTAGCCTTGCCTTAACCAGTTGCCTTAACTAGGACCCTGGCCTTAACTAGAAGTCTCAACTTGTAAACTTGCATCAAAGAGTAGCCTTAACTAGTACTCTTGCCTTAAGTAGTGGCCTGAACTAGTACTCGTGCCTTAGCTAGTACTCTTAACTAGTACAGTGCCCCTAACTCGTATCCTGAACTAGTAGCCTTCTCTTAACTAGTACCCTTAACTAGTAGCCTTGCCTTCACTGGTACCCTGGCCTTCTCCAGTAGCCTTAACTCAGACCCTGGCCTTCACTGGCAGCCTTAACTAGTACCCTTAACTAGTACCCTCGCATTCACTAGTAGTCTGAACTAGTACCCTGGCCGTATCAGTACCCAGAACTACTACCCTTGCCGTAACCAGTTGCCTTAAGTAGTACCCTGGCCTTAACTAGTAGTATTCACTTGTATTCTTGCATCAACTAGTAGCCTTAACTAGGACTCTTGCCTTAAGCAGTGGCCTGAATTTGTACCTTGCCTTAACTAGCAGCCTTAACTAGCACCCGTGCCTTTACTAGTACTCTTAACTAGTACAGTGCTCCTAACTAGTATCCTGAACTGGTAGCCTTTTCCTAACGAGTACCCTTAACCAGGAACCTTGCCTTAAGGAATAGTCTTAATGGCTACCCTTGCCTCAACAAGTCCCCTTAACTAGTACCCTTGCATTAACTAGTAGTCTTAACTAGTAGCCTGGCCTTATCAGTACCCAGAACTACTACCCTTGCCTTAACCAGTTGCCTTAACTAGCACCCTGGACTTAGCCAGTAGTATTAACATGTACCCTTGCATCGACTAGTAGACAACACTAGTACTCTTGCCTGAAGTAGTGGCCTAAACTCGTTCCTTGCCTTACTAGTAGCCTTAACTAGTACTCTGAACTAGTACAGTGGCCCTAACTAGTATTCTGAACTAGAAGCCTTGTGGTAAATAGTACCCTTAACGAGTCGCCTTGCCTTAAGGAACAGTCTTAACGTCTACCCATGCCTTACTAGTCCTCTTAACTAGTAGCCAAACCTTAACTAGTACCCTGAAGTAGTAGCCTTGAATGGACTAGTAGCCCAGCCTTAACTAGTACCCTGGCCGTCACTAGGACCCTTGCCTCAACTAGTACCCTGGCATTAACTAGTAGTCTTAACTAGTACCCTGGCCTTATCGCTACCCATAGCTACTACCCTTGCCTTGACCAGTTGCCTTAACTAGTACCCTGGCCTTAATTAGTAGTATGAACTTGTACCCTTGCATCAACTAGTAGCCTAAACTAATATGCTTGCCTGAAGTCGTAGCCTTCACTTGTACCTTGCCTTCCTAGTAGCCTTAACTAGTACCCGTCCATTAACTAGTACTCTTAACTAGTACAGTGGCCCTAACTAGTAGCCTGAACTAGTCCCCTTGCCTTAGGTAGTCCCTTTTCCAAACTAGTACCCTTCTTGAGTACCCCTTTTTTTATGGAGTAGGGTATGGTCCAGTAGGGTGTCATAAGGTAGGGTAGCATACGGTAGAACAGAGAAAACAGAATCCAATAGAATAGAAGAGGATAAGTCAGGATAGCTTAGTTTCGTGTAGGGTATGGTAGAGTAGCATAGGAAGGAATAGAGAAAAGAGAAAACGAGAATCCAATACAACAGAATCGAAAAGAAGAGACTAGATGAGGAAAGACTAGGGCGGGATAGGGTTCTGTCGAATAGAAGAGCGTAGAATGGTGTGGAATGGAGTCAAATGCAGTCAAACCGAGATGAATAGACTAGAAAAGAGTTGAATAGAGCGGAATAGCACTGAATAGGGACATATAGGGCTGAGTGGAGCCCAATCGAGCCCAATCGAGCCCGATCAAGTCAAATCGACCAGATTCGAGCTGACTGGAGCCGAATGGAGCTGGAATGAGCCAAATAGAGACACAGAAAATGAGCCAAGCTAGATCGAGCCAAATCGCACCTAATCACATCCTATTGCATCGAATCTCGTCGAAGTCCATCCAATCCCACCAAAACCCATTGAATCTCATGAAATCTCACCGAATCCCGTCCAATTGTGTCCAATCGGGTCGCATCGAATGCAATCGAATTCAATAGAACAGCTTAGAGTAGTGTAGGTTAGGCTGGGATTCAATAGGGTAGGGCACAGAGGAATAGACTAGAGAAGCATAGAGTAGAAGAGAAGAGAATACAAAGAGTAGAATGGAGTAGAGTGGAGTAGAGTAGAATAGTCAGAGTCGAGTAGTGCAGAATAGAGATGAATAGATCCAATTCGAGCTGAATCGAGTCGAATGGAGAGGAAATGAGACAAATCTCCATGAATCGAATAGATTAGAGGAGAGTAGGGTGGGGGAGAAGAGAATAGAATAGTGTAGAATGGGGTCGAACAGAGTAGAATGGTGTGGAATGGAGTCGAATGGAGCCAAATAGAGACGAATAAAGTAGAAAAGAGTTGAATAGAGCTGAACAGGGCCGGATAAGTTTGGATCGAGCCTAATGATGCTGAATCGAGCAGAATCAAGCCAAATTGACCCGATTCAAGCCAAATCGAGCTAAATCAAGCCAATTCAAGCCTAATCCCATGGAATCGCCTTGAAAGGCATTGAATCGGATCGAATCGATTAGAGTAGAGGAGGGTAGAGTAGGAGGGGTTAGACTAGAACAGAACAGAACACAAGAGAAAGAATCGAATAGAATGAAGTAGAGACGAGTACAGTAGAATAGAGTCCAATAGAGTTGAATAGAGCCAAAGAGAGCTGAATGCAGCCGAATCCACCAAATTCAAGGTGAATCGAGAAGAATCATGTCGAATCGCGTTGAAAAGTGTCGAATCCAATCCAATAGTTTAGTGTAGGGCAGGTAAGATGAGGGGAGGGGAGGGTAGAAAAGAATAGATTGGAATAGACCAGAAAGAATAGAGAAGAGTAGACTAGGGTCAAATAGAGTCAAATCCTGCCGAAATGAGCTGAATAGAGAGGAAAAGGGCCAAGTCCAACCGAATCGAGTTGAATTCGCACAAAAAGGAGCTGATTCGAGCCGATAGGACCTGAATCAGGTCGAATCCCGTTCAAGTCTGTTGAATAGAATAGAACAGATTGCAGTAGGCTAAGTTAGAGTAGGGTAGGATAGACCAAAATGCAGTAGAACAGAACAGGATAGAAGAGAACTGAAAGACTAGAATAGGGTCGAGTAGTGCAGAGTCTAGAAGAATAGAGTTGAATATTGCCGACTAGAGCAAAATAGAGCCCAAAAGACCCAACGTGATAGACATCAAGATGAATGGCGCCGAATCCCGCGGAATCATGCTGGATCGCGTCGAATCCCGTTGAATTGCATTGAATCCCATCCATTCAAGTCCAATCCAATCAAATCAATTAGAATAGACTAGACAAGGGTAGAGTACAAGACAATAGAATAGAGAAGAATACAGTCGGATGGAGTAGAATGGTGTAGAATGGCGTTGAAAGAGATAATAGAGTTGAGTAGACTCATAGAGCCATATAGAGTTGAATAGAGCCTATTCAAGCTGAATAGAATTGACCAGGGCGAAATGGAGCTGATTAGAACTGAATCGAACCGATTAGAGCCCAAGAGGGATGAATGGAGTGCAACGGAGCCGATTGGAGCCGAATCGCATCGAAATGCGTGGAATCGAATCCAGTGGAATAGATTAGAGTAGGGTTGGTTAAAATAGAGTAGAAGAGAATTGAACACAGTAAAAGAGAATAAAAAGAATACAAGAGAATCGAGTCCAAAAGGTTAGAGCAGAGCAGAATAGTGTAGAGTAGAACAGAGTCGAATAGAGTCTAAGCGAGCCAAATGGAGAAGAAACAAGGCAAATCGCGTTGAATCCCCTCGAACCAATTCCAGTCAATTAGGGTAGGGTAGAGTAAAATAGTGTTGAGTGGAGTAGAATGCTGTGCAGCGCAATCGAATGGAGTCGAAAGGAGTAGAAAAGAGCCGAATAGAGCCGAATGGTGCTGAAGAGGGCCGAAGAGGGCCCAATCGAGCTGAATTGAGCCAAATCCAGTAAATCGAGCCTAATGGAGCCGAATTGAGCCTAATCCAGTTGAATCGACACCCTTCGAGCCAAATGGAGCCGAATGGACATGAATCGAACCAATTCGACCTGAATCGTGTCCAAATTCATGGAATCGAATTGAACAGCTTAGAGTAGGGGAGGTTCGGGTATGGCAGGGTGGAATAGAGTAGAGTAGCATAGAATAAAACAGAAGAGAATAGAAGAGAACAGAACAATACAGAACGAATACAGAAAACAGTAGGCTAGAGTAGCGTAGAGGGAAACAGAGTAGAGTAGAATAGATTCGAACGGAGCTAAATAGAGCCAAACTGAGCCGAATCGTGTCCAAATGGGTTGAATCCAATCCAATCCAACGGATTAGAATAGAGTAGAGTTGGGTAGCATAGGGTAGGGTAGAATAGAGTAGACTAGAACAGAACAGAATAGGAAGAATAAAGAAAATAAAGAAGAGTAGACTAGAGTACGATAGCGTAGGCTAGTGTATAATAGGGTAGACTCGAATACAGCTGAGTAGAGCCGAATGGAGTCGAAATGAGAGGAATCACGTCTAATCGATTCGAGTAAATTAGAGTGGTGTAGGCTAGAGTAGAGCAGAATAGTGTAGAATGGTGTGGAATAAATGGAATGGAGTAGAATGGAGTCAAATAGAGACAAAAAGAGTAGAGAAGAGTCGAATAGAGCAGAATAGGGCCGAAAGAGGCGGAATTGAGCAGAATCGAAGCAATTCAAGCCAAACGAACCGAATAGAGCCAAATGGAATAGAATCGAGCTGATTCAAGCTTAATCACGTCGAATCCCGTTCAATGCATCCAATGCAATCCAAACGTCTAGATTGGAGAAGGGGAGAGGAGGGTGGAATAGAATAGAGTAGAGTAGACTAGAAGAGATTAGAACAGAATAGAAGGAATAGAATAGAGTAGAAAAGAGTAGGGTCGAATAGACTCGAATAGAGTCGATTAGAGACGAATAGGCCAAATAGAGACGAATAGAGAAAACAGAGCTGAATGGAGCCGAATAGAGACGTAAAGGAGCCATATAGAGCCGATTCGCACCTAATCGAGCTGAATCAAGCAGAATCACGCCGACTGTCACTGAATAGCGTCGAATCACATCGAATCACGTCGAATCGCATCAAATCACATCGTTTTGTGTCGGACCGGGTCGAATCGCTTCGGATCGCATCGGATTGCATCGAATGTCGTCGAATCACGACGAATCACGCCCCATCACGTCCAATAACTTCGAATTGCGTCCAATCTCCTAGAATTCTGCTGAATCACGTCGAATCGTATGGAATCTCGCCTAATCTCTTTGAATCCCGTCAAATGCCTTCGGACCTTGTCGAATCCCGTCAAATCCTGTCCAATCGCGTCGAAGTGAATCGAATTGAATCAAATAGATTCAAGTAGGGTGGGTTTGGGTGGGGTGCAGTAGGGTTGGGTAGGGTAGGATAGAACAGAGTCCAACAGAATAGGAGAGAACAGAACAGAAGAGAAAGAATCCAGCAGAATAGAATAGAGTAGAAAAGAGTCAGATAGTGCAGAACATAGCCGAATGGAGACAAAACAAGATGAATCGCGTTGAATCGCTTCGAATCGGGTCAAATCGAATCCATTCGAATAGATTAGGGTAGGGAAGGGTAGACGAGAATAGAGGAGAATAGTGCAGAAGGGTGTGGAATGGATTAGAACGGAGCCGACTAGAGACGAATAGGGTAGAAAAGAGTCGAATAGAGCATAGTTGGGCCGAATAGGGCCAAAGAAGGCCTAATCGAGCAGAATCCAGCAGAATCGATGCCATTGGAGCTGAATGGAGCAAAATGGAGCCCAATCGAACCGACTCGAAGCGAATTGATGTGATTCAAGCCTAATCGGGTGGAATGGCGTGAAAATGCGATGACTCGAACAGAATCAAAGATTAGAGAAGGGGAGGGGAGCGGCTGGGAGGGTAGAACAGAATAGAATAGAACAGTACATAATAGAAGGAAGAGAAGATAGCACAGTACGGTAGAGCAGAGAAGAGTAGAGTCGAATAGAGTGAAATAGTGCAGAATAGAGCTGAATAGAGCCAATTCTAGCCGAATCGAGCCCAATGGAAACAAAACGTGATGAATCGCGTCGAATAGCGCCCAAGCGAATCCATTAGAATAGATTAGAGTCGGGTAGGGTAGAACAGAATAGAGTAGAATGGAGTCGAATGGAGTTGCATAGAGAAAACTAGAGTAGAAAAGAGTCGAATCGAGCCGAATAAGGCTGAACCAAGTCGAATTGAGTTGAAACAAGCTGAATCGAAGCGATTCAAGCTGAATCGAGCTGATGGTGCCGAATGAGCCGATTCAAGCCTCATCGCGTCCAATCACATTGAAATGCTTTGAATCGAATCCAATTGAATAGATTCGAAAAGGTTAGGGTAGGGTGGTTTTTGCTAGGGTAGACTAGGGTAGACGAAAGTAGACTAGAGTAGAGTAGACAAGAGAAGTCTAGAGTAGTAGCCTAGACAAGACAGCTGGACTAGTCAGACTAGTGGTATAGATCAGTAGGCTAGACAACTAGCCTTGAAGAGTACCCTTGCCCTGACAAGTACCCTAAATTCTGAATCTGAACTAGTCCCCTTGCCTTAACTAGTATCCTGAACTAGTAGCCTTGTCTGAACTAGTACCCTTAACTAGTAGCCTTGCCTTAAGTAATAGTCTTAATGTCTGCCCTTGCCTTACCAGTACCCTGAACTAGTAGCCCTGCCTTAACTAGTACCCTGGCCTTCACCAGTAGCCTTCACTAGTACCCTGGCCTTCACTAGTAGCCTTGCCTCAACTAGTACCCTTAACTAGTACCCTCACATGAACTAGTTGTCTTAACTAGTACCTGACCTTCTCAGTCCCCATAAGTCCTACCCTGGCCTTAACCAGCTGCCTTAACTGGTACCCTGGTCTTAACTAGTAGTATGAACTTGTACCCTTGAATCCACTGGTAGTCTAAACTAGTCGTCTTGCCTTAAGTAGTAGCCTTCACTTGGACCTTGCCTTAACTAGTATCCTTAACTAGTACCTGTGCCTTAACTAGTACAGCGGCCATAACGAATAGCCTGAACTAGTAGCCTTGTCTGAATTAGTACTCGGAACTAGTAGCCTTGCTTTAAGTAATAGTCTTAACATCTGCCCTTGCCTTCCTAGTACCCTTAACTAGTAGCCAAGCCTTCACTACTACCCCGAACTAGTAGCCTTGCCTTAACTAGTAGCCTTGCCTTAACCAGTTGCCTTAACTAGGACTCTGGCCTTAACTAGAAGTCTCAACTTGTAAACTTGCATCAAAGAGTAGCCTTAACTAGTACTCTTGCCTTAAGTAGTGGCCTGAACTAGTACTCGTGCCTTAGCTAGTACTCTTAACTAGGACAGTGCCCCTAACTCGTATCCTGAACTAGTAGCCTTCTCTTAACTAGTACCCTTAACTAGTAGCCTTGCCTTCACTGGTACCCTGGCCTTCTCCAGTAGCCTTAACTCAGACCCTGGCCTTCACAGGCAGCCTTAAGTAGTACGCTTAACTAGTACCCTTGCATTCACTAGTAGTCTGAACTAGTACCCTGGCCGTATCAGTACCCAGAAATACTACCCTTGCCGTAACCAGTTGCCTTAAGTAGTACCCTGGCCTTAACTAGTAGTATTCACTTGTATTCTTGCATCAACTAGTAGCCTTAACTAGGACTCGCCTTAAGTAGTGGCCTGAACTAGTACTCGTGCCTTGGCTAGTACTCTTAACTAGTACAGTGCCCCTAACTCATATCCTGAACTCGTAGCCTTCTCTTAACTAGTACCCTTAACTAGTACCCTTGCCTTCACTAGTACCCTGGCCTTCTCCAGTAGCCTTAACTCAGACCCTGGCCTTCACTGGCAGCCTTAACTAGTACCCTTAACTAGTACCCTCGCATTCACTAGTAGCCTGAACTAGTACCCTGGCCGTATCAGTACCCAGAACTACTAGCCTTGCCGTAACCCGTTGCCTTAACTAGTACCCTGGCCTTAACTAGTAGTATTCACTTGTATTCTTGCATCAACTAGTAGCCTTAACTAGGACTCTTGCCTTAAGCAGTGGCCTGAATTTGTACCTTGCCTTAACTAGCAGCCTTAACTAGCACCCGTGCCTTTACTAGTACTCTTAACTAGTACAGTGCCCCTAACTAGTATCCTGAACTGGTAGCCTTGTCCTAACGTGTACCCTTAACCAGGAGCCTTGCCTTAAGGAATAGTCTTAATGGCTACCCTTGCCTCAACAAGTCCCCTTAACTAGTACCCTTGCATTAACTAGTAGTCTTAACTAGTAGCCTGGCCTTATCAGTACCCAGAACTACTACCCTTGCCTTAACCAGTTGCCTTAACTAGCACCCTGGACTTAGCCAGTAGTATTAACATGTACCCTTGCATCGACTAGTAGACAACACTAGTACTCTTGCCTGAAGTAGTGGCCTAAACTCGTTCCTTGCCTTACTAGTAGCCTTAACTAGTACTCTGAACTAGTACAGTGGCCCTAACTAGTATTCTGAACTAGAAGCCTTGTGGTAAATAGTACCCTTAACGAGTCGCCTTGCCTTAAGGAACAGTCTTAACGTCTACCCTTGCCTTACTAGTCCTCTTAACTAGTAGCCAAACCTTAACTAGTACCCTGAAGTAGTAGCCTTGAATGGACTAGTAGCCCAGGCTTAACTAGTACCCTGGCCGTCACTAGGACCCTTGCCTCAACTAGTACCCTGGCTTTAACTAGTACTCTTAACTAGTACCCTGGCCTTATCGCTACCCATAGCTACTACCCTTGCCTTGGCCAGTTGCCTTAACTAGTACCCTGGCCTTAATTAGTAGTATGAACTTGTACCCTTGCATCAACTAGTAGCCTAAACTAATATGCTTGCCTGAAGTAGTAGCCTTCACTTGTACCTTGCCTTCCTAGTAGCCTTAACTAGTACCCGTCCATTAACTAGTACTCTTAACTAGTACAGTGGCCCTAACTAGTAGCCTGAACTAGTCCCCTTGCCTTAGGTAGTCCCTTTTCCAAACTAGTACCCTTCTTGAGTACCCCTTCTTTTATGGAGTAGGGTATGGTCCAGTAGGGTGTCATAAGGTAGGGTAGCATACGGTAGAACAGAGAAAACAGAATCCAATAGAATAGAAGAGGATAAGTCAGGATAGCTTAGTTTCGTGTAGGGTATGGTAGAGTAGCATAGGAAGGAATAGAGAAAAGAGAAAACGAGAATCCAATACAACAGAATCGAAAAGAACAGACTAGATGAGGAAAGACTAGGGCGGGATAGGGTTCTGTCGAATAGAAGAGCGTAGAATGGTGTGGAATGGAGTCAAATGCAGTCAAACCGAGATGAATAGACTAGAAAAGAGTTGAATAGAGCGGAATAGCACCGAATAGGGACATATAGGGCTGAGTGGAGCCCAATCGAGCCCAATCGAGCCCGATCAAGTCAAATCGACCAGATTCGAGCTGAATGGAGCCGAATGGAGCTGGAATGAGCCAAATAGAGACACAGAAAATGAGCCAAGCTAGATCGAGCCAAATCGCACCTAATCACATCCTATTGCATCGAATCTCGTCGAAGTCCATCCAATCCCACCAAAACCCATTGAATCTCATGAAATCTCACGGAATCCCGTCCAATTGTGTCCAATCGGGTCGAATCGAATGCAATCGAATTCAATAGAACAGCTTAGAGTAGCGTAGGTCAGGCTGGGATTCAATAGGGTAGGGCACAGAGGAATAGACTAGAGAAGCATAGAGTAGAAGAGAAGAGAATACAAAGAGTAGAATGGAGTAGAGTGGAGTAGAGTAGAATAGTCAGAGTCGAGTAGTGCAGAATAGAGATGAATAGATCCAATTCGAGCTGAATCGAGTCGAATGGAGAGGAAATGAGACAAATCTCCATGAATCGAATAGATTAGAGGAGAGTAGGGTGGGGGAGAAGAGAATAGAATAGTGTAGAATGGAGTCGAACAGAGTAGAATGGTGTGGAATGGAGTCGAATGGAGCCAAATAGAGACGAATAAAGTAGAAAAGAGTTGAATAGAGCTGAACAGGGCCGGATACGTTTGGATCGAGCCTAATGATGCTGAATCGAGCAGAATCGAGCCAAATTGACCCGATTCGAGCGAAATCAAGCCAATTCAAGCCTAATCCCATGGAATCGCCTTGAAAGGCATTGAATCGGATCGAATCGATTAGAGTAGAGGAGGGTAGAGTAGGAGGGGTTAGACTAGAACAGAACAGAACACAAGAGAAAGAATCGAATAGAATGAAGTAGAGACGAGTACAGTAGAATAGAGTCCAATAGAGTTGAATAGAGCCAAAGAGAGCTGAATGCAGCTGAATCCACCAAATTCAAGGTGAATCGAGAAGAATCATGTCGAATCGCGTTGAAAAGTGTCGAATCCAATCCAATAGTTTAGTGTAGGGCAGGTAAGATGAGGGGAGGGGAGGGTAGAAAAGAATAGATTGGAATAGACCAGAAAGAATAGAGAAGAGTAGACTAGGGTCAAATAGAGTCAAATCCTGCCGAAATGAGCTGAATAGAGAGGAAAAGGGCCAAGTCCAACCGAATCGAGTTGAATTCGCACAAAAAGGAGCTGATTCGAGCCGATAGGACCTGAATCAGGTCGAATCCCGTTCAAGTCTGTTGAATAGAATAGAACAGATTGCAGTAGGCTAAGTTAGAGTAGGGTAGGATAGACCAAAATGCAGTAGAACAGAACAGGATAGAAGAGAACTGAAAGACTAGAATAGGGTCGAGTAGTGCAGAGTCTAGAAGAATAGAGTTGAATATTGCCGACTAGAGCAAAATAGAGCCCAAAAGACCCAACGTGATAGACATCAAGATGAATGGCGCCGAATCCCGCGGAATCATGCTGGATCGCGTCGAATCCCGTTGAATTGCATTGAATCCCATCCATTCAAGTCCAATCCAATCGAATCGATTAGAATAGACTAGACAAGGGTAGAGTACAAGACAATAGAATAGAGAAGAATACAGTCGGATGGAGTAGAATGGTGTAGAATGGCGTTGAAAGAGATAATAGAGTTGAGTAGACTCATAGAGCCATATAGAGTTGAATAGAGCCTATTCAAGCTGAATAGAATTGACCAGGGCGAAATGGAGCCGATTAGAACTGAATCGAACCGATTAGAGCCCAAGAGGGATGAATGGAGTGCAACGGAGCCGATTGGAGCCGAATCGCATCGAAATGCGTGGAATCGAATCCAGTGGAATAGATTAGAGTAGGGTTGGTTAAAATAGAGTAGAAGAGAATTGAACACAGTAAAAGAGAATAAAAAGAATACAAGAGAATCGAGTCCAAAAGGTTAGAGCAGAGCAGAATAGTGTAGAGTAGAACAGAGTCGAATAGAGTCTAAGCGAGCCAAATGGAGAAGAAACAAGGCAAATCGCGTTGAATCCCCTCGAACCAATTCCAGTCAATTAGGGTAGGGTAGAGTAAAATAGTGTTGAGTGGAGTAGAATGCTGTGCAGCGCAATCGAATGGAGTCGAAAGGAGTAGAAAAGAGCCGAATAGAGCCGAATAGTGCTGAAGAGGGCCGAAGAGGGCCCAATCGAGCTGAATTGAGCCAAATCCAGTAAATCGAGCCTAATGGAGCCGAATTGAGCCTAATCCAGTTGAATCGACACCCTTCGAGCCAAATGGAGCCGAATGGACATGAATCGAACCAATTCGACCTGAATCGTGTCCAAATTCATGGAATCGAATTGAACAGCTTAGAGTAGGGGAGGTTCGGGTATGGCAGGGTGGAATAGAGTAGAGTAGCATAGAATAAAACAGAAGAGAATAGAAGAGAACAGAACAATACAGAACGAATACAGAAAACAGTAGGCTAGAGTAGCGTAGAGGGAAACAGAGTAGAGTAGAATAGATTCGAACGGAGCTAAATAGAGCCAAACTGAGCCGAATCGTGTCCAAATGGGTTGAATCCAATCCAATCCAACGGATTAGAATAGAGTAGAGTTGGGTAGCATAGGGTAGGGTAGAATAGAGTAGACTAGAACAGAACAGAATAGGAAGAATAAAGAAAATAAAGAAGAGTAGACTAGAGTACGATAGCGTAGGCTAGTGTATAATAGGGTAGACTCGAATACAGCTGAGTAGAGCCGAATGGAGTCGAAATGAGAGGAATCACGTCTAATCGATTCGAGTAAATTAGAGTGGTGTAGGCTAGAGTAGAGCAGAATAGTGTAGAATGGTGTGGAATAAATGGAATGGAGTAGAATGGAGTCAAATAGAGACAAAAAGAGTAGAGAAGAGTCGAATAGAGCAGAATAGGGCCGAAAGAGGCGGAATTGAGCAGAATCGAAGCAATTCAAGCCAAACGAACCGAATAGAGCCAAATGGAATAGAATCGAGCTGATTCAAGCTTAATCACGTCGAATCCCGTTCAATGCATCCAATGCAATCCAAACGTCTAGATTGGAGAAGGGGAGAGGAGGGTGGAATAGAATAGAGTAGAGTAGACTAGAAGAGATTAGAACAGAATAGAAGGAATAGAATAGAGTAGAAAAGAGTAGGGTCGAATAGACTCGAATAGAGTCGATTAGAGACGAATAGGCCAAATAGAGACGAATAGAGAAAACAGAGCTGAATGGAGCCGAATAGAGACGTAAAGGAGCCATATAGAGCCGATTCGCACCTAATCGAGCTGAATCAAGCAGAATCACGCCGACTGTCACTGAATAGCGTCGAATCACATCGAATCACGTCGAATCGCATCAAATCACATCGTTTTGTGTCGGACCGGGTCGAATCGCTTCGGATCGCATCGGATTGCATCGAATGTCGTCGAATCACGACGAATCACGCCCCATCACGTCCAATAACTTCGAATTGCGTCCAATCTCCTAGAATTCTGCTGAATCACGTCGAATCGTATGGAATCTCGCCTAATCTCTTTGAATCCCGTCAAATGCCTTTGGACCTTGTCGAATCCCGTCAAATCCTGTCCAATCGCGTCGAAGTGAATCGAATTGAATCAAATAGATTCAAGTAGGGTGGGTTTGGGTGGGGTGCAGTAGGGTTGGGTAGGGTAGGATAGAACAGAGTCCAACAGAATAGGAGAGAACAGAACAGAAGAGAAAGAATCCAGCAGAATAGAATAGAGTAGAAAAGGGTCAGATAGTGCAGAACATAGCCGAATGGAGACAAAACAAGATGAATCGCGTTGAATCGCTTCGAATCGGGTCAAATCGAATCCATTCGAATAGATTAGGGTAGGGAAGGGTAGACGAGAATAGAGGAGAATAGTGCAGAAGGGTGTGGAATGGATTAGAACGGAGCCGACTAGAGACGAATAGGGTAGAAAAGAGTCGAATAGAGCATAGTTGGGCCGAATAGGGCCAAAGAAGGCCTAATCGAGCAGAATCCAGCAGAATCGATGCCATTGGAGCTGAATGGAGCAAAATGGAGCCCAATCGAACCGACTCGAAGCGAATTGATGTGATTCAAGCCTAATCGGGTGGAATGGCGTGAAAATGCGATGACTCGAACAGAATCAAAGATTAGAGAAGGGGAGGGGAGCGGCTGGGAGGGTAGAACAGAATAGAATAGAACAGTACATAATAGAAGGAAGAGAAGATAGCACAGTACGGTAGAGCAGAGAAGAGTAGAGTCGAATAGAGTGAAATAGTGCAGAATAGAGCTGAATAGAGCCAATTCTAGCCGAATTGAGCCCAATGGAAACAAAACGTGATGAATCGCGTCGAATAGCGCCCAAGCGAATCCATTAGAATAGATTAGAGTCGGGTAGGGTAGAACAGAATAGAGTAGAATGGAGTCGAATGGAGTTGCATAGAGAAAACTAGAGTAGAAAAGAGTCGAATCGAGCCGAATAAGGCTGAACCAAGTCGAATTGAGTTGAAACAAGCTGAATCGAAGCGATTCAAGCTGAATCGAGCTGATGGTGCCGAATGAGCCGATTCAAGCCTCATCGCGTCCAATCACATTGAAATGCTTTGAATCGAATCCAATTGAATAGATTCGAAAAGGTTAGGGTAGGGTGGTTTTTGCTAGGGTAGACTAGGGTAGACGAAAGTAGACTAGAGTAGAGTAGACAAGAGAAGTCTAGAGTAGTAGCCTAGACAAGACAGCTGGACTAGTCAGACTAGTGGTATAGATCAGTAGGCTAGACAACTAGCCTTGAAGAGTACCCTTGCCCTGACAAGTACCCTAAATTCTGAATCTGAACTAGTCCCCTTGCCTTAACTAGTATCCTGAACTAGTAGCCTTGTCTGAACTAGTACCCTTAACTAGTAGCCTTGCCTTAAGTAATAGTCTTAATGTCTGCCCTTGCCTTACCAGTACCCTGAACTAGTAGCCCTGCCTTAACTAGTACCCTGGCCTTCACCAGTAGCCTTCACTAGTACCCTGGCCTTCACTAGTAGCCTTGCCTCAACTAGTACCCTTCACTAGTACCCTCACATGAACTAGTTGTCTTAACTAGTACCTGACCTTCTCAGTCCCCATAAGTCCTACCCTGGCCTTAACCAGCTGCCTTAACTGGTACCCTGGTCTTAACTAGTAGTATGAACTTGTACCCTTGAATCCACTGGTAGCCTAAACTAGTCGTCTTGCCTTAAGTAGTAGCCTTCACTTGGACCTTGCCTTAACTAGTATCCTTAACTAGTACCTGTGCCTTAACTAGTACAGCGGCCATAACGAATAGCCTGAACTAGTAGCCTTGTCTGAATTAGTACTCGGAACTAGTAGCCTTGCTTTAAGTAATAGTCTTAACATCTGCCCTTGCCTTCCTAGTACCCTTAACTAGTAGCCAAGCCTTCACTACTACCCCGAACTAGTAGCCTTGCCTTAACTAGTAGCCTTGCCTTAACCAGTTGCCTTAACTAGGACCCTGGCCTTAACTAGAAGTCTCAACTTGTAAACTTGCATCAAAGAGTAGCCTTAACTAGTACTCTTGCCTTAAGTAGTGGCCTGAACTAGTACTCGTGCCTTAGCTAGTACTCTTAACTAGTACAGTGCCCCTAACTCGTATCCTGAACTAGTAGCCTTCTCTTAACTAGTACCCTTAACTAGTAGCCTTGCCTTCACTGGTACCCTGGCCTTCTCCAGTAGCCTTAACTCAGACCCTGGCCTTCACAGGCAGCCTTAAGTAGTACGCTTAACTAGTACCCTTGCATTCACTAGTAGTCTGAACTAGTACCCTGGCCGTATCAGTACCCAGAAATACTACCCTTGCCGTAACCAGTTGCCTTAAGTAGTACCCTGGCCTTAACTAGTAGTATTCACTTGTATTCTTGCATCAACTAGTAGCCTTAACTAGGACTCGCCTTAAGTAGTGGCCTGAACTAGTACTCGTGCCTTGGCTAGTACTCTTAACTAGTACAGTGCCCCTAACTCATATCCTGAACTCGTAGCCTTCTCTTAACTAGTACCCTTAACTAGTACCCTTGCCTTCACTAGTACCCTGGCCTTCTCCAGTAGCCTTAACTCAGACCCTGGCCTTCACTGGCAGCCTTAACTAGTACCCTTAACTAGTACCCTCGCATTCACTAGTAGCCTGAACTAGTACCCTGGCCGTATCAGTACCCAGAACTACTAGCCTTGCCGTAACCCGTTGCCTTAACTAGTACCCTGGCCTTAACTAGTAGTATTCACTTGTATTCTTGCATCAACTAGTAGCCTTAACTAGGACTCTTGCCTTAAGCAGTGGCCTGAATTTGTACCTTGCCTTAACTAGCAGCCTTAACTAGCACCCGTGCCTTTACTAGTACTCTTAACTAGTACAGTGCCCCTAACTAGTATCCTGAACTGGTAGCCTTTTCCTAACGTGTACCCTTAACCAGGAACCTTGCCTTAAGGAATAGTCTTAATGGCTACCCTTGCCTCAACAAGTCCCCTTAACTAGTACCCTTGCATTAACTAGTAGTCTTAACTAGTAGCCTGGCCTTATCAGTACCCAGAACTACTACCCTTGCCTTAACCAGTTGCCTTAACTAGCACCCTGGACTTAGCCAGTAGTATTAACATGTACCCTTGCATCGACTAGTAGACAACACTAGTACTCTTGCCTGAAGTAGTGGCCTAAACTCGTTCCTTGCCTTACTAGTAGCCTTAACTAGTACTCTGAACTAGTACAGTGGCCCTAACTAGTATTCTGAACTAGAAGCCTTGTGGTAAATAGTACCCTTAACGAGTCGCCTTGCCTTAAGGAACAGTCTTAACGTCTACCCTTGCCTTACTAGTCCTCTTAACTAGTAGCCAAACCTTAACTAGTACCCTGAAGTAGTAGCCTTGAATGGACTAGTAGCCCAGGCTTAACTAGTACCCTGGCCGTCACTAGGACCCTTGCCTCAACTAGTACCCTGGCTTTAACTAGTACTCTTAACTAGTACCCTGGCCTTATCGCTACCCATAGCTACTACCCTTGCCTTGGCCAGTTGCCTTAACTAGTACCCTGGCCTTAATTAGTAGTATGAACTTGTACCCTTGCATCAACTAGTAGCCTAAACTAATATGCTTGCCTGAAGTAGTAGCCTTCACTTGTACCTTGCCTTCCTAGTAGCCTTAACTAGTACCCGTCCATTAACTAGTACTCTTAACTAGTACAGTGGCCCTAACTAGTAGCCTGAACTAGTCCCCTTGCCTTAGGTAGTCCCTTTTCCAAACTAGTACCCTTCTTGAGTACCCCTTCTTTTATGGAGTAGGGTATGGTCCAGTAGGGTGTCATAAGGTAGGGTAGCATACGGTAGAACAGAGAAAACAGAATCCAATAGAATAGAAGAGGATAAGTCAGGATAGCTTAGTTTCGTGTAGGGTATGGTAGAGTAGCATAGGAAGGAATAGAGAAAAGAGAAAACGAGAATCCAATACAACAGAATCGAAAAGAACAGACTAGATGAGGAAAGACTAGGGCGGGATAGGGTTCTGTCGAATAGAAGAGCGTAGAATGGTGTGGAATGGAGTCAAATGCAGTCAAACCGAGATGAATAGACTAGAAAAGAGTTGAATAGAGCGGAATAGCACCGAATAGGGACATATAGGGCTGAGTGGAGCCCAATCGAGCCCAATCGAGCCCGATCAAGTCAAATCGACCAGATTCGAGCTGAATGGAGCCGAATGGAGCTGGAATGAGCCAAATAGAGACACAGAAAATGAGCCAAGCTAGATCGAGCCAAATCGCACCTAATCACATCCTATTGCATCGAATCTCGTCGAAGTCCATCCAATCCCACCAAAACCCATTGAATCTCATGAAATCTCACCGAATCCCGTCCAATTGTGTCCAATCGGGTCGAATCGAATGCAATCGAATTCAATAGAACAGCTTAGAGTAGTGTAGGTTAGGCTGGGATTCAATAGGGTAGGGCACAGAGGAATAGACTAGAGAAGCATAGAGTAGAAGAGAAGAGAATACAAAGAGTAGAATGGAGTAGAGTGGAGTAGAGTAGAATAGTCAGAGTCGAGTAGTGCAGAATAGAGATGAATAGATCCAATTCGAGCTGAATCGAGTCGAATGGAGAGGAAATGAGACAAATCTCCATGAATCGAATAGATTAGAGGAGAGTAGGGTGGGGGAGAAGAGAATAGAATAGTGTAGAATGGAGTCGAACAGAGTAGAATGGTGTGGAATGGAGTCGAATGGAGCCAAATAGAGACGAATAAAGTAGAAAAGAGTTGAATAGAGCTGAACAGGGCCGGATACGTTTGGATCGAGCCTAATGATGCTGAATCGAGCAGAATCGAGCCAAATTGACCCGATTCGAGCGAAATCAAGCCAATTCAAGCCTAATCCCATGGAATCGCCTTGAAAGGCATTGAATCGGATCGAATCGATTAGAGTAGAGGAGGGTAGAGTAGGAGGGGTTAGACTAGAACAGAACAGAACACAAGAGAAAGAATCGAATAGAATGAAGTAGAGACGAGTACAGTAGAATAGAGTCCAATAGAGTTGAATAGAGCCAAAGAGAGCTGAATGCAGCCGAATCCACCAAATTCAAGGTGAATCGAGAAGAATCATGTCGAATCGCGTTGAAAAGTGTCGAATCCAATCCAATAGTTTAGTGTAGGGCAGGTAAGATGAGGGGAGGGGAGGGTAGAAAAGAATAGATTGGAATAGACCAGAAAGAATAGAGAAGAGTAGACTAGGGTCAAATAGAGTCAAATCCTGCCGAAATGAGCTGAATAGAGAGGAAAAGGGCCAAGTCCAACCGAATCGAGTTGAATTCGCACAAAAAGGAGCTGATTCGAGCCGATAGGACCTGAATCAGGTCGAATCCCGTTCAAGTCTGTTGAATAGAATAGAACAGATTGCAGTAGGCTAAGTTAGAGTAGGGTAGGATAGACCAAAATGCAGTAGAACAGAACAGGATAGAAGAGAACTGAAAGACTAGAATAGGGTCGAGTAGTGCAGAGTCTAGAAGAATAGAGTTGAATATTGCCGACTAGAGCAAAATAGAGCCCAAAAGACCCAACGTGATAGACATCAAGATGAATGGCGCCGAATCCCGCGGAATCATGCTGGATCGCGTCGAATCCCGTTGAATTGCATTGAATCCCATCCATTCAAGTCCAATCCAATCGAATCGATTAGAATAGACTAGACAAGGGTAGAGTACAAGACAATAGAATAGAGAAGAATACAGTCGGATGGAGTAGAATGGTGTAGAATGGCGTTGAAAGAGATAATAGAGTTGAGTAGACTCATAGAGCCATATAGAGTTGAATAGAGCCTATTCAAGCTGAATAGAATTGACCAGGGCGAAATGGAGCTGATTAGAACTGAATCGAACCGATTAGAGCCCAAGAGGGATGAATGGAGTGCAACGGAGCCGATTGGAGCCGAATCGCATCGAAATGCGTGGAATCGAATCCAGTGGAATAGATTAGAGTAGGGTTGGTTAAAATAGAGTAGAAGAGAATTGAACACAGTAAAAGAGAATAAAAAGAATACAAGAGAATCGAGTCCAAAAGGTTAGAGCAGAGCAGAATAGTGTAGAGTAGAACAGAGTCGAATAGAGTCTAAGCGAGCCAAATGGAGAAGAAACAAGGCAAATCGCGTTGAATCCCCTCGAACCAATTCCAGTCAATTAGGGTAGGGTAGAGTAAAATAGTGTTGAGTGGAGTAGAATGCTGTGCAGCGCAATCGAATGGAGTCGAAAGGAGTAGAAAAGAGCCGAATAGAGCCGAATGGTGCTGAAGAGGGCCGAAGAGGGCCCAATCGAGCTGAATTGAGCCAAATCCAGTAAATCGAGCCTAATGGAGCCGAATTGAGCCTAATCCAGTTGAATCGACACCCTTCGAGCCAAATGGAGCCGAATGGACATGAATCGAACCAATTCGACCTGAATCGTGTCCAAATTCATGGAATCGAATTGAACAGCTTAGAGTAGGGGAGGTTCGGGTATGGCAGGGTGGAATAGAGTAGAGTAGCATAGAATAAAACAGAAGAGAATAGAAGAGAACAGAACAATACAGAACGAATACAGAAAACAGTAGGCTAGAGTAGCGTAGAGGGAAACAGAGTAGAGTAGAATAGATTCGAACGGAGCTAAATAGAGCCAAACTGAGCCGAATCGTGTCCAAATGGGTTGAATCCAATCCAATCCAACGGATTAGAATAGAGTAGAGTTGGGTAGCATAGGGTAGGGTAGAATAGAGTAGACTAGAACAGAACAGAATAGGAAGAATAAAGAAAATAAAGAAGAGTAGACTAGAGTACGATAGCGTAGGCTAGTGTATAATAGGGTAGACTCGAATACAGCTGAGTAGAGCCGAATGGAGTCGAAATGAGAGGAATCACGTCTAATCGATTCGAGTAAATTAGAGTGGTGTAGGCTAGAGTAGAGCAGAATAGTGTAGAATGGTGTGGAATAAATGGAATGGAGTAGAATGGAGTCAAATAGAGACAAAAAGAGTAGAGAAGAGTCGAATAGAGCAGAATAGGGCCGAAAGAGGCGGAATTGAGCAGAATCGAAGCAATTCAAGCCAAACGAACCGAATAGAGCCAAATGGAATAGAATCGAGCTGATTCAAGCTTAATCACGTCGAATCCCGTTCAATGCATCCAATGCAATCCAAACGTCTAGATTGGAGAAGGGGAGAGGAGGGTGGAATAGAATAGAGTAGAGTAGACTAGAAGAGATTAGAACAGAATAGAAGGAATAGAATAGAGTAGAAAAGAGTAGGGTCGAATAGACTCGAATAGAGTCGATTAGAGACGAATAGGCCAAATAGAGACGAATAGAGAAAACAGAGCTGAATGGAGCCGAATAGAGACGTAAAGGAGCCATATAGAGCCGATTCGCACCTAATCGAGCTGAATCAAGCAGAATCACGCCGACTGTCACTGAATAGCGTCGAATCACATCGAATCACGTCGAATCGCATCAAATCACATCGTTTTGTGTCGGACCGGGTCGAATCGCTTCGGATCGCATCGGATTGCATCGAATGTCGTCGAATCACGACGAATCACGCCCCATCACGTCCAATAACTTCGAATTGCGTCCAATCTCCTAGAATTCTGCTGAATCACGTCGAATCGTATGGAATCTCGCCTAATCTCTTTGAATCCCGTCAAATGCCTTCGGACCTTGTCGAATCCCGTCAAATCCTGTCCAATCGCGTCGAAGTGAATCGAATTGAATCAAATAGATTCAAGTAGGGTGGGTTTGGGTGGGGTGCAGTAGGGTTGGGTAGGGTAGGATAGAACAGAGTCCAACAGAATAGGAGAGAACAGAACAGAAGAGAAAGAATCCAGCAGAATAGAATAGAGTAGAAAAGAGTCAGATAGTGCAGAACATAGCCGAATGGAGACAAAACAAGATGAATCGCGTTGAATCGCTTCGAATCGGGTCAAATCGAATCCATTCGAATAGATTAGGGTAGGGAAGGGTAGACGAGAATAGAGGAGAATAGTGCAGAAGGGTGTGGAATGGATTAGAACGGAGCCGACTAGAGACGAATAGGGTAGAAAAGAGTCGAATAGAGCATAGTTGGGCCGAATAGGGCCAAAGAAGGCCTAATCGAGCAGAATCCAGCAGAATCGATGCCATTGTAGCTGAATGGAGCAAAATGGAGCCCAATCGAACCGACTCGAAGCGAATTGATGTGATTCAAGCCTAATCGGGTGGAATGGCGTGAAAATGCGATGACTCGAACAGAATCAAAGATTAGAGAAGGGGAGGGGAGCGGCTGGGAGGGTAGAACAGAATAGAATAGAACAGTACATAATAGAAGGAAGAGAAGATAGCACAGTACGGTAGAGCAGAGAAGAGTAGAGTCGAATAGAGTGAAATAGTGCAGAATAGAGCTGAATAGAGCCAATTCTAGCCGAATCGAGCCCAATGGAAACAAAACGTGATGAATCGCGTCGAATAGCGCCCAAGCGAATCCATTAGAATAGATTAGAGTCGGGTAGGGTAGAACAGAATAGAGTAGAATGGAGTCGAATGGAGTTGCATAGAGAAAACTAGAGTAGAAAAGAGTCGAATCGAGCCGAATAAGGCTGAACCAAGTCGAATTGAGTTGAAACAAGCTGAATCGAAGCGATTCAAGCTGAATCGAGCTGATGGTGCCGAATGAGCCGATTCAAGCCTCATCGCGTCCAATCACATTGAAATGCTTTGAATCGAATCCAATTGAATAGATTCGAAAAGGTTAGGGTAGGGTGGTTTTTGCTAGGGTAGACTAGGGTAGACGAAAGTAGACTAGAGTAGAGTAGACAAGAGAAGTCTAGAGTAGTAGCCTAGACAAGACAGCTGGACTAGTCAGACTAGTGGTATAGATCAGTAGGCTAGACAACTAGCCTTGAAGAGTACCCTTGCCCTGACAAGTACCCTAAATTCTGAATCTGAACTAGTCCCCTTGCCTTAACTAGTATCCTGAACTAGTAGCCTTGTCTGAACTAGTACCCTTAACTAGTAGCCTTGCCTTAAGTAATAGTCTTAATGTCTGCCCTTGCCTTACCAGTACCCTGAACTAGTAGCCCTGCCTTAACTAGTACCCTGGCCTTCACCAGTAGCCTTCACTAGTACCCTGGCCTTCACTAGTAGCCTTGCCTCAACTAGTACCCTTAACTAGTACCCTCACATGAACTAGTTGTCTTAACTAGTACCTGACCTTCTCAGTCCCCATAAGTCCTACCCTGGCCTTAACCAGCTGCCTTAACTGGTACCCTGGTCTTAACTAGTAGTATGAACTTGTACCCTTGAATCCACTGGTAGTCTAAACTAGTCGTCTTGCCTTAAGTAGTAGCCTTCACTTGGACCTTGCCTTAACTAGTATCCTTAACTAGTACCTGTGCCTTAACTAGTACAGCGGCCATAACGAATAGCCTGAACTAGTAGCCTTGTCTGAATTAGTACTCGGAACTAGTAGCCTTGCTTTAAGTAATAGTCTTAACATCTGCCCTTGCCTTCCTAGTACCCTTAACTAGTAGCCAAGCCTTCACTACTACCCCGAACTAGTAGCCTTGCCTTAACTAGTAGCCTTGCCTTAACCAGTTGCCTTAACTAGGACTCTGGCCTTAACTAGAAGTCTCAACTTGTAAACTTGCATCAAAGAGTAGCCTTAACTAGTACTCTTGCCTTAAGTAGTGGCCTGAACTAGTACTCGTGCCTTAGCTAGTACTCTTAACTAGGACAGTGCCCCTAACTCGTATCCTGAACTAGTAGCCTTCTCTTAACTAGTACCCTTAACTAGTAGCCTTGCCTTCACTGGTACCCTGGCCTTCTCCAGTAGCCTTAACTCAGACCCTGGCCTTCACAGGCAGCCTTAAGTAGTACGCTTAACTAGTACCCTTGCATTCACTAGTAGTCTGAACTAGTACCCTGGCCGTATCAGTACCCAGAAATACTACCCTTGCCGTAACCAGTTGCCTTAAGTAGTACCCTGGCCTTAACTAGTAGTATTCACTTGTATTCTTGCATCAACTAGTAGCCTTAACTAGGACTCGCCTTAAGTAGTGGCCTGAACTAGTACTCGTGCCTTGGCTAGTACTCTTAACTAGTACAGTGCCCCTAACTCATATCCTGAACTCGTAGCCTTCTCTTAACTAGTACCCTTAACTAGTACCCTTGCCTTCACTAGTACCCTGGCCTTCTCCAGTAGCCTTAACTCAGACCCTGGCCTTCACTGGCAGCCTTAACTAGTACCCTTAACTAGTACCCTCGCATTCACTAGTAGCCTGAACTAGTACCCTGGCCGTATCAGTACCCAGAACTACTAGCCTTGCCGTAACCCGTTGCCTTAACTAGTACCCTGGCCTTAACTAGTAGTATTCACTTGTATTCTTGCATCAACTAGTAGCCTTAACTAGGACTCTTGCCTTAAGCAGTGGCCTGAATTTGTACCTTGCCTTAACTAGCAGCCTTAACTAGCACCCGTGCCTTTACTAGTACTCTTAACTAGTACAGTGCCCCTAACTAGTATCCTGAACTGGTAGCCTTGTCCTAACGTGTACCCTTAACCAGGAGCCTTGCCTTAAGGAATAGTCTTAATGGCTACCCTTGCCTCAACAAGTCCCCTTAACTAGTACCCTTGCATTAACTAGTAGTCTTAACTAGTAGCCTGGCCTTATCAGTACCCAGAACTACTACCCTTGCCTTAACCAGTTGCCTTAACTAGCACCCTGGACTTAGCCAGTAGTATTAACATGTACCCTTGCATCGACTAGTAGACAACACTAGTACTCTTGCCTGAAGTAGTGGCCTAAACTCGTTCCTTGCCTTACTAGTAGCCTTAACTAGTACTCTGAACTAGTACAGTGGCCCTAACTAGTATTCTGAACTAGAAGCCTTGTGGTAAATAGTACCCTTAACGAGTCGCCTTGCCTTAAGGAACAGTCTTAACGTCTACCCTTGCCTTACTAGTCCTCTTAACTAGTAGCCAAACCTTAACTAGTACCCTGAAGTAGTAGCCTTGAATGGACTAGTAGCCCAGGCTTAACTAGTACCCTGGCCGTCACTAGGACCCTTGCCTCAACTAGTACCCTGGCTTTAACTAGTACTCTTAACTAGTACCCTGGCCTTATCGCTACCCATAGCTACTACCCTTGCCTTGGCCAGTTGCCTTAACTAGTACCCTGGCCTTAATTAGTAGTATGAACTTGTACCCTTGCATCAACTAGTAGCCTAAACTAATATGCTTGCCTGAAGTAGTAGCCTTCACTTGTACCTTGCCTTCCTAGTAGCCTTAACTAGTACCCGTCCATTAACTAGTACTCTTAACTAGTACAGTGGCCCTAACTAGTAGCCTGAACTAGTCCCCTTGCCTTAGGTAGTCCCTTTTCCAAACTAGTACCCTTCTTGAGTACCCCTTCTTTTATGGAGTAGGGTATGGTCCAGTAGGGTGTCATAAGGTAGGGTAGCATACGGTAGAACAGAGAAAACAGAATCCAATAGAATAGAAGAGGATAAGTCAGGATAGCTTAGTTTCGTGTAGGGTATGGTAGAGTAGCATAGGAAGGAATAGAGAAAAGAGAAAACGAGAATCCAATACAACAGAATCGAAAAGAACAGACTAGATGAGGAAAGACTAGGGCGGGATAGGGTTCTGTCGAATAGAAGAGCGTAGAATGGTGTGGAATGGAGTCAAATGCAGTCAAACCGAGATGAATAGACTAGAAAAGAGTTGAATAGAGCGGAATAGCACCGAATAGGGACATATAGGGCTGAGTGGAGCCCAATCGAGCCCAATCGAGCCCGATCAAGTCAAATCGACCAGATTCGAGCTGAATGGAGCCGAATGGAGCTGGAATGAGCCAAATAGAGACACAGAAAATGAGCCAAGCTAGATCGAGCCAAATCGCACCTAATCACATCCTATTGCATCGAATCTCGTCGAAGTCCATCCAATCCCACCAAAACCCATTGAATCTCATGAAATCTCACGGAATCCCGTCCAATTGTGTCCAATCGGGTCGAATCGAATGCAATCGAATTCAATAGAACAGCTTAGAGTAGCGTAGGTCAGGCTGGGATTCAATAGGGTAGGGCACAGAGGAATAGACTAGAGAAGCATAGAGTAGAAGAGAAGAGAATACAAAGAGTAGAATGGAGTAGAGTGGAGTAGAGTAGAATAGTCAGAGTCGAGTAGTGCAGAATAGAGATGAATAGATCCAATTCGAGCTGAATCGAGTCGAATGGAGAGGAAATGAGACAAATCTCCATGAATCGAATAGATTAGAGGAGAGTAGGGTGGGGGAGAAGAGAATAGAATAGTGTAGAATGGAGTCGAACAGAGTAGAATGGTGTGGAATGGAGTCGAATGGAGCCAAATAGAGACGAATAAAGTAGAAAAGAGTTGAATAGAGCTGAACAGGGCCGGATACGTTTGGATCGAGCCTAATGATGCTGAATCGAGCAGAATCGAGCCAAATTGACCCGATTCGAGCGAAATCAAGCCAATTCAAGCCTAATCCCATGGAATCGCCTTGAAAGGCATTGAATTGGATCGAATCGATTAGAGTAGAGGAGGGTAGAGTAGGAGGGGTTAGACTAGAACAGAACAGAACACAAGAGAAAGAATCGAATAGAATGAAGTAGAGACGAGTACAGTAGAATAGAGTCCAATAGAGTTGAATAGAGCCAAAGAGAGCTGAATGCAGCTGAATCCACCAAATTCAAGGTGAATCGAGAAGAATCATGTCGAATCGCGTTGAAAAGTGTCGAATCCAATCCAATAGTTTAGTGTAGGGCAGGTAAGATGAGGGGAGGGGAGGGTAGAAAAGAATAGATTGGAATAGACCAGAAAGAATAGAGAAGAGTAGACTAGGGTCAAATAGAGTCAAATCCTGCCGAAATGAGCTGAATAGAGAGGAAAAGGGCCAAGTCCAACCGAATCGAGTTGAATTCGCACAAAAAGGAGCTGATTCGAGCCGATAGGACCTGAATCAGGTCGAATCCCGTTCAAGTCTGTTGAATAGAATAGAACAGATTGCAGTAGGCTAAGTTAGAGTAGGGTAGGATAGACCAAAATGCAGTAGAACAGAACAGGATAGAAGAGAACTGAAAGACTAGAATAGGGTCGAGTAGTGCAGAGTCTAGAAGAATAGAGTTGAATATTGCCGACTAGAGCAAAATAGAGCCCAAAAGACCCAACGTGATAGACATCAAGATGAATGGCGCCGAATCCCGCGGAATCATGCTGGATCGCGTCGAATCCCGTTGAATTGCATTGAATCCCATCCATTCAAGTCCAATCCAATCGAATCGATTAGAATAGACTAGACAAGGGTAGAGTACAAGACAATAGAATAGAGAAGAATACAGTCGGATGGAGTAGAATGGTGTAGAATGGCGTTGAAAGAGATAATAGAGTTGAGTAGACTCATAGAGCCATATAGAGTTGAATAGAGCCTATTCAAGCTGAATAGAATTGACCAGGGCGAAATGGAGCCGATTAGAACTGAATCGAACCGATTAGAGCCCAAGAGGGATGAATGGAGTGCAACGGAGCCGATTGGAGCCGAATCGCATCGAAATGCGTGGAATCGAATCCAGTGGAATAGATTAGAGTAGGGTTGGTTAAAATAGAGTAGAAGAGAATTGAACACAGTAAAAGAGAATAAAAAGAATACAAGAGAATCGAGTCCAAAAGGTTAGAGCAGAGCAGAATAGTGTAGAGTAGAACAGAGTCGAATAGAGTCTAAGCGAGCCAAATGGAGAAGAAACAAGGCAAATCGCGTTGAATCCCCTCGAACCAATTCCAGTCAATTAGGGTAGGGTAGAGTAAAATAGTGTTGAGTGGAGTAGAATGCTGTGCAGCGCAATCGAATGGAGTCGAAAGGAGTAGAAAAGAGCCGAATAGAGCCGAATAGTGCTGAAGAGGGCCGAAGAGGGCCCAATCGAGCTGAATTGAGCCAAATCCAGTAAATCGAGCCTAATGGAGCCGAATTGAGCCTAATCCAGTTGAATCGACACCCTTCGAGCCAAATGGAGCCGAATGGACATGAATCGAACCAATTCGACCTGAATCGTGTCCAAATTCATGGAATCGAATTGAACAGCTTAGAGTAGGGGAGGTTCGGGTATGGCAGGGTGGAATAGAGTAGAGTAGCATAGAATAAAACAGAAGAGAATAGAAGAGAACAGAACAATACAGAACGAATACAGAAAACAGTAGGCTAGAGTAGCGTAGAGGGAAACAGAGTAGAGTAGAATAGATTCGAACGGAGCTAAATAGAGCCAAACTGAGCCGAATCGTGTCCAAATGGGTTGAATCCAATCCAATCCAACGGATTAGAATAGAGTAGAGTTGGGTAGCATAGGGTAGGGTAGAATAGAGTAGACTAGAACAGAACAGAATAGGAAGAATAAAGAAAATAAAGAAGAGTAGACTAGAGTACGATAGCGTAGGCTAGTGTATAATAGGGTAGACTCGAATACAGCTGAGTAGAGCCGAATGGAGTCGAAATGAGAGGAATCACGTCTAATCGATTCGAGTAAATTAGAGTGGTGTAGGCTAGAGTAGAGCAGAATAGTGTAGAATGGTGTGGAATAAATGGAATGGAGTAGAATGGAGTCAAATAGAGACAAAAAGAGTAGAGAAGAGTCGAATAGAGCAGAATAGGGCCGAAAGAGGCGGAATTGAGCAGAATCGAAGCAATTCAAGCCAAACGAACCGAATAGAGCCAAATGGAATAGAATCGAGCTGATTCAAGCTTAATCACGTCGAATCCCGTTCAATGCATCCAATGCAATCCAAACGTCTAGATTGGAGAAGGGGAGAGGAGGGTGGAATAGAATAGAGTAGAGTAGACTAGAAGAGATTAGAACAGAATAGAAGGAATAGAATAGAGTAGAAAAGAGTAGGGTCGAATAGACTCGAATAGAGTCGATTAGAGACGAATAGGCCAAATAGAGACGAATAGAGAAAACAGAGCTGAATGGAGCCGAATAGAGACGTAAAGGAGCCATATAGAGCCGATTCGCACCTAATCGAGCTGAATCAAGCAGAATCACGCCGACTGTCACTGAATAGCGTCGAATCACATCGAATCACGTCGAATCGCATCAAATCACATCGTTTTGTGTCGGACCGGGTCGAATCGCTTCGGATCGCATCGGATTGCATCGAATGTCGTCGAATCACGACGAATCACGCCCCATCACGTCCAATAACTTCGAATTGCGTCCAATCTCCTAGAATTCTGCTGAATCACGTCGAATCGTATGGAATCTCGCCTAATCTCTTTGAATCCCGTCAAATGCCTTTGGACCTTGTCGAATCCCGTCAAATCCTGTCCAATCGCGTCGAAGTGAATCGAATTGAATCAAATAGATTCAAGTAGGGTGGGTTTGGGTGGGGTGCAGTAGGGTTGGGTAGGGTAGGATAGAACAGAGTCCAACAGAATAGGAGAGAACAGAACAGAAGAGAAAGAATCCAGCAGAATAGAATAGAGTAGAAAAGGGTCAGATAGTGCAGAACATAGCCGAATGGAGACAAAACAAGATGAATCGCGTTGAATCGCTTCGAATCGGGTCAAATCGAATCCATTCGAATAGATTAGGGTAGGGAAGGGTAGACGAGAATAGAGGAGAATAGTGCAGAAGGGTGTGGAATGGATTAGAACGGAGCCGACTAGAGACGAATAGGGTAGAAAAGAGTCGAATAGAGCATAGTTGGGCCGAATAGGGCCAAAGAAGGCCTAATCGAGCAGAATCCAGCAGAATCGATGCCATTGGAGCTGAATGGAGCAAAATGGAGCCCAATCGAACCGACTCGAAGCGAATTGATGTGATTCAAGCCTAATCGGGTGGAATGGCGTGAAAATGCGATGACTCGAACAGAATCAAAGATTAGAGAAGGGGAGGGGAGCGGCTGGGAGGGTAGAACAGAATAGAATAGAACAGTACATAATAGAAGGAAGAGAAGATAGCACAGTACGGTAGAGCAGAGAAGAGTAGAGTCGAATAGAGTGAAATAGTGCAGAATAGAGCTGAATAGAGCCAATTCTAGCCGAATTGAGCCCAATGGAAACAAAACGTGATGAATCGCGTCGAATAGCGCCCAAGCGAATCCATTAGAATAGATTAGAGTCGGGTAGGGTAGAACAGAATAGAGTAGAATGGAGTCGAATGGAGTTGCATAGAGAAAACTAGAGTAGAAAAGAGTCGAATCGAGCCGAATAAGGCTGAACCAAGTCGAATTGAGTTGAAACAAGCTGAATCGAAGCGATTCAAGCTGAATCGAGCTGATGGTGCCGAATGAGCCGATTCAAGCCTCATCGCGTCCAATCACATTGAAATGCTTTGAATCGAATCCAATTGAATAGATTCGAAAAGGTTAGGGTAGGGTGGTTTTTGCTAGGGTAGACTAGGGTAGACGAAAGTAGACTAGAGTAGAGTAGACAAGAGAAGTCTAGAGTAGTAGCCTAGACAAGACAGCTGGACTAGTCAGACTAGTGGTATAGATCAGTAGGCTAGACAACTAGCCTTGAAGAGTACCCTTGCCCTGACAAGTACCCTAAATTCTGAATCTGAACTAGTCCCCTTGCCTTAACTAGTATCCTGAACTAGTAGCCTTGTCTGAACTAGTACCCTTAACTAGTAGCCTTGCCTTAAGTAATAGTCTTAATGTCTGCCCTTGCCTTACCAGTACCCTGAACTAGTAGCCCTGCCTTAACTAGTACCCTGGCCTTCACCAGTAGCCTTCACTAGTACCCTGGCCTTCACTAGTAGCCTTGCCTCAACTAGTACCCTTCACTAGTACCCTCACATGAACTAGTTGTCTTAACTAGTACCTGACCTTCTCAGTCCCCATAAGTCCTACCCTGGCCTTAACCAGCTGCCTTAACTGGTACCCTGGTCTTAACTAGTAGTATGAACTTGTACCCTTGAATCCACTGGTAGCCTAAACTAGTCGTCTTGCCTTAAGTAGTAGCCTTCACTTGGACCTTGCCTTAACTAGTATCCTTAACTAGTACCTGTGCCTTAACTAGTACAGCGGCCATAACGAATAGCCTGAACTAGTAGCCTTGTCTGAATTAGTACTCGGAACTAGTAGCCTTGCTTTAAGTAATAGTCTTAACATCTGCCCTTGCCTTCCTAGTACCCTTAACTAGTAGCCAAGCCTTCACTACTACCCCGAACTAGTAGCCTTGCCTTAACTAGTAGCCTTGCCTTAACCAGTTGCCTTAACTAGGACCCTGGCCTTAACTAGAAGTCTCAACTTGTAAACTTGCATCAAAGAGTAGCCTTAACTAGTACTCTTGCCTTAAGTAGTGGCCTGAACTAGTACTCGTGCCTTAGCTAGTACTCTTAACTAGTACAGTGCCCCTAACTCGTATCCTGAACTAGTAGCCTTCTCTTAACTAGTACCCTTAACTAGTAGCCTTGCCTTCACTGGTACCCTGGCCTTCTCCAGTAGCCTTAACTCAGACCCTGGCCTTCACAGGCAGCCTTAAGTAGTACGCTTAACTAGTACCCTTGCATTCACTAGTAGTCTGAACTAGTACCCTGGCCGTATCAGTACCCAGAAATACTACCCTTGCCGTAACCAGTTGCCTTAAGTAGTACCCTGGCCTTAACTAGTAGTATTCACTTGTATTCTTGCATCAACTAGTAGCCTTAACTAGGACTCGCCTTAAGTAGTGGCCTGAACTAGTACTCGTGCCTTGGCTAGTACTCTTAACTAGTACAGTGCCCCTAACTCATATCCTGAACTCGTAGCCTTCTCTTAACTAGTACCCTTAACTAGTACCCTTGCCTTCACTAGTACCCTGGCCTTCTCCAGTAGCCTTAACTCAGACCCTGGCCTTCACTGGCAGCCTTAACTAGTACCCTTAACTAGTACCCTCGCATTCACTAGTAGCCTGAACTAGTACCCTGGCCGTATCAGTACCCAGAACTACTAGCCTTGCCGTAACCCGTTGCCTTAACTAGTACCCTGGCCTTAACTAGTAGTATTCACTTGTATTCTTGCATCAACTAGTAGCCTTAACTAGGACTCTTGCCTTAAGCAGTGGCCTGAATTTGTACCTTGCCTTAACTAGCAGCCTTAACTAGCACCCGTGCCTTTACTAGTACTCTTAACTAGTACAGTGCCCCTAACTAGTATCCTGAACTGGTAGCCTTTTCCTAACGTGTACCCTTAACCAGGAACCTTGCCTTAAGGAATAGTCTTAATGGCTACCCTTGCCTCAACAAGTCCCCTTAACTAGTACCCTTGCATTAACTAGTAGTCTTAACTAGTAGCCTGGCCTTATCAGTACCCAGAACTACTACCCTTGCCTTAACCAGTTGCCTTAACTAGCACCCTGGACTTAGCCAGTAGTATTAACATGTACCCTTGCATCGACTAGTAGACAACACTAGTACTCTTGCCTGAAGTAGTGGCCTAAACTCGTTCCTTGCCTTACTAGTAGCCTTAACTAGTACTCTGAACTAGTACAGTGGCCCTAACTAGTATTCTGAACTAGAAGCCTTGTGGTAAATAGTACCCTTAACGAGTCGCCTTGCCTTAAGGAACAGTCTTAACGTCTACCCTTGCCTTACTAGTCCTCTTAACTAGTAGCCAAACCTTAACTAGTACCCTGAAGTAGTAGCCTTGAATGGACTAGTAGCCCAGGCTTAACTAGTACCCTGGCCGTCACTAGGACCCTTGCCTCAACTAGTACCCTGGCTTTAACTAGTACTCTTAACTAGTACCCTGGCCTTATCGCTACCCATAGCTACTACCCTTGCCTTGGCCAGTTGCCTTAACTAGTACCCTGGCCTTAATTAGTAGTATGAACTTGTACCCTTGCATCAACTAGTAGCCTAAACTAATATGCTTGCCTGAAGTAGTAGCCTTCACTTGTACCTTGCCTTCCTAGTAGCCTTAACTAGTACCCGTCCATTAACTAGTACTCTTAACTAGTACAGTGGCCCTAACTAGTAGCCTGAACTAGTCCCCTTGCCTTAGGTAGTCCCTTTTCCAAACTAGTACCCTTCTTGAGTACCCCTTCTTTTATGGAGTAGGGTATGGTCCAGTAGGGTGTCATAAGGTAGGGTAGCATACGGTAGAACAGAGAAAACAGAATCCAATAGAATAGAAGAGGATAAGTCAGGATAGCTTAGTTTCGTGTAGGGTATGGTAGAGTAGCATAGGAAGGAATAGAGAAAAGAGAAAACGAGAATCCAATACAACAGAATCGAAAAGAACAGACTAGATGAGGAAAGACTAGGGCGGGATAGGGTTCTGTCGAATAGAAGAGCGTAGAATGGTGTGGAATGGAGTCAAATGCAGTCAAACCGAGATGAATAGACTAGAAAAGAGTTGAATAGAGCGGAATAGCACCGAATAGGGACATATAGGGCTGAGTGGAGCCCAATCGAGCCCAATCGAGCCCGATCAAGTCAAATCGACCAGATTCGAGCTGAATGGAGCCGAATGGAGCTGGAATGAGCCAAATAGAGACACAGAAAATGAGCCAAGCTAGATCGAGCCAAATCGCACCTAATCACATCCTATTGCATCGAATCTCGTCGAAGTCCATCCAATCCCACCAAAACCCATTGAATCTCATGAAATCTCACCGAATCCCGTCCAATTGTGTCCAATCGGGTCGAATCGAATGCAATCGAATTCAATAGAACAGCTTAGAGTAGTGTAGGTTAGGCTGGGATTCAATAGGGTAGGGCACAGAGGAATAGACTAGAGAAGCATAGAGTAGAAGAGAAGAGAATACAAAGAGTAGAATGGAGTAGAGTGGAGTAGAGTAGAATAGTCAGAGTCGAGTAGTGCAGAATAGAGATGAATAGATCCAATTCGAGCTGAATCGAGTCGAATGGAGAGGAAATGAGACAAATCTCCATGAATCGAATAGATTAGAGGAGAGTAGGGTGGGGGAGAAGAGAATAGAATAGTGTAGAATGGAGTCGAACAGAGTAGAATGGTGTGGAATGGAGTCGAATGGAGCCAAATAGAGACGAATAAAGTAGAAAAGAGTTGAATAGAGCTGAACAGGGCCGGATACGTTTGGATCGAGCCTAATGATGCTGAATCGAGCAGAATCGAGCCAAATTGACCCGATTCGAGCGAAATCAAGCCAATTCAAGCCTAATCCCATGGAATCGCCTTGAAAGGCATTGAATCGGATCGAATCGATTAGAGTAGAGGAGGGTAGAGTAGGAGGGGTTAGACTAGAACAGAACAGAACACAAGAGAAAGAATCGAATAGAATGAAGTAGAGACGAGTACAGTAGAATAGAGTCCAATAGAGTTGAATAGAGCCAAAGAGAGCTGAATGCAGCCGAATCCACCAAATTCAAGGTGAATCGAGAAGAATCATGTCGAATCGCGTTGAAAAGTGTCGAATCCAATCCAATAGTTTAGTGTAGGGCAGGTAAGATGAGGGGAGGGGAGGGTAGAAAAGAATAGATTGGAATAGACCAGAAAGAATAGAGAAGAGTAGACTAGGGTCAAATAGAGTCAAATCCTGCCGAAATGAGCTGAATAGAGAGGAAAAGGGCCAAGTCCAACCGAATCGAGTTGAATTCGCACAAAAAGGAGCTGATTCGAGCCGATAGGACCTGAATCAGGTCGAATCCCGTTCAAGTCTGTTGAATAGAATAGAACAGATTGCAGTAGGCTAAGTTAGAGTAGGGTAGGATAGACCAAAATGCAGTAGAACAGAACAGGATAGAAGAGAACTGAAAGACTAGAATAGGGTCGAGTAGTGCAGAGTCTAGAAGAATAGAGTTGAATATTGCCGACTAGAGCAAAATAGAGCCCAAAAGACCCAACGTGATAGACATCAAGATGAATGGCGCCGAATCCCGCGGAATCATGCTGGATCGCGTCGAATCCCGTTGAATTGCATTGAATCCCATCCATTCAAGTCCAATCCAATCGAATCGATTAGAATAGACTAGACAAGGGTAGAGTACAAGACAATAGAATAGAGAAGAATACAGTCGGATGGAGTAGAATGGTGTAGAATGGCGTTGAAAGAGATAATAGAGTTGAGTAGACTCATAGAGCCATATAGAGTTGAATAGAGCCTATTCAAGCTGAATAGAATTGACCAGGGCGAAATGGAGCCGATTAGAACTGAATCGAACCGATTAGAGCCCAAGAGGGATGAATGGAGTGCAACGGAGCCGATTGGAGCCGAATCGCATCGAAATGCGTGGAATCGAATCCAGTGGAATAGATTAGAGTAGGGTTGGTTAAAATAGAGTAGAAGAGAATTGAACACAGTAAAAGAGAATAAAAAGAATACAAGAGAATCGAGTCCAAAAGGTTAGAGCAGAGCAGAATAGTGTAGAGTAGAACAGAGTCGAATAGAGTCTAAGCGAGCCAAATGGAGAAGAAACAAGGCAAATCGCGTTGAATCCCCTCGAACCAATTCCAGTCAATTAGGGTAGGGTAGAGTAAAATAGTGTTGAGTGGAGTAGAATGCTGTGCAGCGCAATCGAATGGAGTCGAAAGGAGTAGAAAAGAGCCGAATAGAGCCGAATAGTGCTGAAGAGGGCCGAAGAGGGCCCAATCGAGCTGAATTGAGCCAAATCCAGTAAATCGAGCCTAATGGAGCCGAATTGAGCCTAATCCAGTTGAATCGACACCCTTCGAGCCAAATGGAGCCGAATGGACATGAATCGAACCAATTCGACCTGAATCGTGTCCAAATTCATGGAATCGAATTGAACAGCTTAGAGTAGGGGAGGTTCGGGTATGGCAGGGTGGAATAGAGTAGAGTAGCATAGAATAAAACAGAAGAGAATAGAAGAGAACAGAACAATACAGAACGAATACAGAAAACAGTAGGCTAGAGTAGCGTAGAGGGAAACAGAGTAGAGTAGAATAGATTCGAACGGAGCTAAATAGAGCCAAACTGAGCCGAATCGTGTCCAAATGGGTTGAATCCAATCCAATCCAACGGATTAGAATAGAGTAGAGTTGGGTAGCATAGGGTAGGGTAGAATAGAGTAGACTAGAACAGAACAGAATAGGAAGAATAAAGAAAATAAAGAAGAGTAGACTAGAGTACGATAGCGTAGGCTAGTGTATAATAGGGTAGACTCGAATACAGCTGAGTAGAGCCGAATGGAGTCGAAATGAGAGGAATCACGTCTAATCGATTCGAGTAAATTAGAGTGGTGTAGGCTAGAGTAGAGCAGAATAGTGTAGAATGGTGTGGAATAAATGGAATGGAGTAGAATGGAGTCAAATAGAGACAAAAAGAGTAGAGAAGAGTCGAATAGAGCAGAATAGGGCCGAAAGAGGCGGAATTGAGCAGAATCGAAGCAATTCAAGCCAAACGAACCGAATAGAGCCAAATGGAATAGAATCGAGCTGATTCAAGCTTAATCACGTCGAATCCCGTTCAATGCATCCAATGCAATCCAAACGTCTAGATTGGAGAAGGGGAGAGGAGGGTGGAATAGAATAGAGTAGAGTAGACTAGAAGAGATTAGAACAGAATAGAAGGAATAGAATAGAGTAGAAAAGAGTAGGGTCGAATAGACTCGAATAGAGTCGATTAGAGACGAATAGGCCAAATAGAGACGAATAGAGAAAACAGAGCTGAATGGAGCCGAATAGAGACGTAAAGGAGCCATATAGAGCCGATTCGCACCTAATCGAGCTGAATCAAGCAGAATCACGCCGACTGTCACTGAATAGCGTCGAATCACGTCGTTTTGTGTCGGACCGGGTCGAATCGCTTCGTATCGCATCGGATTGCATCGAACGTCGTCGAATCACGACGAATCACGTCCCATCACGTCCAATAACTTCGAATTGCGTCCAATCTCCTAGAATTCTGCTGAATCACGTCGAATCGTATGGAATCTCGTCTAATCTCTTTGAATCCCGTCAAATGCCTTCGGACCTTGTCGAATCCCGTCGAATCCTGTCCAATCGCGTCGAAGTGAATCGAATTGAATCAAATAGATTCAAGTAGGGTGGGTTTGGGTGGGGTGCAGTAGGGTTGGGTAGGGTAGGATAGAACAGAGTCCAACAGAATAGGAGAGAACAGAACAGAAGAGAAAGAATCCAGCAGAATAGAATAGAGTAGAAAAGAGTCAGATAGTGCAGAACATAGCCGAATTGAGGCGAATGGAGACAAAACAAGATGAATCGCGTTGAATCGCTTCGAATCGGGTCCAATCGAATCCATTCGAATAGATTAGGGTAGGGAAGGGTAGACGAGAATGGAGGAGAATAGTGCAGAATGGTGTGGAATGGATTAGAACGGAGCCGACTAGAGACGAATAGAGTAGAAAAGAGTCGAATAGAGCATAGTTGGGCCGAATAGGGCCAAAGAAGGCCTAATCGAGCAGAATCCAGCAGAATCGATGCCATTGGAGCTGAATGGAGCAAAATGGAGCCCAATCGAACCGACTCGAAACGAATTGATGTGATTCAAGCCTAATCGGGTGGAATGGCGTGAAAATGCGATGACTCGAACAGAATCAAAGATTAGAGAAGGGGAGGGGAGCGGCTGGGAGGGTAGAACAGAATAGACTAGAACAGTACATAATAGAAGGAACAGAAGATAGCACAGTACGGTAGAGCAGAGAAGAGTAAAGTAGAGAAGAGTAGAGTCGAATAGAGTGAAATAGTGCAGAATAGAGCTGAATAGAGCCAATTCTAGCCGAATCGAGGCCAATGGAAACAAAACGTGATGAATCGCGTCGAATAGCGTCCAATCGAATCCATTAGAATAGATTAGAGTAGGGTAGGGTAGAACAGAATAGAGTAGAATCGAGTCGAATGGAGTTGCATAGGAAAAACTAGAGTAGAAAAGAGTCGAATCGAGCCGAATAAGGCTGAACCAAGTCGAATTGAGTTGAAACAAGCTGAATCGAAGCGATTCAAGCCAAATGGAGCTGAATCGAGCTGATGGTGCCGAATGAGCCGATTCAAGCATCATCGCGTCCAATCCCATTGAAATGCTTTGAATCGAATGCAATTGAATAGATTCGAAAAGGTTAGGGTAGGGTGGTTTTGGATAGGGTAGACTAGGGTAGACGAAAGTAGACTAGAGTAGAGTAGACAAGAGAAGTCTAGAGTAGTAGCCTAGACAAGACAGCTGGACTAGTCAGACTAGTGGTATAGATCAGTAGGCTAGACAAGTAGCCTTGAAGAGTACCCTTGCCCTGACAAGTACCCTAAATTCTGAATCTGAACTACTCCCCTTGCCTTAACTAGTATCCTGAACTAGTAGCCTTGTCTGAACTACTGCCCTTAACTAGTAGCCTTGCCTTAAGTAATAGTCTTAATGTCTACCCTTGCCTTACTAGTACCCTGAACTAGTAGCCCTGCCTTAACTAGGACCCTGGCCTTCACCAGTAGCCTTAACTAGTACCCTGGCCTTCACCAGTAGCCTTAACTAGTACCCTGGCCTTCACTCGTATCCTTGCCTCAACTAGTACCCTTAACTAGTACCCTCGCATTAACTAGTAGTCTTAAGTAGTACCTGGCCTTCTCAGTCCCCATAAGTCCTACCCTGGCCTTAACCAGCTGCCTTAACTGGTACCCTGGTCTTAACTAGTAGTATTCACTTGTACCCTTGAATCCACTGGTAGCCTAAACTAGTCGTCTTGCCTTAAGTAGTAGCCTTCACTTGTACCTTGCCTTAACTAGTATCCTTAACTAGAACCTGTGCCTTAACTAGTACTCTTAACTAGTACAGCGGCCAGAACGAGCAGCCTGAACTAGTAGCCTTGTCTGAATTAGTACCCTGAACTAGTAGCCTTGCTTTAAGTAATAGTCTTAACCTCTGCCCTTGCCTTCCTAGTACCCTTAACTAGTAGCCAAGCCTTAACTACTACCCCGAACTAGTAGCCTTGCCTTAACTAGTACCCTTGCCTTAACCAGTTGCCTTAAGTAGGACCTTGGCCTTAACTCGAAGTCTCAACTTGTAAACTTGCATCAAAGAGTAGCCTTAACTAGTACTCTTGCCTTAAGTAGTGGCCTGAACTAGTACTCGTGCCTTAGCTAGTACTCTTAACTAGTACAGTGCCCCTAACTCGTATCCTGAACTAGTAGCCTTCTCTTAACTAGTACCCTTAACTAGTAGCCTTGCCTTCACTAGTACCCTGGCCTTCTCCAGTGGCCTTAACTAAGACCCTGGCCTTCACTGGCAGCCTTAAGTAGTACCCTTAACTAGTACCCTCGCATTCACTAGTAGTCTGAATTAGTACCCTGGCCTTATCAGTACCCAGAACTACTACCCTTGCCTTAACCAGTTGCCTTAACCAGCACCCTGGACTTAGCCAGGAGTATTAACATGTACCCTTGCATCGACTTGTAGACTTAACTAGTACTCTTGCCTGAAGTAGTGGCCTTAACTCGTTCCTTGCCTTACTAGTAGGCTTAACTAGTACTCTTAACTAGTACAGTGGCCCTAACTAGTATTCTGAACTAAAAGCCTTGTGGTAACTAGTACCCTTAACTAGTCACCTTGCCTTAAGGAACAATCTTAACATCTACCCTTGCCTTACTAGTCCTCTTAACTAGTAGCCAAACCTTAACTAGTACCCTGAAGTAGTAGCCTTACATGGACTAGTAGCCCAGCCTTAGCTAGTACCCTGGCCTTCACTAGTACCCTTGCCTCAACTAGTAACCTGGCATTAACTAGTAGTCTTAAGTAGTACCCTGGCCTTAACTAGTAGTATGAACTTGTACCCTTGCATCAACTAGTAGCCTAAACTAATACTCTTGCCTGAAGTCGTAGCCTTCACTTATACCTTGCCTTCCTAGTAGCCTTAACTAGTACCCGTCCATTAACTAGTACTCTTAACTAGTACAGTGGCCCTAACTAGTAGCCTGAACTAGTCCCCTTGCCTGAGGTAGTCCCTTTTCCAAACTAGCACCCTTCTTGAGTACCCCTATGGAGTAGGGTATGGTACAGTAGGGTGTCATATGGTAGGGTAGCATACGGTAGAACAGAGAAAACAGAATCCAATAGAATAGAAGAGGATAAGTCAGGATAGCTTAGTTTCGTGTAGGGTATGGTAGAGTAGCATCGGATGGAATAGAGAAAAGAGAAAACGAGAATCCAATACAACAGAATCGAAAAGAAGAGACTAGATGAGGAAAGACTAGGGCGGGATAGGGTTCTGTCGAATAGAAGAGCGTAGAATGGTGTGGAATGGAGTCAAATGCAGTCAAACCGAGATGAATAGACTAGAAAAGAGTTGAATAGAGCGGAATAGCACCGAATAGGGACATCTAGGGCTGAGTCGAGCCCAATCGAGCCCAATCAAGTCCAATCGACCAGATTCGAGCTGAATGGAGCCGAATGGAGCTGGAATGAGCCAAATAGAGACCAAGAAAATGAGCCAAGCTAGATCGAGGCAAATCGCACCTAATCGCATCCTATTGCATCGAATCTCGTCGAAGTCCATCCAATCCCACCAAAACCCATTGAATCTCATGAAATCTCACCGAATCCCGTCCAATTGTGTCCAATCGGGTCGAATCGAATGCAATCGAATTCAATAGAACAGCTTAGAGTAGCGTAGGTCAGGCTGGGATTCAATAGGGTAGGGCACAGAGGAATAGACTAGAGAAGCATAGAGTAGAAGAGAAGAGAATACAAAGAGTAGAATGGAGTAGAGTGGAGTAGAGTAGAATAGTCAGAGTCGAGTAGTGCAGAATAGAGATGAATAGATCCAATTCGAGCTGAATCGAGTCGAATGGAGAGGAAATGAGACAAATCTCAATGAATCGAATAGATTAGAGTAGGGTGGGGGAGAAGAGAATAGACTAGTGTAGAATGGAGTCGAACAGAGTAGAATGGTGTGGAATGGAGTCGAATGGAGCCAAATAGAGACGAATAAAGTAGAAAAGAGTTGAATAGAGCTGAACAGGGCCGGATAAGTTTGGATCGAGCCTAATGATGCTGAATCGAGCAGAATCGAGCCAAATTGACCCGATTCAAGCCAAATCGAGCTAAATCAAGCCAATTCAAGCCTAATCCCATGGAATCGCCTTGAAAGGCATTGAATCGAATCGAATCGATTAGAGTAGAGGAGGGTAGAGTAGGAGGGGTTAGACTAGAACAGAACACAAGAGAAAGAATCGAATAGAATGAAGTAGAGACGAGTACAGTAGAATAGAGTCCAATAGAGTTGAATAGAGCCAAAGAGAGCTGAATGCAGCCGAATCCACCAAATTCGAGGTGACTCGAGAAGAATCATGTCGAATCGCGTTGAAAAGTGTCGAATCCAATCCAATAGTTTAGTGTAGGGCGGGTAAGATGAGGGTAGGGTAGGGTAGAAAAGAATAGATTAGAATAGACCAGAAAGAATAGAGAAGAGTAGACTAGAGTCAAATCGAGTCAAATCCTGCCGAAAAGAGCCGAATAGAGAGGAAAAGGGCCAAGTCCAACCGAATCGAGTTGAATTCGCACAAAAAGGAGCTGATTCGAGCCGATAGGACCTGAATCAGGTCGAATCCCGTTCAAGTCTGTTGACTAGAATAGCACAGATTACAGTAGGCTAAGTTAGAGTAGGGTAGGATAGACCAAAATGCAGTAGAACAGAACAGGATAGAAGAGAACTGAAAGACTAGAATAGGGTCGAGTAGTGCAGAGTCTAGAAGAATAGAGTTGAATATTGCCGACTAGAGCAAAATAGAGCCCAAAAGACCCAACGTGATAGACATCAAGATGAACGGCGCCGAATCCCGCGGAATCATGCTGGATCGCGTCGAATCCCGTTGAATTGCATTGAATCCCATCCACTCAAGTCCAATCCAATCGAATCGATTAGAATAGACTAGAGAAGGGTAGAGTACAAGACAATAGACTAGAGAAGAATATAGTCGGATGGAGTAGAATGGAGTTGAAAAGAGATAATAGAGTTGAGTAGACTCATAGAGCCACATAGAGTTGAATAGAGCCTATTCAAGCTGAATAGAACTGACCAGGGCGAAATGGAGCCGATTAGAACTGAATCGAACCGATTAGAGCCCAAGAGGGATGAATGGAGTGCAACGGAGCCGATTGGAGCCGAATCGCATCGAAATGCGTGGAATCGAATCCAGTGGAATAGATTAGAGTAGGGTTGGTTAAAATAGAGTAGAAGAGGATTGAACACAGTAAAAGAGAATAAAAAGAATACAAGAGAATCGAGTCCAAAAGGTTAGAGCAGAGCAGAATAGTGTAGAGTAGAACAGAGTCGAATAGAGTCTAAGCGAGCCAAATGGAGAAGAAACAAGGCAAATCGCGTTGAATCCCCTCGAACCAATTCCAGTCAATTAGGGTAGGGTAGAGTAAAATAGTGTTGAGTGGAGTAGAATGCTGTGCAACGCAATCGAATGGAGTCGAAAGGAGTAGAAAAGAGCCGAATAGAGCCGAATGGTGCTGAAGAGGGCCGAAGAGGGCCGAATCGAGCTGAATTGAGCCAAATCCAGTAAATCGAGCCTAATGGAGCCGAATTGAGCCGAATCCAGTTGAATCGACACTCTTCGAGCCAAATGGAGCCGAATGGACATGAATCGAACCAATTCGACCTGAATCGTGTCCAAATTCATGGAATCGAATTGAACAGCTTAGAGTAGGGGAGGTTCGGGTATGGCAGGGTGGAATAGAGTAGAGTAGCATAGAATAAAACAGAAGAGAATAGAAGAGAACAGAACAATACAGAACGAATACAGAAAACAGTAGGCTAGAGTAGCGTAGAGGGAAACAGAGTAGAGTAGAATAGATTCGAACAGAGCTAAATAGAGCCAAACTGAGCTGAACCGTGTCCAAATGGGTTGAATCCAATCCAATCAAATGGATTAGAATAGAGTAGAGTTGGGTAGCACAGGGTAGGGTAGAATAGACTCGAACAGAACAGAACAGAATAGGAAGAAGAAAGAAAATAGAGAAGAGTAGACTAGAGTACGATAGAGTAGGCTAGTGAAGAGTAGGGTAGACTCGAATACAGCTGAATAGAGCCGAATGGAGTCGAAATGAGAGGAATCACGTCTAATCGATTCGAGTAAATTAGAGTGGTGTAGGCTAGAGTAGAGCAGAATAGTGTAGAATGGTGTGGAATAAATAGAATGGAGTCGAATGGAGTCAAATAGAGACGAAAAGAGTAGAGAAGAGTCGAATAGAGCAGAATAGGGCCGAAAGAGGCCGAATTGAGCAGAATCAAAGCAATTCAAGCCAAACGAGCCAAATAGAGCCAAATCGAATCGAATCGAGCTGATTCAAGCTTAATCACGTCGAATCCCGTTCAATGCATCCAATCCAATCCAAAGGTCTAGATTAGAGAAGGGGAGGGGAGGGTGGAATAGAATAGAGTAGAGTAGACTAGAAGAGATTAGAACAGAATAGAAGGAATAGAATAGAGTAGAAAAGGGTAGGGTCGAGTAGACTCGAATAGAGTCGAATAGAGCCGAATAGGCCAAATAGAGACGAATAGAGAAAACAGAGCTGAATGGAGCCGAATAGAGACGTAAAGGAGCCATAGAGAGCCGATTCGCACCTAATCGAGCTGAATCAAGCAGAATCACGCCGACTGTCACTGAATAGCGTCGAATCACGTCGTTTTGTGTCGGACCGGGTCGAATCGCTTCGGATCGCATCGGATTGCATCGAACGTCGTCGAATCACGACGAATCACGCCCCATCACGTCCAATAACTTCGAATTGCGTCCAATCTCCTAGAATTCTGCTGAATCACGTCGAATCGTATGGAATCTCGTCTAATCTCTTTGAATCCCGTCAAATGCCTTCGGACCTTGTCGAATCCCGTCGAATCCTGTCCAATCGCGTCGAAGTGAATCGAATTGAATCAAATAGATTCAAGTAGGGTGGGTTTGGGTGGGGTGCAGTAGGGTTGGGTAGGGTAGGATAGAACAGAGTCCAACAGAATAGGAGAGAACAGAACAGAAGAGAAAGAATCCAGCAGAATAGAATAGAGTAGAAAAGAGTCAGATAGTGCAGAACATAGCCGAATTGAGGCGAATGGAGACAAAACAAGATGAATCGCGTTGAATCGCTTCGAATCGGGTCCAATCGAATCCATTCGAATAGATTAGGGTAGGGAAGGGTAGACGAGAATGGAGGAGAATAGTGCAGAATGGTGTGGAATGGATTAGAACGGAGCCGACTAGAGACGAATAGAGTAGAAAAGAGTCGAATAGAGCATAGTTGGGCCGAATAGGGCCAAAGAAGGCCTAATCGAGCAGAATCCAGCAGAATCGATGCCATTGGAGCTGAATGGAGCAAAATGGAGCCCAATCGAACCGACTCGAAGCGAATTGATCTGATTCAAGCCTAATCGGGTCGAATGGCGTGAAAATGCGATGACTCGAACAGAATCAAAGATTAGAGAAGGGGAGGGGAGCGGCTGGGAGGGTAGAACAGAATAGACTAGAACAGTACATAATAGAAGGAACAGAAGATAGCACAGTACGGTAGAGCAGAGAAGAGTAAAGTAGAGAAGAGTAGAGTCGAATAGAGTGAAATAGTGCAGAATAGAGCTGAATAGAGCCAATTCTAGCCGAATCGAGCCCAATGGAAACAAAACGTGATGAATCGCGTCGAATAGCGTCCAATCGAATCCATTAGAATAGATTAGAGTAGGGTAGGGTAGAACAGAATAGAGTAGAATCGAGTCGAATGGAGTTGCATAGGGAAAACTAGAGTAGAAAAGAGTCGAATCGAGCCGAATAAGGCTGAACCAAGTCGAATTGAGTTGAAACAAGCTGAATCGAAGCGATTCAAGCCAAATGGAGCTGAATCGAGCTGATGGTGCCGAATGAGCCGATTCAAGCATCATCGCGTCCAATCCCATTGAAATGCTTTGAATCGAATGCAATTGAATAGATTCGAAAAGGTTAGGGTAGGGTGGTTTTGGATAGGGTAGACTAGGGTAGACGAAAGTAGACTAGAGTAGAGTAGACAAGAGAAGTCTAGAGTAGTAGCCTAGACAAGACAGCTGGACTAGTCAGACTAGTGGTATAGATCAGTAGGCTAGACAAGTAGCCTTGAAGAGTACCCTTGCCCTGACAAGTACCCTAAATTCTGAATCTGAACTACTCCCCTTGCCTTAACTAGTATCCTGAACTAGTAGCCTTGTCTGAACTACTGCCCTTAACTAGTAGCCTTGCCTTAAGTAATAGTCTTAATGTCTACCCTTGCCTTACTAGTACCCTGAACTAGTAGCCCTGCCTTAACTAGGACCCTGGCCTTCACCAGTAGCCTTAACTAGTACCCTGGCCTTCACTCGTATCCTTGCCTCAACTAGTACCCTTAACTAGTTCCCTCACATCAACTAGTAGTCTTAAGTAGTACCTGGCCTTCTCAGTCCCCATAAGTCCTACCCTGGCCTTAACCAGCTGCCTTAACTGGTACCCTGGTCTTAACTAGTAGTATTCACTTGTACCCTTGAATCCACTGGTAGCCTAAACTAGTCGTCTTGCCTTAAGTAGTAGCCTTCACTTGTACCTTGCCTTAACTAGTATCCTTAACTAGTACCTTGCCTTAACTAGTACTCTTAACTAGTACAGCGGCCAGAACGAGCAGCCTGAACTAGTAGCCTTGTCTGAATTAGTACCCTGAACTAGTAGCCTTGCTTTAAGTAATAGTCTTAACCTCTGCCCTTGCCTTCCTAGTACCCTTAACTAGTAGCCAAGCCTTAACTACTACCCCGAACTAGTAGCCTTGCCTTAACTAGTACCCTTGCCTTAACCAGTTGCCTTAAGTAGGACCTTGGCCTTAACTCGAAGTCTCAACTTGTAAACTTGCATCAAAGAGTAGCCTTAACTAGTACTCTTGCCTTAAGTAGTGGCCTGAACTAGTACTCTGCCTTAGCTAGTACTCTTAACTAGTACAGTGCCCCTAACTCATATCCTGAACTAGTAGCCTTCTCTTAACTAGTACCCTTAACTAGTAGCCTTGCCTTCACTAGTACCCTGGCCTTCTCCAGTGGCCTTAACTAAGACCCTGGCCTTCACTGGCAGCCTTAAGTAGTACCCTTAACTAGTACCCTCGCATTCACTAGTAGTCTGAATTAGTACCCTGGCCTTATCAGTACCCATAACTACTACCCTTGCCTTAACCAGTTGCCTTAACCAGCACCCTGGACTTAGCCAGGAGTATTAACATGTACCCTTGCATCGACTTGTAGACTTAACTAGTACTCTTGCCTGAAGTAGTGGCCTTAACTCATTCCTTGCCTTACTAGTAGGCTTAACTAGTACTCTTAACTAGTACAGTGGCCCTAACTAGTATTCTGAACTAAAAGCCTTGTGGTAACTAGTACCCTTAACTAGTCACCTTGCCTTAAGGAACAATCTTAACATCTACCCTTGCCTTACTAGTCCTCTTAACTAGTAGCCAAACCTTAACTAGTACCCTGAAGTAGTAGCCTTACATGGACTAGTAGCCCAGCCTTAGCTAGTACCCTGGCCTTCACTAGTACCCTAGCCTCAACTAGTAACCTGGCATTAACTAGTAGTCTTAAGTAGTACCCTGGCCTTAACTAGTAGTATGAACTTGTACCCTTGCATCAACTAGTAGCCTAAACTAATACTCTTGCCTGAAGTCGTAGCCTTCACTTATACCTTGCCTTCCTAGTAGCCTTAACTAGTACCCGTCCATTAACTAGTACTCTTAACTAGTACAGTGGCCCTAACTAGTAGCCTGAACTAGTCCCCTTGCCTGAGGTAGTCCCTTTTCCAAACTAGCACCCTTCTTGAGTACCCCTATGGAGTAGGGTATGGTACAGTAGGGTGTCATATGGTAGGGTAGCATACGGTAGAACAGAGAAAACAGAATCCAATAGAATAGAAGAGGATAAGTCAGGATAGCTTAGTTTCGTGTAGGGTATGGTAGAGTAGCATCGGATGGAATAGAGAAAAGAGAAAACGAGAATCCAATACAACAGAATGAAGAAGAGACTAGTGAGGAAAGACTAGGGCGAGGGGGGGGGGGTGGCGGGAGAAAGAAGAGGACTAGATGAGGAAAGACTAGGGCGGGATAGGGTTCTGTCGAATAGAAGAGCGTAGAATGGTGTGGAATGGAGTCAAATGCAGTCAAACCGAGATGAATAGACTAGAAAAGAGTTGAATAGAGCGGAATAGCACCGAATAGGGACATCTAGGGCTGAGTCGAGCCCAATCGAGCCCAATCAAGTCCAATCGACCAGATTCGAGCTGAATGGAGCCGAATGGAGCTGGAATGAGCCAAATAGAGACCAAGAAAATGAGCCAAGCTAGATCGAGGCAAATCGCACCTAATCGCATCCTATTGCATCGAATCTCGTCGAAGTCCATCCAATCCCACCAAAACCCATTGAATCTCATGAAATCTCACCGAATCCCGTCCAATTGTGTCAAATCGGGTCGAATCGAATGCAATCGAATTCAATAGAACAGCTTAGAGTAGTGTAGGTCAGGCTGGGATTCAATAGGGTAGGGCACAGAGGAATAGACTAGAGAAGCATAGAGTAGAAGAGAAGAGAATACAAAGAGTAGAATGGAGTAGAGTGGAGTAGAGTAGAATAGTCAGAGTCGAGTAGTGCAGAATAGAGATGAATAGATCCAATTCGAGCTGAATCGAGTCGAATGGAGAGGAAATGAGACAAATCTCAATGAATCGAATAGATTAGAGTAGGGTGGGGGAGAAGAGAATAGACTAGTGTAGAATGGAGTCGAACAGAGTAGAATGGTGTGGAATGGAGTCGAATGGAGCCAAATAGAGACGAATAAAGTAGAAAAGAGTTGAATAGAGCTGAACAGGGCCGGATAAGTTTGGATCGAGCCTAATGATGCTGAATCGAGCAGAATCGAGCCAAATTGACCCGATTCAAGCCAAATCGAGCTAAATCAAGCCAATTCAAGCCTAATCCCATGGAATCGCCTTGAAAGGCATTGAATCGAATCGAATCGATTAGAGTAGAGGAGGGTAGAGTAGGAGGGGTTAGACTAGAACAGAACACAAGAGAAAGAATCGAATAGAATGAAGTAGAGACGAGTACAGTAGAATAGAGTCCAATAGAGTTGCATAGAGCCAAAGAGAGCTGAATGCAGCCGAATCCACCAAATTCGAGCTGACTCGAGAAGAATCATGTCGAATCGCGTTGAAAAGTGTCGAATCCAATCCAATAGTTTAGTGTAGGGCGGGTAAGATGAGGGTAGGGTAGGGTAGAAGAGAATAGATTAGAATAGACCAGAAAGAATAGAGAAGAGTAGACTAGAGTCAAATCGAGTCAAATCCTGCCGAAAAGAGCCGAATAGAGAGGAAAAGGGCCAAGTCCAACCGAATCGAGTTGAATTCGCACAAAAAGGAGCTGATTCGAGCCGATAGGACCTGAATCAGGTCGAATCCCGTTCAAGTCTGTTGACTAGAATAGAACAGATTACAGTAGGCTAAGTTAGAGTAGGGTAGGATAGACCAAAATGCAGTAGAACAGAACAGGATAGAAGAGAACTGAAAGAATAGAATAGGGTCGAGTAGTGCAGAGTCTAGAAGAATAGAGTTGAATATTGCCGACTAGAGCAAAATAGAGCCCAAAAGACCCAACGTGATAGAAATCAAGATGAACGGCGCCGAATCCCGCGGAATCATGCTGGATCGCGTCGAATCCCGTTGAATTGCATTGAATCCCATCCACTCAAGTCCAATCCAATCGAATCGATTAGAATAGACTAGAGAAGGGTAGAGTACAAGACAATAGACTAGAGAAGAATACAGTCGGATGGAGTAGAATGGAGTTGAAAAGAGATAATAGAGTTGAGTAGACTCATAGAGCCACATAGAGTTGAATAGAGCCTATTCAAGCTGAATAGAACTGACCAGGGCGAAATGGAGCCGATTAGAACTGAATCGAACCGATTAGAGCCCAAGAGGGATGAATGGAGTGCAACGGAGCCGATTGGAGCCGAATCGCATCGAAATGCGTGGAATCGAATCCAGTGGAATAGATTAGAGTAGGGTTGGTTAAAATAGAGTAGAAGAGGATTGAACACAGTAAAAGAGAATAAAAAGAATACAAGAGAATCGAGTCCAAAAGGTTAGAGCAGAGCAGAATAGTGTAGAGTAGAACAGAGTCGAATAGAGTCTAAGCGAGCCAAATGGAGAAGAAACAAGGCAAATCGCGTTGAATCCCCTCGAACCAATTCCAGTCAATTAGGGTAGGGTAGAGTAAAATAGTGTTGAGTGGAGTAGAATGCTGTGCAACGCAATCGAATGGAGTCGAAAGGAGTAGAAAAGAGCCGAATAGAGCCGAATGGTGCTGAAGAGGGCCGAAGAGCGCCCAATCGAGCTGAATTGAGCCAAATCCAGTAAATCGAGCCTAATGGAGCCGAATTGAGCCGAATCCAGTTGAATCGACACTCTTCGAGCCAAATGGAGCCGAATGGACATGAATCGAACCAATTCGACCTGAATCGTGTCCAAATTCATGGAATCGAATTGAACAGATTAGAGTAGGGGAGGTTCGGGTATGGCAGGGTGGAATAGAGTAGAGTAGCATAGAATAAAACAGAAGAGAATAGAAGAGAACAGAACAATACAGAACGAATACAGAAAACAGTAGGCTAGAGTAGCGTAGAGGGAAACAGAGTAGAGTAGAATAGATTCGAACAGAGCTAAATAGAGCCAAACTGAGCTGAACCGTGTCCAAATGGGTTGAATCCAATCCAATCAAATGGATTAGAATAGAGTAGAGTTGGGTAGAATAGAACAGAACAGAATAGGAAGAAGAAAGAAAATAGAGAAGAGTAGACTAGAGTACGATAGAGTAGGCTAGTGTAGAATAGGGTAGACTCGAATACAGCTGAATAGAGCCGAATGGAGTCGAAATGAGAGGAATCACGTCTAATCGATTCGAGTAAATTAGAGTGGTGTAGGCTAGAGTAGAGCAGAATAGTGTAGAATGGTGTGGAATAAATAGAATGGAGTCGAATGGAGTCAAATAGAGACGAAAAGAGTAGAGAAGAGTCGAATAGAGCAGAATAGGGCCGAAAGAGGCCGAATTGAGCAGAATCGAAGCAATTCAAGCCAAACGAGCCAAATAGAGCCAAATCGAATCGAATCGAGCTGATTCAAGCTTAATCACGTCGAATCCCGTTCAATGCATCCAATCCAATCCAAAGGTCTAGATTAGAGAAGGGGAGGGGAGGGTGGAATAGAATAGAGTAGAGTAGACTAGAAGAGATTAGAACAGAATAGAAGGAATAGAATAGAGTAGAAAAGGGAAGGGTCGAGTAGACTCGAATAGAGTCGAATAGAGCCGAATAGGCCAAATAGAGACGAATAGAGAAAACAGAGCTGAATGGAGCCGAATAGAGACGTAAAGGAGCCATAGAGAGCCGATTCGCACCTAATCGAGCTGAATCAAGCAGAATCACGCCGACTGTCACTGAATAGCGTCGAATCACGTCGTTTTGTGTCGGACCGGGTCGAATCGCTTCGTATCGCATCGGATTGCATCGAACGTCGTCGAATCACGACGAATCACGTCCCATCACGTCCAATAACTTCGAATTGCGTCCAATCTCCTAGAATTCTGCTGAATCACGTCGAATCGTATGGAATCTCGTCTAATCTCTTTGAATCCCGTCAAATGCCTTCGGACCTTGTCGAATCCCGTCGAATCCTGTCCAATCGCGTCGAAGTGAATCGAATTGAATCAAATAGATTCAAGTAGGGTGGGTTTGGGTGGGGTGCAGTAGGGTTGGGTAGGGTAGGATAGAACAGAGTCCAACAGAATAGGAGAGAACAGAACAGAAGAGAAAGAATCCAGCAGAATAGAATAGAGTAGAAAAGAGTCAGATAGTGCAGAACATAGCCGAATTGAGGCGAATGGAGACAAAACAAGATGAATCGCGTTGAATCGCTTCGAATCGGGTCCAATCGAATCCATTCGAATAGATTAGGGTAGGGAAGGGTAGACGAGAATGGAGGAGAATAGTGCAGAATGGTGTGGAATGGATTAGAACGGAGCCGACTCGAGACGAATAGAGTAGAAAAGAGTCGAATAGAGCATAGTTGGGCCGAATAGGGCCAAAGAAGGCCTAATCGAGCAGAATCCAGCAGAATCGATGCCATTGGAGCTGAATGGAGCAAAATGGAGCCCAATCGAACCGACTCGAAACGAATTGATGTGATTCAAGCCTAATCGGGTGGAATGGCGTGAAAATGCGATGACTCGAACAGAATCAAAGATTAGAGAAGGGGAGGGGAGCGGCTGGGAGGGTAGAACAGAATAGACTAGAACAGTACATAATAGAAGGAACAGAAGATAGCACAGTACGGTAGAGCAGAGAAGAGTAAAGTAGAGAAGAGTAGAGTCGAATAGAGTGAAATAGTGCAGAATAGAGCTGAATAGAGCCAATTCTAGCCGAATCGAGGCCAATGGAAACAAAACGTGATGAATCGCGTCGAATAGCGTCCAATCGAATCCATTAGAATAGATTAGAGTAGGGTAGGGTAGAACAGAATAGAGTAGAATCGAGTCGAATGGAGTTGCATAGGGAAAACTAGAGTAGAAAAGAGTCGAATCGAGCCGAATAAGGCTGAACCAAGTCGAATTGAGTTGAAACAAGCTGAATCGAAGCGATTCAAGCCAAATGGAGCTGAATCGAGCTGATGGTGCCGAATGAGCCGATTCAAGCATCATCGCGTCCAATCCCATTGAAATGCTTTGAATCGAATGCAATTGAATAGATTCGAAAAGGTTAGGGTAGGGTGGTTTTGGATAGGGTAGACTAGGGTAGACGAAAGTAGACTAGAGTAGAGTAGACAAGAGAAGTCTAGAGTAGTAGCCTAGACAAGACAGCTGGACTAGTCAGACTAGTGGTATAGATCAGTAGGCTAGACAAGTAGCCTTGAAGAGTACCCTTGCCCTGACAAGTACCCTAAATTCTGAATCTGAACTACTCCCCTTGCCTTAACTAGTATCCTGAACTAGTAGCCTTGTCTGAACTACTGCCCTTAACTAGTAGCCTTGCCTTAAGTAATAGTCTTAATGTCTACCCTTGCCTTACTAGTACCCTGAACTAGTAGCCCTGCCTTAACTAGGACCCTGGCCTTCACCAGTAGCCTTAACTAGTACCCTGGCCTTCACCAGTAGCCTTAACTAGTACCCTGGCCTTCACTCGTATCCTTGCCTCAACTAGTACCCTTAACTAGTACCCTCGCATTAACTAGTAGTCTTAAGTAGTACCTGGCCTTCTCAGTCCCCATAAGTCCTACCCTGGCCTTAACCAGCTGCCTTAACTGGTACCCTGGTCTTAACTAGTAGTATTCACTTGTACCCTTGAATCCACTGGTAGCCTAAACTAGTCGTCTTGCCTTAAGTAGTAGCCTTCACTTGTACCTTGCCTTAACTAGTATCCTTAACTAGTACCTTGCCTTAACTAGTACTCTTAACTAGTACAGCGGCCAGAACGAGCAGCCTGAACTAGTAGCCTTGTCTGAATTAGTACCCTGAACTAGTAGCCTTGCTTTAAGTAATAGTCTTAACCTCTGCCCTTGCCTTCCTAGTACCCTTAACTAGTAGCCAAGCCTTAACTAATACCCTTGCCTTTACCAGTTGCCTTAAGTAGGACCTTGGCCTTAACTCGAAGTCTCAACTTGTAAACTTGCATCAAAGAGTAGCCTTAACTAGTGCTCTTGCCTTAAGTAGTGGCCTGAACTAGTACTCGTGCCTTAGCTAGTACTCTTAACTAGTACAGTGCCCCTAACTCGTATCCTGAACTAGTAGCCTTCTCTTAACTAGTACCCTTAACTAGTAGCCTTGCCTTCACTAGTACCCTGGCCTTCTCCAGTGGCCTTAACTAAGACCCTGGCCTTCACTGGCAGCCTTAAGTAGTACCCTTAGCTAGTACCCTCGCATTCACTAGTAGTCTGAATTAGTACCCTGGCCTTATCAGTACCCAGAACTACTACCCTTGCCTTAACCAGTTGCCTTAACCAGCACCCTGGACTTAGCCAGGAGTATTAACATGTACCCTTGCATCGACTTGTAGACTTAACTAGTACTCTTGCCTGAAGTAGTGGCCTTAACTCGTTCCTTGCCTTACTAGTAGGCTTAACTAGTACTCTTAACTAGTACAGTGGCCCTAACTAGTATTCTGAACTAAAAGCCTTGTGGTAACTAGTACCCTTAACTAGTCACCTTGCCTTAAGGAACAATCTTAACATCTACCCTTGCCTTACTAGTCCTCTTAACTAGTAGCCAAACCTTAACTAGTACCCTGAAGTAGTAGCCTTACATGGACTAGTAGCCCAGCCTTAGCTAGTACCCTGGCCTTCACTAGTACCCTTGCCTCAACTAGTAACCTGGCATTAACTAGTAGTCTTAAGTAGTACCCTGGCCTTAACTAGTAGTATGAACTTGTACCCTTGCATCAACTAGTAGCCTAAACTAATACTCTTGCCTGAAGTCGTAGCCTTCACTTATACCTTGCCTTCCTAGTAGCCTTAACTAGTACCCGTCCATTAACTAGTACTCTTAACTAGTACAGTGGCCCTAACTAGTAGCCTGAACTAGTCCCCTTGCCTGAGGTAGTCCCTTTTCCAAACTAGCACCCTTCTTGAGTACCCCTATGGAGTAGGGTATGGTACAGTAGGGTGTCATATGGTAGGGTAGCATACGGTAGAACAGAGAAAACAGAATCCAATAGAATAGAAGAGGATAAGTCAGGATAGCTTAGTTTCGTGTAGGGTATGGTAGAGTAGCATCGGATGGAATAGAGAAAAGAGAAAACGAGAATCCAATACAACAGAATCGAAAAGAAGAGACTAGATGAGGAAAGACTAGGGCGGGATAGGGTTCTGTCGAATAGAAGAGCGTAGAATGGTGTGGAATGGAGTCAAATGCAGTCAAACCGAGATGAATAGACTAGAAAAGAGTTGAATAGAGCGGAATAGCACCGAATAGGGACATCTAGGGCTGAGTCGAGCCCAATCGAGCCCAATCAAGTCCAATCGACCAGATTCGAGCTGAATGGAGCCGAATGGAGCTGGAATGAGCCAAATAGAGACCAAGAAAATGAGCCAAGCTAGATCGAGGCAAATCGCACCTAATCGCATCCTATTGCATCGAATCTCGTCGAAGTCCATCCAATCCCACCAAAACCCATTGAATCTCATGAAATCTCACCGAATCCCGTCCAATTGTGTCAAATCGGGTCGAATCGAATGCAATCGAATTCAATAGAACAGCTTAGAGTAGCGTAGGTCAGGCTGGGATTCAATAGGGTAGGGCACAGAGGAATAGACTAGAGAAGCATAGAGTAGAAGAGAAGAGAATACAAAGAGTAGAATGGAGTAGAGTGGAGTAGAGTAGAATAGTCAGAGTCGAGTAGTGCAGAATAGAGATGAATAGATCCAATTCGAGCTGAATCGAGTCGAATGGAGAGGAAATGAGACAAATCTCAATGAATCGAATAGATTAGAGTAGGGTGGGGGAGAAGAGAATAGACTAGTGTAGAATGGAGTCGAACAGAGTAGAATGGTGTGGAATGGAGTCGAATGGAGCCAAATAGAGACGAATAAAGTAGAAAAGAGTTGAATAGAGCTGAACAGGGCCGGATAAGTTTGGATCGAGCCTAATGATGCTGAATCGAGCAGAATCGAGCCAAATTGACCCGATTCAAGCCAAATCGAGCTAAATCAAGCCAATTCAAGCCTAATCCCATGGAATCGCCTTGAAAGGCATTGAATCGAATCGAATCGATTAGAGTAGAGGAGGGTAGAGTAGGAGGGGTTAGACTAGAACAGAACACAAGAGAAAGAATCGAATAGAATGAAGTAGAGACGAGTACAGTAGAATAGAGTCCAATAGAGTTGAATAGAGCCAAAGAGAGCTGAATGCAGCCGAATCCACCAAATTCGAGGTGACTCGAGAAGAATCATGTCGAATCGCGTTGAAAAGTGTCGAATCCAATCCAATAGTTTAGTGTAGGGCGGGTAAGATGAGGGTAGGGTAGGGTAGAAAAGAATAGATTAGAATAGACCAGAAAGAATAGAGAAGAGTAGACTAGAGTCAAATCGAGTCAAATCCTGCCGAAAAGAGCCGAATAGAGAGGAAAAGGGCCAAGTCCAACCGAATCGATTTGAATTCGCACAAAAAGGAGCTGATTCGAGCCGATAGGACCTGAATCAGGTCGAATCCCGTTCAAGTCTGTTGACTAGAATAGAACAGATTACAGTAGGCTAAGTTAGAGTAGGGTAGGATAGACCAAAATGCAGTAGAACAGAACAGGATAGAAGAGAACTGAAAGAATAGAATAGGGTCGAGTAGTGCAGAGTCTAGAAGAATAGAGTTGAATATTGCCGACTAGAGCAAAATAGAGCCCAAAAGACCCAACGTGATAGAAATCAAGATGAACGGCGCCGAATCCCGCGGAATCATGCTGGATCGCGTCGAATCCCGTTGAATTGCATTGAATCCCATCCACTCAAGTCCAATCCAATCGAATCGATTAGAATAGACTAGAGAAGGGTAGAGTACAAGACAATAGACTAGAGAAGAATACAGTCGGATGGAGTAGAATGGAGTTGAAAAGAGATAATAGAGTTGAGTAGACTCATAGAGCCACATAGAGTTGAATAGAGCCTATTCAAGCTGAATAGAACTGACCAGGGCGAAATGGAGCCGATTAGAAATGAATCGAACCGATTAGAGCCCAAGAGGGATGAATGGAGTGCAACGGAGCCGATTGGAGCCGAATCGCATCGAAATGCGTGGAATCGAATCCAGTGGAATAGATTAGAGTAGGGTTGGTTAAAATAGAGTAGAAGAGGATTGAACACAGTAAAAGAGAATAAAAAGAATACAAGAGAATCGAGTCCAAAAGGTTAGAGCAGAGCAGAATAGTGTAGAGTAGAACAGAGTCGAATAGAGTCTAAGCGAGCCAAATGGAGAAGAAACAAGGCAAATCGCGTTGAATCCCCTCGAACCAATTCCAGTCAATTAGGGTAGGGTAGAGTAAAATAGTGTTGAGTGGAGTAGAATGCTGTGCAACGCAATCGAATGGAGTTGAAAGGAGTAGAAAAGAGCCGAATAGAGCCGAATGGTGCTGAAGAGGGCCGAAGAGGGCCGAATCGAGCTGAATTGAGCCAAATCCAGTAAATCGAGCCTAATGGAGCCGAATTGAGCCGAATCCAGTTGAATCGACACTCTTCGAGCCAAATGGAGCCGAATGGACATGAATCGAACCAATTCGACCTGAATCGTGTCCAAATTCATGGAATCGAATTGAACAGCTTAGAGTAGGGGAGGTTCGGGTATGGCAGGGTGGAATAGAGTAGAGTAGCATAGAATAAAACAGAAGAGAATAGAAGAGAACAGAACAATACAGAACGAATACAGAAAACAGTAGGCTAGAGTAGCGTAGAGGGAAACAGAGTAGAGTAGAATAGATTCGAACAGAGCTAAATAGAGCCAAACTGAGCTGAACCGTGTCCAAATGGGTTGAATCCAATCCAATCAAATGGATTAGAATAGAGTAGAGTTGGGTAGCACAGGGTAGGGTAGAATAGAGTAGAATAGAACAGAACAGAATAGGAAGAAGAAAGAAAATAGAGAAGAGTAGACTAGAGTACGATAGAGTAGGCTAGTGTAGAATAGGGTAGACTCGAATACAGCTGAATAGAGCCGAATGGAGTCGAAATGAGAGGAATCACGTCTAATCGATTCGAGTAAATTAGAGTGGTGTAGGCTAGAGTAGAGCAGAATAGTGTGGAATAAATAGAATGGAGTCGAATGGAGTCAAATAGAGACGAAAAGAGTAGAGAAGAGTCGAATAGAGCAGAATAGGGCCGAAAGAGGCCGAACTGAGCAGAATCGAAGCAATTCAAGCCAAACGAGCCAAATAGAGCCAAATCGAATCGAATCGAGCTGATTCAAGCTTAATCACGTCGAATCCCATTCAATGCATCCAATCCAATCCAAAGGTCTAGATTAGAGAAGGGGAGGGGAGGGTGGAATAGAATAGAGTAGAGTAGACTAGAAGAGATTAGAACAGAATAGAAGGAATAGAATAGAGTAGAAAAGGGTAGGGTCGAGTAGACTCGAATAGAGTCGAATAGAGCCGAATAGGCCAAATAGAGACGAATAGAGAAAACAGAGCTGAATGGAGCCGAATAGAGACGTAAAGGAGCCATAGAGAGCCGATTCGCACCTAATCGAGCTGAATCAAGCAGAATCACGCCGACTGTCACTGAATAGCGTCGAATCACGTCGTTTTGTGTCGGACCGGGTCGAATCGCTTCGGATCGCATCGGATTGCATCGAATGTCGTCGAATCACGACGAATCACGTCCCATCACGTCCAATAACTTCGAATTGCGTCCAATCTCCTAGAATTCTGCTGAATCACGTCGAATCGTATGGAATCTCGTCTAATCTCTTTGAATCCCGTCAAATGCCTTCGGACCTTGTCGAATCCCGTCGAATCCTGTCCAATCGCGTCGAAGTGAATCGAATTGAATCAAATAGATTCAAGTAGGGTGGGTTTGGGTGGGGTGCAGTAGAGTTGGGTAGGGTAGGATAGAACAGAGTCCAACAGAATAGGAGAGAACAGAACAGAAGAGAAAGAATCCAGCAGAATAGAATAGAGTAGAAAAGAGTCAGATAGTGCAGAACATAGCCGAATTGAGGCGAATGGAGACAAAACAAGATGAATCGCGTTGAATCGCTTCGAATCGGGTCCAATCGAATCCATTCGAATAGATTAGGGTAGGGAAGGGTAGACGAGAATGGAGGAGAATAGTGCAGAATGGTGTGGAATGGATTAGAACGGAGCCGACTCGAGACGAATAGAGTAGAAAAGAGTCGAATAGAGCATAGTTGGGCCGAATAGGGCCAAAGAAGGCCTAATCGAGCAGAATCCAGCAGAATCGATGCCATTGGAGCTGAATGGAGCAAAATGGAGCCCAATCGAACCGACTCGAAGCGAATTGATCTGATTCAAGCCTAATCGGGTGGAATGGCGTGAAAATGCGATGACTCGAACAGAATCAAAGATTAGAGAAGGGGAGGGGAGCGGCTGGGAGGGTAGAACAGAATAGACTAGAACAGTACATAATAGAAGGAACAGAAGATAGCACAGTACGGTAGAGCAGAGAAGAGTAAAGTAGAGAAGAGTAGAGTCGAATAGAGTGAAATAGTGCAGAATAGAGCTGAATAGAGCCAATTCTAGCCGAATCGAGGCCAATGGAAACAAAACGTGATGAATCGCGTCGAATAGCGTCCAATCGAATCCATTAGAATAGATTAGAGTAGGGTAGGGTAGAACAGAATAGAGTAGAATCGAGTCGAATGGAGTTGCATAGGGAAAACTAGAGTAGAAAAGAGTCGAATCGAGCCGAATAAGGCTGAACCAAGTCGAATTGAGTTGAAACAAGCTGAATCGAAGCGATTCAAGCCAAATGGAGCTGAATCGAGCTGATGGTGCCGAATGAGCCGATTCAAGCATCATCGCGTCCAATCCCATTGAAATGCTTTGAATCGAATGCAATTGAATAGATTCGAAAAGGTTAGGGTAGGGTGGTTTTGGATAGGGTAGACTAGGGTAGACGAAAGTAGACTAGAGTAGAGTAGACAAGAGAAGTCTAGAGTAGTAGCCTAGACAAGACAGCTGGACTAGTCAGACTAGTGGTATAGATCAGTAGGCTAGACAAGTAGCCTTGAAGAGTACCCTTGCCCTGACAAGTACCCTAAATTCTGAATCTGAACTACTCCCCTTGCCTTAACTAGTATCCTGAACTAGTAGCCTTGTCTGAACTACTGCCCTTAACTAGTAGCCTTGCCTTAAGTAATAGTCTTAATGTCTACCCTTGCCTTACTAGTACCCTGAACTAGTAGCCCTGCCTTAACTAGGACCCTGGCCTTCACCAGTAGCCTTAACTAGTACCCTGGCCTTCACTCGTATCCTTGCCTCAACTAGTACCCTTAACTAGTACCCTCGCATTAACTAGTAGTCTTAAGTAGTACCTGGCCTTCTCAGTCCCCATAAGTCCTACCCTGGCCTTAACCAGCTGCCTTAACTGGTACCCTGGTCTTAACTAGTAGTATTCACTTGTACCCTTGAATCCACTGGTAGCCTAAACTAGTCGTCTTGCCTTAAGTAGTAGCCTTCACTTGTACCTTGCCTTAACTAGTATCCTTAACTAGTACCTTGCCTTAACTAGTACTCTTAACTAGTACAGCGGCCAGAACGAGCAGCCTGAACTAGTAGCCTTGTCTGAATTAGTACCCTGAACTAGTAGCCTTGCTTTAAGTAATAGTCTTAACCTCTGCCCTTGCCTTCCTAGTACCCTTAACTAGTAGCCAAGCCTTAACTAATACCCTTGCCTTTACCAGTTGCCTTAAGTAGGACCTTGGCCTTAACTCGAAGTCTCAACTTGTAAACTTGCATCAAAGAGTAGCCTTAACTAGTGCTCTTGCCTTAAGTAGTGGCCTGAACTAGTACTCGTGCCTTAGCTAGTACTCTTAACTAGTACAGTGCCCCTAACTCGTATCCTGAACTAGTAGCCTTCTCTTAACTAGTACCCTTAACTAGTAGCCTTGCCTTCACTAGTACCCTGGCCTTCTCCAGTGGCCTTAACTAAGACCCTGGCCTTCACTGGCAGCCTTAAGTAGTACCCTTAACTAGTACCCTCGCATTCACTAGTAGTCTGAATTAGTACCCTGGCCTTATCAGTACCCAGAACTACTACCCTTGCCTTAACCAGTTGCCTTAACCAGCACCCTGGACTTAGCCAGGAGTATTAACATGTACCCTTGCATCGACTTGTAGACTTAACTAGTACTCTTGCCTGAAGTAGTGGCCTTAACTCGTTCCTTGCCTTACTAGTAGGCTTAACTAGTACTCTTAACTAGTACAGTGGCCCTAACTAGTATTCTGAACTAAAAGCCTTGTGGTAACTAGTACCCTTAACTAGTCACCTTGCCTTAAGGAACAATCTTAACATCTACCCTTGCCTTACTAGTCCTCTTAACTAGTAGCCAAACCTTAACTAGTACCCTGAAGTAGTAGCCTTACATGGACTAGTAGCCCAGCCTTAGCTAGTACCCTGGCCTTCACTAGTACCCTTGCCTCAACTAGTAACCTGGCATTAACTAGTAGTCTTAAGTAGTACCCTGGCCTTAACTAGTAGTATGAACTTGTACCCTTGCATCAACTAGTAGCCTAAACTAATACTCTTGCCTGAAGTCGTAGCCTTCACTTATACCTTGCCTTCCTAGTAGCCTTAACTAGTACCCGTCCATTAACTAGTACTCTTAACTAGTACAGTGGCCCTAACTAGTAGCCTGAACTAGTCCCCTTGCCTGAGGTAGTCCCTTTTCCAAACTAGCACCCTTCTTGAGTACCCCTATGGAGTAGGGTATGGTACAGTAGGGTGTCATATGGTAGGGTAGCATACGGTAGAACAGAGAAAACAGAATCCAATAGAATAGAAGAGGATAAGTCAGGATAGCTTAGTTTCGTGTAGGGTATGGTAGAGTAGCATCGGATGGAATAGAGAAAAGAGAAAACGAGAATCCAATACAACAGAATCGAAAAGAAGAGACTAGATGAGGAAAGACTAGGGCGGGATAGGGTTCTGTCGAATAGAAGAGCGTAGAATGGTGTGGAATGGAGTCAAATGCAGTCAAACCGAGATGAATAGACTAGAAAAGAGTTGAATAGAGCGGAATAGCACCGAATAGGGACATCTAGGGCTGAGTCGAGCCCAATCGAGCCCAATCAAGTCCAATCGACCAGATTCGAGCTGAATGGAGCCGAATGGAGCTGGAATGAGCCAAATAGAGACCAAGAAAATGAGCCAAGCTAGATCGAGGCAAATCGCACCTAATCGCATCCTATTGCATCGAATCTCGTCGAAGTCCATCCAATCCCACCAAAACCCATTGAATCTCATGAAATCTCACCGAATCCCGTCCAATTGTGTCAAATCGGGTCGAATCGAATGCAATCGAATTCAATAGAACAGCTTAGAGTAGCGTAGGTCAGGCTGGGATTCAATAGGGTAGGGCACAGAGGAATAGACTAGAGAAGCATAGAGTAGAAGAGAAGAGAATACAAAGAGTAGAATGGAGTAGAGTGGAGTAGAGTAGAATAGTCAGAGTCGAGTAGTGCAGAATAGAGATGAATAGATCCAATTCGAGCTGAATCGAGTCGAATGGAGAGGAAATGAGACAAATCTCAATGAATCGAATAGATTAGAGTAGGGTGGGGGAGAAGAGAATAGACTAGTGTAGAATGGAGTCGAACAGAGTAGAATGGTGTGGAATGGAGTCGAATGGAGCCAAATAGAGACGAATAAAGTAGAAAAGAGTTGAATAGAGCTGAACAGGGCCGGATAAGTTTGGATCGAGCCTAATGATGCTGAATCGAGCAGAATCGAGCCAAATTGACCCGATTCAAGCCAAATCGAGCTAAATCAAGCCAATTCAAGCCTAATCCCATGGAATCGCCTTGAAAGGCATTGAATCGAATCGAATCGATTAGAGTAGAGGAGGGTAGAGTAGGAGGGGTTAGACTAGAACAGAACACAAGAGAAAGAATCGAATAGAATGAAGTAGAGACGAGTACAGTAGAATAGAGTCCAATAGAGTTGAATAGAGCCAAAGAGAGCTGAATGCAGCCGAATCCACCAAATTCGAGGTGACTCGAGAAGAATCATGTCGAATCGCGTTGAAAAGTGTCGAATCCAATCCAATAGTTTAGTGTAGGGCGGGTAAGATGAGGGTAGGGTAGGGTAGAAAAGAATAGATTAGAATAGACCAGAAAGAATAGAGAAGAGTAGACTAGAGTCAAATCGAGTCAAATCCTGCCGAAAAGAGCCGAATAGAGAGGAAAAGGGCCAAGTCCAACCGAATCGATTTGAATTCGCACAAAAAGGAGCTGATTCGAGCCGATAGGACCTGAATCAGGTCGAATCCCGTTCAAGTCTGTTGACTAGAATAGAACAGATTACAGTAGGCTAAGTTAGAGTAGGGTAGGATAGACCAAAATGCAGTAGAACAGAACAGGATAGAAGAGAACTGAAAGAATAGAATAGGGTCGAGTAGTGCAGAGTCTAGAAGAATAGAGTTGAATATTGCCGACTAGAGCAAAATAGAGCCCAAAAGACCCAACGTGATAGAAATCAAGATGAACGGCGCCGAATCCCGCGGAATCATGCTGGATCGCGTCGAATCCCGTTGAATTGCATTGAATCCCATCCACTCAAGTCCAATCCAATCGAATCGATTAGAATAGACTAGAGAAGGGTAGAGTACAAGACAATAGACTAGAGAAGAATACAGTCGGATGGAGTAGAATGGAGTTGAAAAGAGATAATAGAGTTGAGTAGACTCATAGAGCCACATAGAGTTGAATAGAGCCTATTCAAGCTGAATAGAACTGACCAGGGCGAAATGGAGCCGATTAGAAATGAATCGAACCGATTAGAGCCCAAGAGGGATGAATGGAGTGCAACGGAGCCGATTGGAGCCGAATCGCATCGAAATGCGTGGAATCGAATCCAGTGGAATAGATTAGAGTAGGGTTGGTTAAAATAGAGTAGAAGAGGATTGAACACAGTAAAAGAGAATAAAAAGAATACAAGAGAATCGAGTCCAAAAGGTTAGAGCAGAGCAGAATAGTGTAGAGTAGAACAGAGTCGAATAGAGTCTAAGCGAGCCAAATGGAGAAGAAACAAGGCAAATCGCGTTGAATCCCCTCGAACCAATTCCAGTCAATTAGGGTAGGGTAGAGTAAAATAGTGTTGAGTGGAGTAGAATGCTGTGCAACGCAATCGAATGGAGTTGAAAGGAGTAGAAAAGAGCCGAATAGAGCCGAATGGTGCTGAAGAGGGCCGAAGAGGGCCGAATCGAGCTGAATTGAGCCAAATCCAGTAAATCGAGCCTAATGGAGCCGAATTGAGCCGAATCCAGTTGAATCGACACTCTTCGAGCCAAATGGAGCCGAATGGACATGAATCGAACCAATTCGACCTGAATCGTGTCCAAATTCATGGAATCGAATTGAACAGCTTAGAGTAGGGGAGGTTCGGGTATGGCAGGGTGGAATAGAGTAGAGTAGCATAGAATAAAACAGAAGAGAATAGAAGAGAACAGAACAATACAGAACGAATACAGAAAACAGTAGGCTAGAGTAGCGTAGAGGGAAACAGAGTAGAGTAGAATAGATTCGAACAGAGCTAAATAGAGCCAAACTGAGCTGAACCGTGTCCAAATGGGTTGAATCCAATCCAATCAAATGGATTAGAATAGAGTAGAGTTGGGTAGCACAGGGTAGGGTAGAATAGAGTAGAATAGAACAGAACAGAATAGGAAGAAGAAAGAAAATAGAGAAGAGTAGACTAGAGTACGATAGAGTAGGCTAGTGTAGAATAGGGTAGACTCGAATACAGCTGAATAGAGCCGAATGGAGTCGAAATGAGAGGAATCACGTCTAATCGATTCGAGTAAATTAGAGTGGTGTAGGCTAGAGTAGAGCAGAATAGTGTGGAATAAATAGAATGGAGTCGAATGGAGTCAAATAGAGACGAAAAGAGTAGAGAAGAGTCGAATAGAGCAGAATAGGGCCGAAAGAGGCCGAACTGAGCAGAATCGAAGCAATTCAAGCCAAACGAGCCAAATAGAGCCAAATCGAATCGAATCGAGCTGATTCAAGCTTAATCACGTCGAATCCAGTTCAATGCATCCAATCCAATCCAAAGGTCTAGATTAGAGAAGGGGAGGGGAGGGTGGAATAGAATAGAGTAGAGTAGACTAGAAGAGATTAGAACAGAATAGAAGGAATAGAATAGAGTAGAAAAGGGTAGGGTCGAGTAGACTCGAATAGAGTCGAATAGAGCCGAATAGGCCAAATAGAGACGAATAGAGAAAACAGAGCTGAATGGAGCCGAATAGAGACGTAAAGGAGCCATAGAGAGCCGATTCGCACCTAATCGAGCTGAATCAAGCAGAATCACGCCGACTGTCACTGAATAGCGTCGAATCACGTCGTTTTGTGTCGGACCGGGTCGAATCGCTTCGGATCGCATCGGATTGCATCGAACGTCGTCGAATCACGACGAATCACGTCCCATCACGTCCAATAACTTCGAATTGCGTCCAATCTCCTAGAATTCTGCTGAATCACGTCGAATCGTATGGAATCTCGTCTAATCTCTTTGAATCCCGTCAAATGCCTTCGGACCTTGTCGAATCCCGTCGAATCCTGTCCAATCGCGTCGAAGTGAATCGAATTGAATCAAATAGATTCAAGTAGGGTGGGTTTGGGTGGGGTGCAGTAGGGTTGGGTAGGGTAGGATAGAACAGAGTCCAACAGAATAGGAGAGAACAGAACAGAAGAGAAAGAATCCAGCAGAATAGAATAGAGTAGAAAAGAGTCAGATAGTGCAGAACATAGCCGAATTGAGGCGAATGGAGACAAAACAAGATGAATCGCGTTGAATCGCTTCGAATCGGGTCCAATCGAATCCATTCGAATAGATTAGGGTAGGGAAGGGTAGACGAGAATGGAGGAGAATAGTGCAGAATGGTGTGGAATGGATTAGAACGGAGCCGACTCGAGACGAATAGAGTAGAAAAGAGTCGAATAGAGCATAGTTGGGCCGAATAGGGCCAAAGAAGGCCTAATCGAGCAGAATCCAGCAGAATCGATGCCATTGGAGCTGAATGGAGCAAAATGGAGCCCAATCGAACCGACTCGAAGCGAATTGATCTGATTCAAGCCTAATCGGGTCGAATGGCGTGAAAATGCGATGACTCGAACAGAATCAAAGATTAGAGAAGGGGAGGGGAGCGGCTGGGAGGGTAGAACAGAATAGACTAGAACAGTACATAATAGAAGGAACAGAAGATAGCACAGTACGGTAGAGCAGAGAAGAGTAAAGTAGAGAAGAGTAGAGTCGAATAGAGTGAAATAGTGCAGAATAGAGCTGAATAGAGCCAATTCTAGCCGAATCGAGGCCAATGGAAACAAAACGTGATGAATCGCGTCGAATAGCGTCCAATCGAATCCATTAGAATAGATTAGAGTAGGGTAGGGTAGAACAGAATAGAGTAGAATCGAGTCGAATGGAGTTGCATAGGGAAAACTAGAGTAGAAAAGAGTCGAATCGAGCCGAATAAGGCTGAACCAAGTCGAATTGAGTTGAAACAAGCTGAATCGAAGCGATTCAAGCCAAATGGAGCTGAATCGAGCTGATGGTGCCGAATGAGCCGATTCAAGCATCATCGCGTCCAATCCCATTGAAATGCTTTGAATCGAATGCAATTGAATAGATTCGAAAAGGTTAGGGTAGGGTGGTTTTGGATAGGGTAGACTAGGGTAGACGAAAGTAGACTAGAGTAGAGTAGACAAGAGAAGTCTAGAGTAGTAGCCTAGACAAGACAGCTGGACTAGTCAGACTAGTGGTATAGATCAGTAGGCTAGACAAGTAGCCTTGAAGAGTACCCTTGCCCTGACAAGTACCCTAAATTCTGAATCTGAACTACTCCCCTTGCCTTAACTAGTATCCTGAACTAGTAGCCTTGTCTGAACTACTGCCCTTAACTAGTAGCCTTGCCTTAAGTAATAGTCTTAATGTCTACCCTTGCCTTACTAGTACCCTGAACTAGTAGCCCTGCCTTAACTAGGACCCTGGCCTTCACCAGTAGCCTTAACTAGTACCCTGGCCTTCACCAGTAGCCTTAACTAGTACCCTGGCCTTCACTCGTATCCTTGCCTCAACTAGTACCCTTAACTAGTACCCTCGCATTAACTAGTAGTCTTAAGTAGTACCTGGCCTTCTCAGTCCCCATAAGTCCTACCCTGGCCTTAACCAGCTGCCTTAACTGGTACCCTGGTCTTAACTAGTAGTATTCACTTGTACCCTTGAATCCACTGGTAGCCTAAACTAGTCGTCTTGCCTTAAGTAGTAGCCTTCACTTGTACCTTGCCTTAACTAGTATCCTTAACTAGAACCTGTGCCTTAACTAGTACTCTTAACTAGTACAGCGGCCAGAACGAGCAGCCTGAACTAGTAGCCTTGTCTGAATTAGTACCCTGAACTAGTAGCCTTGCTTTAAGTAATAGTCTTAACCTCTGCCCTTGCCTTCCTAGTACCCTTAACTAGTAGCCAAGCCTTAACTACTACCCTGAACTAGTAGCCTTGCCTTAACTAGTACCCTTGCCTTAACCAGTTGCCTTAAGTAGGACCTTGGCCTTAACTCGAAGTCTCAACTTGTAAACTTGCATCAAAGAGTAGCCTTAACTAGTACTCTTGCCTTAAGTAGTGGCCTGAACTAGTACTCGTGCCTTAGCTAGTACTCTTAACTAGTACAGTGCCCCTAACTCGTATCCTGAACTAGTAGCCTTCTCTTAACTAGTACCCTTAACTAGTAGCCTTGCCTTCACTAGTACCCTGGCCTTCTCCAGTGGCCTTAACTAAGACCCTGGCCTTCACTGGCAGCCTTAAGTAGTACCCTTAACTAGTACCCTCGCATTCACTAGTAGTCTGAATTAGTACCCTGGCCTTATCAGTACCCATAACTACTACCCTTGCCTTAACCAGTTGCCTTAACCAGCACCCTGGACTTAGCCAGGAGTATTAACATGTACCCTTGCATCGACTTGTAGACTTAACTAGTACTCTTGCCTGAAGTAGTGGCCTTAACTCGTTCCTTGCCTTACTAGTAGGCTTAACTAGTACTCTTAACTAGTACAGTGGCCCTAACTAGTATTCTGAACTAAAAGCCTTGTGGTAAATAGTACCCTTAACTAGTCACCTTGCCTTAAGGAACAATCTTAACATCTACCCTTGCCTTACTAGTCCTCTTAACTAGTAGCCAAACCTTAACTAGTACCCTGAAGTAGTAGCCTTACATGGACTAGTAGCCCAGCCTTAGCTAGTACCCTGGCCTTCACTAGTACCCTTGCCTCAACTAGTAACCTGGCATTAACTAGTAGTCTTAAGTAGTACCCTGGCCTTAACTAGTAGTATGAACTTGTACCCTTGCATCAACTAGTAGCCTAAACTAATACTCTTGCCTGAAGTCGTAGCCTTCACTTATACCTTGCCTTCCTAGTAGCCTTAACTAGTACCCGTCCATTAACTAGTACTCTTAACTAGTACAGTGGCCCTAACTAGTAGCCTGAACTAGTCCCCTTGCCTGAGGTAGTCCCTTTTCCAAACTAGCACCCTTCTTGAGTACCCCTATGGAGTAGGGTATGGTACAGTAGGGTGTCATATGGTAGGGTAGCATACGGTAGAACAGAGAAAACAGAATCCAATAGAATAGAAGAGGATAAGTCAGGATAGCTTAGTTTCGTGTAGGGTATGGTAGAGTAGCATCGGATGGAATAGAGAAAAGAGAAAACGAGAATCCAATACAACAGAATCGAAAAGAAGAGACTAGATGAGGAAAGACTAGGGCGGGATAGGGTTCTGTCGAATAGAAGAGCGTAGAATGGTGTGGAATGGAGTCAAATGCAGTCAAACCGAGATGAATAGACTAGAAAAGAGTTGAATAGAGCGGAATAGCACCGAATAGGGACATCTAGGGCTGAGTCGAGCCCAATCGAGCCCAATCAAGTCCAATCGACCAGATTCGAGCTGAATGGAGCCGAATGGAGCTGGAATGAGCCAAATAGAGACCAAGAAAATGAGCCAAGCTAGATCGAGGCAAATCGCACCTAATCACATCCTATTGCATCGAATCTCGTCGAAGTCCATCCAATCCCACCAAAACCCATTGAATCTCATGAAATCTCACCGAATCCCGTCCAATTGTGTCAAATCGGGTCGAATCGAATGCAATCGAATTCAATAGAACAGCTTAGAGTAGCGTAGGTCAGGCTGGGATTCAATAGGGTAGGGCACAGAGGAATAGACTAGAGAAGCATAGAGTAGAAGAGAAGAGAATACAAAGAGTAGAATGGAGTAGAGTGGAGTAGAGTAGAATAGTCAGAGTCGAGTAGTGCAGAATAGAGATGAATAGATCCAATTCGAGCTGAATCGAGTCGAATGGAGAGGAAATGAGACAAATCTCAATGAATCGAATAGATTAGAGTAGGGTGGGGGAGAAGAGAATAGACTAGTGTAGAATGGAGTCGAACAGAGTAGAATGGTGTGGAATGGAGTCGAATGGAGCCAAATAGAGACGAATAAAGTAGAAAAGAGTTGAATAGAGCTGAACAGGGCCGGATAAGTTTGGATCGAGCCTAATGATGCTGAATCGAGCAGAATCGAGCCAAATTGACCCGATTCAAGCCAAATCGAGCTAAATCAAGCCAATTCAAGCCTAATCCCATGGAATCGCCTTGAAAGGCATTGAATCGAATCGAATCGATTAGAGTAGAGGAGGGTAGAGTAGGAGGGGTTAGACTAGAACAGAACACAAGAGAAAGAATCGAATAGAATGAAGTAGAGACGAGTACAGTAGAATAGAGTCCAATAGAGTTGAATAGAGCCAAAGAGAGCTGAATGCAGCCGAATCCACCAAATTCGAGGTGACTCGAGAAGAATCATGTCGAATCGCGTTGAAAAGTGTCGAATCCAATCCAATAGTTTAGTGTAGGGCGGGTAAGATGAGGGTAGGGTAGGGTAGAAGAGAATAGATTAGAATAGACCAGAAAGAATAGAGAAGAGTAGACTAGAGTCAAATCGAGTCAAATCCTGCCGAAAAGAGCTGAATAGAGAGGAAAAGGGCCAAGTCCAACCGAATCGAGTTGAATTCGCACAAAAAGGAGCTGATTCGAGCCGATAGGACCTGAATCAGGTCGAATCCCGTTCAAGTCTGTTGACTAGAATAGAACAGATTACAGTAGGCTAAGTTAGAGTAGGGTAGGATAGACCAAAATGCAGTAGAACAGAACAGGATAGAAGAGAACTGAAAGAATAGAATAGGGTCGAGTAGTGCAGAGTCTAGAAGAATAGAGTTGAATATTGCCGACTAGAGCAAAATAGAGCCCAAAAGACCCAACGTGATAGAAATCAAGATGAACGGCGCCGAATCCCGCGGAATCATGCTGGATCGCGTCGAATCCCGTTGAATTGCATTGAATCCCATCCACTCAAGTCCAATCCAATCGAATCCATTAGAATAGACTAGAGAAGGGTAGAGTACAAGACAATAGACTAGAGAAGAATACAGTCGGATGGAGTAGAATGGAGTTGAAAAGAGATAATAGAGTTGAGTAGACTCATAGAGCCACATAGAGTTGAATAGAGCCTATTCAAGCTGAATAGAACTGACCAGGGCGAAATGGAGCCGATTAGAACTGAATCGAACCGATTAGAGCCCAAGAGGGATGAATGGAGTGCAACGGAGCCGATTGGAGCCGAATCGCATCGAAATGCGTGGAATCGAATCCAGTGGAATAGATTAGAGTAGGGTTGGTTAAAATAGAGTAGAAGAGGATTGAACACAGTAAAAGAGAATAAAAAGAATACAAGAGAATCGAGTCCAAAAGGTTAGAGCAGAGCAGAATAGTGTAGAGTAGAACAGAGTCGAATAGAGTCTAAGCGAGCCAAATGGAGAAGAAACAAGGCAAATCGCGTTGAATCCCCTCGAACCAATTCCAGTCAATTAGGGTAGGGTAGAGTAAAATAGTGTTGAGTGGAGTAGAATGCTGTGCAACGCAATCGAATGGAGTCGAAAGGAGTAGAAAAGAGCCGAATAGAGCCGAATGGTGCTGAAGAGGGCCGAAGAGGGCCGAATCGAGCTGAATTGAGCCAAATCCAGTAAATCGAGCCTAATGGAGCCGAATTGAGCCGAATCCAGTTGAATCGACACTCTTCGAGCCAAATGGAGCCGAATGGACATGAATCGAACCAATTCGACCTGAATCGTGTCCAAATTCATGGAATCGAATTGAACAGATTAGAGTAGGGGAGGTTCGGGTATGGCAGGGTGGAATAGAGTAGAGTAGCATAGAATAAAACAGAAGAGAATAGAAGAGAACAGAACAATACAGAACGAATACAGAAAACAGTAGGCTAGAGTAGCGTAGAGGGAAACAGAGTAGAGTAGAATAGATTCGAACAGAGCTAAATAGAGCCAAACTGAGCTGAACCGTGTCCAAATGGGTTGAATCCAATCCAATCAAATGGATTAGAATAGAGTAGAGTTGGGTAGCACAGGGTAGGGTAGAATAGACTCGAACAGAACAGAACAGAATAGGAAGAAGAAAGAAAATAGAGAAGAGTAGACTAGAGTACGATAGAGTAGGCTAGTGTAGAGTAGGGTAGACTCGAATACAGCTGAATAGAGCCGAATGGAGTCGAAATGAGAGGAATCACGTCTAATCGATTCGAGTAAATTAGAGTGGTGTAGGCTAGAGTAGAGCAGAATAGTGTAGAATGGTGTGGAATAAATAGAATGGAGTCGAATGGAGTCAAATAGAGACGAAAAGAGTAGAGAAGAGTCGAATAGAGCAGAATAGGGCCGAAAGAGGCCGAATTGAGCAGAATCGAAGCAATTCAAGCCAAACGAGCCAAATAGAGCCAAATCGAATCGAATCGAGCTGATTCAAGCTTAATCACGTCGAATCCCGTTCAATGCATCCAATCCAATCCAAAGGTCTAGATTAGAGAAGGGGAGGGGAGGGTGGAATAGAATAGAGTAGAGTAGACTAGAAGAGATTAGAACAGAATAGAAGGAATAGAATAGAGTAGAAAAGGGAAGGGTCGAGTAGACTCGAATAGAGTCGAATAGAGCCGAATAGGCCAAATAGAGACGAATAGAGAAAACAGAGCTGAATGGAGCCGAATAGAGACGTAAAGGAGCCATAGAGAGCCGATTCGCACCTAATCGAGCTGAATCAAGCAGAATCACGCCGACTGTCACTGAATAGCGTCGAATCACGTCGTTTTGTGTCGGACCGGGTCGAATCGCTTCGTATCGCATCGGATTGCATCGAACGTCGTCGAATCACGACGAATCACGTCCCATCACGTCCAATAACTTCGAATTGCGTCCAATCTCCTAGAATTCTGCTGAATCACGTCGAATCGTATGGAATCTCGTCTAATCTCTTTGAATCCCGTCAAATGCCTTCGGACCTTGTCGAATCCCGTCGAATCCTGTCCAATCGCGTCGAAGTGAATCGAATTGAATCAAATAGATTCAAGTAGGGTGGGTTTGGGTGGGGTGCAGTAGGGTTGGGTAGGGTAGGATAGAACAGAGTCCAACAGAATAGGAGAGAACAGAACAGAAGAGAAAGAATCCAGCAGAATAGAATAGAGTAGAAAAGAGTCAGATAGTGCAGAACATAGCCGAATTGAGGCGAATGGAGACAAAACAAGATGAATCGCGTTGAATCGCTTCGAATCGGGTCCAATCGAATCCATTCGAATAGATTAGGGTAGGGAAGGGTAGACGAGAATGGAGGAGAATAGTGCAGAATGGTGTGGAATGGATTAGAACGGAGCCGACTCGAGACGAATAGAGTAGAAAAGAGTCGAATAGAGCATAGTTGGGCCGAATAGGGCCAAAGAAGGCCTAATCGAGCAGAATCCAGCAGAATCGATGCCATTGGAGCTGAATGGAGCAAAATGGAGCCCAATCGAACCGACTCGAAGCGAATTGATCTGATTCAAGCCTAATCGGGTGGAATGGCGTGAAAATGCGATGACTCGAACAGAATCAAAGATTAGAGAAGGGGAGGGGAGCGGCTGGGAGGGTAGAACAGAATAGACTAGAACAGTACATAATAGAAGGAACAGAAGATAGCACAGTACGGTAGAGCAGAGAAGAGTAAAGTAGAGAAGAGTAGAGTCGAATAGAGTGAAATAGTGCAGAATAGAGCTGAATAGAGCCAATTCTAGCCGAATCGAGCCCAATGGAAACAAAACGTGATGAATCGCGTCGAATAGCGTCCAATCGAATCCATTAGAATAGATTAGAGTAGGGTAGGGTAGAACAGAATAGAGTAGAATCGAGTCGAATGGAGTTGCATAGGGAAAACTAGAGTAGAAAAGAGTCGAATCGAGCCGAATAAGGCTGAACCAAGTCGAATTGAGTTGAAACAAGCTGAATCGAAGCGATTCAAGCCAAATGGAGCTGAATCGAGCTGATGGTGCCGAATGAGCCGATTCAAGCATCATCGCGTCCAATCCCATTGAAATGCTTTGAATCGAATGCAATTGAATAGATTCGAAAAGGTTAGGGTAGGGTGGTTTTGGATAGGGTAGACTAGGGTAGACGAAAGTAGACTAGAGTAGAGTAGACAAGAGAAGTCTAGAGTAGTAGCCTAGACAAGACAGCTGGACTAGTCAGACTAGTGGTATAGATCAGTAGGCTAGACAAGTAGCCTTGAAGAGTACCCTTGCCCTGACAAGTACCCTAAATTCTGAATCTGAACTACTCCCCTTGCCTTAACTAGTATCCTGAACTAGTAGCCTTGTCTGAACTACTGCCCTTAACTAGTAGCCTTGCCTTAAGTAATAGTCTTAATGTCTACCCTTGCCTTACTAGTACCCTGAACTAGTAGCCCTGCCTTAACTAGGACCCTGGCCTTCACCAGTAGCCTTAACTAGTACCCTGGCCTTCACCAGTAGCCTTAACTAGTACCCTGGCCTTCACTCGTATCCTTGCCTCAACTAGTACCCTTAACTAGTACCCTCGCATTAACTAGTAGTCTTAAGTAGTACCTGGCCTTCTCAGTCCCCATAAGTCCTACCCTGGCCTTAACCAGCTGCCTTAACTGGTACCCTGGTCTTAACTAGTAGTATTCACTTGTACCCTTGAATCCACTGGTAGCCTAAACTAGTCGTCTTGCCTTAAGTAGTAGCCTTCACTTGTACCTTGCCTTAACTAGTATCCTTAACTAGAACCTGTGCCTTAACTAGTACTCTTAACTAGTACAGCGGCCAGAACGAGCAGCCTGAACTAGTAGCCTTGTCTGAATTAGTACCCTGAACTAGTAGCCTTGCTTTAAGTAATAGTCTTAACCTCTGCCCTTGCCTTCCTAGTACCCTTAACTAGTAGCCAAGCCTTAACTACTACCCTGAACTAGTAGCCTTGCCTTAACTAGTACCCTTGCCTTAACCAGTTGCCTTAAGTAGGACCTTGGCCTTAACTCGAAGTCTCAACTTGTAAACTTGCATCAAAGAGTAGCCTTAACTAGTACTCTTGCCTTAAGTAGTGGCCTGAACTAGTACTCGTGCCTTAGCTAGTACTCTTAACTAGTACAGTGCCCCTAACTCGTATCCTGAACTAGTAGCCTTCTCTTAACTAGTACCCTTAACTAGTAGCCTTGCCTTCACTAGTACCCTGGCCTTCTCCAGTGGCCTTAACTAAGACCCTGGCCTTCACTGGCAGCCTTAAGTAGTACCCTTAGCTAGTACCCTCGCATTCACTAGTAGTCTGAATTAGTACCCTGGCCTTATCAGTACCCAGAACTACTACCCTTGCCTTAACCAGTTGCCTTAACCAGCACCCTGGACTTAGCCAGGAGTATTAACATGTACCCTTGCATCGACTTGTAGACTTAACTAGTACTCTTGCCTGAAGTAGTGGCCTTAACTCGTTCCTTGCCTTACTAGTAGGCTTAACTAGTACTCTTAACTAGTACAGTGGCCCTAACTAGTATTCTGAACTAAAAGCCTTGTGGTAACTAGTACCCTTAACTAGTCACCTTGCCTTAAGGAACAATCTTAACATCTACCCTTGCCTTACTAGTCCTCTTAACTAGTAGCCAAACCTTAACTAGTACCCTGAAGTAGTAGCCTTACATGGACTAGTAGCCCAGCCTTAGCTAGTACCCTGGCCATCACTAGTACCCTTGCCTCAACTAGTAACCTGGCATTAACTAGTAGTCTTAAGTAGTACCCTGGCCTTAACTAGTAGTATGAACTTGTACCCTTGCATCAACTAGTAGCCTAAACTAATACTCTTGCCTGAAGTCGTAGCCTTCACTTATACCTTGCCTTCCTAGTAGCCTTAACTAGTACCCGTCCATTAACTAGTACTCTTAACTAGTACAGTGGCCCTAACTAGTAGCCTGAACTAGTCCCCTTGCCTGAGGTAGTCCCTTTTCCAAACTAGCACCCTTCTTGAGTACCCCTATGGAGTAGGGTATGGTACAGTAGGGTGTCATATGGTAGGGTAGCATACGGTAGAACAGAGAAAACAGAATCCAATAGAATAGAAGAGGATAAGTCAGGATAGCTTAGTTTCGTGTAGGGTATGGTAGAGTAGCATCGGATGGAATAGAGAAAAGAGAAAACGAGAATCCAATACAACAGAATCGAAAAGAAGAGACTAGATGAGGAAAGACTAGGGCGGGATAGGGTTCTGTCGAATAGAAGAGCGTAGAATGGTGTGGAATGGAGTCAAATGCAGTCAAACCGAGATGAATAGACTAGAAAAGAGTTGAATAGAGCGGAATAGCACCGAATAGGGACATCTAGGGCTGAGTCGAGCCCAATCGAGCCCAATCAAGTCCAATCGACCAGATTCGAGCTGAATGGAGCCGAATGGAGCTGGAATGAGCCAAATAGAGACCAAGAAAATGAGCCAAGCTAGATCGAGGCAAATCGCACCTAATCGCATCCTATTGCATCGAATCTCGTCGAAGTCCATCCAATCCCACCAAAACCCATTGAATCTCATGAAATCTCACCGAATCCCGTCCAATTGTGTCAAATCGGGTCGAATCGAATGCAATCGAATTCAATAGAACAGCTTAGAGTAGCGTAGGTCAGGCTGGGATTCAATAGGGTAGGGCACAGAGGAATAGACTAGAGAAGCATAGAGTAGAAGAGAAGAGAATACAAAGAGTAGAATGGAGTAGAGTGGAGTAGAGTAGAATAGTCAGAGTCGAGTAGTGCAGAATAGAGATGAATAGATCCAATTCGAGCTGAATCGAGTCGAATGGAGAGGAAATGAGACAAATCTCAATGAATCGAATAGATTAGAGTAGGGTGGGGGAGAAGAGAATAGACTAGTGTAGAATGGAGTCGAACAGAGTAGAATGGTGTGGAATGGAGTCGAATGGAGCCAAATAGAGACGAATAAAGTAGAAAAGAGTTGAATAGAGCTGAACAGGGCCGGATAAGTTTGGATCGAGCCTAATGATGCTGAATCGAGCAGAATCGAGCCAAATTGACCCGATTCAAGCCAAATCGAGCTAAATCAAGCCAATTCAAGCCTAATCCCATGGAATCGCCTTGAAAGGCATTGAATCGAATCGAATCGATTAGAGTAGAGGAGGGTAGAGTAGGAGGGGTTAGACTAGAACAGAACACAAGAGAAAGAATCGAATAGAATGAAGTAGAGACGAGTACAGTAGAATAGAGTCCAATAGAGTTGAATAGAGCCAAAGAGAGCTGAATGCAGCCGAATCCACCAAATTCGAGGTGACTCGAGAAGAATCATGTCGAATCGCGTTGAAAAGTGTCGAATCCAATCCAATAGTTTAGTGTAGGGCGGGTAAGATGAGGGTAGGGTAGGGTAGAAGAGAATAGATTAGAATAGACCAGAAAGAATAGAGAAGAGTAGACTAGAGTCAAATCGAGTCAAATCCTGCCGAAAAGAGCTGAATAGAGAGGAAAAGGGCCAAGTCCAACCGAATCGAGTTGAATTCGCACAAAAAGGAGCTGATTCGAGCCGATAGGACCTGAATCAGGTCGAATCCCGTTCAAGTCTGTTGACTAGAATAGAACAGATTACAGTAGGCTAAGTTAGAGTAGGGTAGGATAGACCAAAATGCAGTAGAACAGAACAGGATAGAAGAGAACTGAAAGAATAGAATAGGGTCGAGTAGTGCAGAGTCTAGAAGAATAGAGTTGAATATTGCCGACTAGAGCAAAATAGAGCCCAAAAGACCCAACGTGATAGAAATCAAGATGAACGGCGCCGAATCCCGCGGAATCATGCTGGATCGCGTCGAATCCCGTTGAATTGCATTGAATCCCATCCACTCAAGTCCAATCCAATCGAATCCATTAGAATAGACTAGAGAAGGGTAGAGTACAAGACAATAGACTAGAGAAGAATACAGTCGGATGGAGTAGAATGGAGTTGAAAAGAGATAATAGAGTTGAGTAGACTCATAGAGCCACATAGAGTTGAATAGAGCCTATTCAAGCTGAATAGAACTGACCAGGGCGAAATGGAGCCGATTAGAACTGAATCGAACCGATTAGAGCCCAAGAGGGATGAATGGAGTGCAACGGAGCCGATTGGAGCCGAATCGCATCGAAATGCGTGGAATCGAATCCAGTGGAATAGATTAGAGTAGGGTTGGTTAAAATAGAGTAGAAGAGGATTGAACACAGTAAAAGAGAATAAAAAGAATACAAGAGAATCGAGTCCAAAAGGTTAGAGCAGAGCAGAATAGTGTAGAGTAGAACAGAGTCGAATAGAGTCTAAGCGAGCCAAATGGAGAAGAAACAAGGCAAATCGCGTTGAATCCCCTCGAACCAATTCCAGTCAATTAGGGTAGGGTAGAGTAAAATAGTGTTGAGTGGAGTAGAATGCTGTGCAACGCAATCGAATGGAGTCGAAAGGAGTAGAAAAGAGCCGAATAGAGCCGAATGGTGCTGAAGAGGGCCGAAGAGGGCCGAATCGAGCTGAATTGAGCCAAATCCAGTAAATCGAGCCTAATGGAGCCGAATTGAGCCGAATCCAGTTGAATCGACACTCTTCGAGCCAAATGGAGCCGAATGGACATGAATCGAACCAATTCGACCTGAATCGTGTCCAAATTCATGGAATCGAATTGAACAGATTAGAGTAGGGGAGGTTCGGGTATGGCAGGGTGGAATAGAGTAGAGTAGCATAGAATAAAACAGAAGAGAATAGAAGAGAACAGAACAATACAGAACGAATACAGAAAACAGTAGGCTAGAGTAGCGTAGAGGGAAACAGAGTAGAGTAGAATAGATTCGAACAGAGCTAAATAGAGCCAAACTGAGCTGAACCGTGTCCAAATGGGTTGAATCCAATCCAATCAAATGGATTAGAATAGAGTAGAGTTGGGTAGCACAGGGTAGGGTAGAATAGACTCGAACAGAACAGAACAGAATAGGAAGAAGAAAGAAAATAGAGAAGAGTAGACTAGAGTACGATAGAGTAGGCTAGTGTAGAGTAGGGTAGACTCGAATACAGCTGAATAGAGCCGAATGGAGTCGAAATGAGAGGAATCACGTCTAATCGATTCGAGTAAATTAGAGTGGTGTAGGCTAGAGTAGAGCAGAATAGTATAGAATGGTGTGGAATAAATAGAATGGAGTCGAATGGAGTCAAATAGAGACGAAAAGAGTAGAGAAGAGTCGAATAGAGCAGAATAGGGCCGAAAGAGGCCGAATTGAGCAGAATCGAAGCAATTCAAGCCAAACGAGCCAAATAGAGCCAAATCGAATCGAATCGAGCTGATTCAAGCTTAATCACGTCGAATCCCGTTCAATGCATCCAATCCAATCCAAAGGTCTAGATTAGAGAAGGGGAGGGGAGGGTGGAATAGAATAGAGTAGAGTAGACTAGAAGAGATTAGAACGGAATAGAAGGAATAGAATAGAGTAGAAAAGGGTAGGGTCGAGTAGACTCGAATAGAGTCGAATAGAGCCGAATAGGCCAAATAGAGACGAATAGAGAAAACAGAGCTGAATGGAGCCGAATAGAGACGTAAAGGAGCCATAGAGAGCCGATTCGCACCTAATCGAGCTGAATCAAGCAGAATCACGCCGACTGTCACTGAATAGCGTCGAATCACGTCGTTTTGTGTCGGACCGGGTCGAATCGCTTCGGATCGCATCGGATTGCATCGAACGTCGTCGAATCACGACGAATCACGTCCCATCACGTCCAATAACTTCGAATTGCGTCCAATCTCCTAGAATTCTGCTGAATCACGTCGAATCGTATGGAATCTCGTCTAATCTCTTTGAATCCCGTCAAATGCCTTCGGACCTTGTCGAATCCCGTCGAATCCTGTCCAATCGCGTCGAAGTGAATCGAATTGAATCAAATAGATTCAAGTAGGGTGGGTTTGGGTGGGGTGCAGTAGGGTTGGGTAGGGTAGGATAGAACAGAGTCCAACAGAATAGGAGAGAACAGAACAGAAGAGAAAGAATCCAGCAGAATAGAATAGAGTAGAAAAGAGTCAGATAGTGCAGAACATAGCCGAATTGAGGCGAATGGAGACAAAACAAGATGAATCGCGTTGAATCGCTTCGAATCGGGTCCAATCGAATCCATTCGAATAGATTAGGGTAGGGAAGGGTAGACGAGAATGGAGGAGAATAGTGCAGAATGGTGTGGAATGGATTAGAACGGAGCCGACTCGAGACGAATAGAGTAGAAAAGAGTCGAATAGAGCATAGTTGGGCCGAATAGGGCCAAAGAAGGCCTAATCGAGCAGAATCCAGCAGAATCGATGCCATTGGAGCTGAATGGAGCAAAATGGAGCCCAATCGAACCGACTCGAAGCGAATTGATCTGATTCAAGCCTAATCGGGTGGAATGGCGTGAAAATGCGATGACTCGAACAGAATCAAAGATTAGAGAAGGGGAGGGGAGCGGCTGGGAGGGTAGAACAGAATAGACTAGAACAGTACATAATAGAAGGAACAGAAGATAGCACAGTACGGTAGAGCAGAGAAGAGTAAAGTAGAGAAGAGTAGAGTCGAATAGAGTGAAATAGTGCAGAATAGAGCTGAATAGAGCCAATTCTAGCCGAATCGAGGCCAATGGAAACAAAACGTGATGAATCGCGTCGAATAGCGTCCAATCGAATCCATTAGAATAGATTAGAGTAGGGTAGGGTAGAACAGAATAGAGTAGAATCGAGTCGAATGGAGTTGCATAGGGAAAACTAGAGTAGAAAAGAGTCGAATCGAGCCGAATAAGGCTGAACCAAGTCGAATTGAGTTGAAACAAGCTGAATCGAAGCGATTCAAGCCAAATGGAGCTGAATCGAGCTGATGGTGCCGAATGAGCCGATTCAAGCATCATCGCGTCCAATCCCATTGAAATGCTTTGAATCGAATGCAATTGAATAGATTCGAAAAGGTTAGGGTAGGGTGGTTTTGGATAGGGTAGACTAGGGTAGACGAAAGTAGACTAGAGTAGAGTAGACAAGAGAAGTCTAGAGTAGTAGCCTAGACAAGACAGCTGGACTAGTCAGACTAGTGGTATAGATCAGTAGGCTAGACAAGTAGCCTTGAAGAGTACCCTTGCCCTGACAAGTACCCTAAATTCTGAATCTGAACTACTCCCCTTGCCTTAACTAGTATCCTGAACTAGTAGCCTTGTCTGAACTACTGCCCTTAACTAGTAGCCTTGCCTTAAGTAATAGTCTTAATGTCTACCCTTGCCTTACTAGTACCCTGAACTAGTAGCCCTGCCTTAACTAGGACCCTGGCCTTCACCAGTAGCCTTAACTAGTACCCTGGCCTTCACCAGTAGCCTTAACTAGTACCCTGGCCTTCACTCGTATCCTTGCCTCAACTAGTACCCTTAACTAGTACCCTCGCATTAACTAGTAGTCTTAAGTAGTACCTGGCCTTCTCAGTCCCCATAAGTCCTACCCTGGCCTTAACCAGCTGCCTTAACTGGTACCCTGGTCTTAACTAGTAGTATTCACTTGTACCCTTGAATCCACTGGTAGCCTAAACTAGTCGTCTTGCCTTAAGTAGTAGCCTTCACTTGGACCTTGCCTTAACTAGTATCCTTAACTAGAACCTGTGCCTTAACTAGTACTCTTAACTAGTACAGCGGCCAGAACGAGCAGCCTGAACTAGTAGCCTTGTCTGAATTAGTACCCTGAACTAGTAGCCTTGCTTTAAGTAATAGTCTTAACCTCTGCCCTTGCCTTCCTAGTACCCTTAACTAGTAGCCAAGCCTTAACTACTACCCTGAACTAGTAGCCTTGCCTTAACTAGTAGCCTTGCCTTAACCAGTTGCCTTAAGTAGGACCTTGGCCTTAACTCGAAGTCTCAACTTGTAAACTTGCATCAAAGAGTAGCCTTAACTAGTACTCTTGCCTTAAGTAGTGGCCTGAACTAGTACTCGTGCCTTAGCTAGTACTCTTAACTAGTACAGTGCCCCTAACTCGTATCCTGAACTAGTAGCCTTCTCTTAACTAGTACCCTTAACTAGTAGCCTTGCCTTCACTAGTACCCTGGCCTTCTCCAGTGGCCTTAACTAAGACCCTGGCCTTCACTGGCAGCCTTAAGTAGTACCCTTAGCTAGTACCCTCGCATTCACTAGTAGTCTGAATTAGTACCCTGGCCTTATCAGTACCCAGAACTACTACCCTTGCCTTAACCAGTTGCCTTAACCAGCACCCTGGACTTAGCCAGGAGTATTAACATGTACCCTTGCATCGACTTGTAGACTTAACTAGTACTCTTGCCTGAAGTAGTGGCCTTAACTCGTTCCTTGCCTTACTAGTAGGCTTAACTAGTACTCTTAACTAGTACAGTGGCCCTAACTAGTATTCTGAACTAAAAGCCTTGTGGTAACTAGTACCCTTAACTAGTCACCTTGCCTTAAGGAACAATCTTAACATCTACCCTTGCCTTACTAGTCCTCTTAACTAGTAGCCAAACCTTAACTAGTACCCTGAAGTAGTAGCCTTACATGGACTAGTAGCCCAGCCTTAGCTAGTACCCTGGCCATCACTAGTACCCTTGCCTCAACTAGTAACCTGGCATTAACTAGTAGTCTTAAGTAGTACCCTGGCCTTAACTAGTAGTATGAGCTTGTACCCTTGCATCAACTAGTAGCCTAAACTAATACTCTTGCCTGAAGTCGTAGCCTTCACTTATACCTTGCCTTCCTAGTAGCCTTAACTAGTACCCGTCCATTAACTAGTACTCTTAACTAGTACAGTGGCCCTAACTAGTAGCCTGAACTAGTCCCCTTGCCTGAGGTAGTCCCTTTTCCAAACTAGCACCCTTCTTGAGTACCCCTATGGAGTAGGGTATGGTACAGTAGGGTGTCATATGGTAGGGTAGCATACGGTAGAACAGAGAAAACAGAATCCAATAGAATAGAAGAGGATAAGTCAGGATAGCTTAGTTTCGTGTAGGGTATGGTAGAGTAGCATCGGATGGAATAGAGAAAAGAGAAAACGAGAATCCAATACAACAGAATCGAAAAGAAGAGACTAGATGAGGAAAGACTAGGGCGGGATAGGGTTCTGTCGAATAGAAGAGCGTAGAATGGTGTGGAATGGAGTCAAATGCAGTCAAACCGAGATGAATAGACTAGAAAAGAGTTGAATAGAGCGGAATAGCACCGAATAGGGACATCTAGGGCTGAGTCGAGCCCAATCGAGCCCAATCAAGTCCAATCGACCAGATTCGAGCTGAATGGAGCCGAATGGAGCTGGAATGAGCCAAATAGAGACCAAGAAAATGAGCCAAGCTAGATCGAGGCAAATCGCACCTAATCGCATCCTATTGCATCGAATCTCGTCGAAGTCCATCCAATCCCACCAAAACCCATTGAATCTCATGAAATCTCACCGAATCCCGTCCAATTGTGTCAAATCGGGTCGAATCGAATGCAATCGAATTCAATAGAACAGCTTAGAGTAGCGTAGGTCAGGCTGGGATTCAATAGGGTAGGGCACAGAGGAATAGACTAGAGAAGCATAGAGTAGAAGAGAAGAGAATACAAAGAGTAGAATGGAGTAGAGTGGAGTAGAGTAGAATAGTCAGAGTCGAGTAGTGCAGAATAGAGATGAATAGATCCAATTCGAGCTGAATCGAGTCGAATGGAGAGGAAATGAGACAAATCTCAATGAATCGAATAGATTAGAGTAGGGTGGGGGAGAAGAGAATAGACTAGTGTAGAATGGAGTCGAACAGAGTAGAATGGTGTGGAATGGAGTCGAATGGAGCCAAATAGAGACGAATAAAGTAGAAAAGAGTTGAATAGAGCTGAACAGGGCCGGATAAGTTTGGATCGAGCCTAATGATGCTGAATCGAGCAGAATCGAGCCAAATTGACCCGATTCAAGCCAAATCGAGCTAAATCAAGCCAATTCAAGCCTAATCCCATGGAATCGCCTTGAAAGGCATTGAATCGAATCGAATCGATTAGAGTAGAGGAGGGTAGAGTAGGAGGGGTTAGACTAGAACAGAACACAAGAGAAAGAATCGAATAGAATGAAGTAGAGACGAGTACAGTAGAATAGAGTCCAATAGAGTTGAATAGAGCCAAAGAGAGCTGAATGCAGCCGAATCCACCAAATTCGAGGTGACTCGAGAAGAATCATGTCGAATCGCGTTGAAAAGTGTCGAATCCAATCCAATAGTTTAGTGTAGGGCGGGTAAGATGAGGGTAGGGTAGGGTAGAAGAGAATAGATTAGAATAGACCAGAAAGAATAGAGAAGAGTAGACTAGAGTCAAATCGAGTCAAATCCTGCCGAAAAGAGCTGAATAGAGAGGAAAAGGGCCAAGTCCAACCGAATCGAGTTGAATTCGCACAAAAAGGAGCTGATTCGAGCCGATAGGACCTGAATCAGGTCGAATCCCGTTCAAGTCTGTTGACTAGAATAGAACAGATTACAGTAGGCTAAGTTAGAGTAGGGTAGGATAGACCAAAATGCAGTAGAACAGAACAGGATAGAAGAGAACTGAAAGAATAGAATAGGGTCGAGTAGTGCAGAGTCTAGAAGAATAGAGTTGAATATTGCCGACTAGAGCAAAATAGAGCCCAAAAGACCCAACGTGATAGAAATCAAGATGAACGGCGCCGAATCCCGCGGAATCATGCTGGATCGCGTCGAATCCCGTTGAATTGCATTGAATCCCATCCACTCAAGTCCAATCCAATCGAATCCATTAGAATAGACTAGAGAAGGGTAGAGTACAAGACAATAGACTAGAGAAGAATACAGTCGGATGGAGTAGAATGGAGTTGAAAAGAGATAATAGAGTTGAGTAGACTCATAGAGCCACATAGAGTTGAATAGAGCCTATTCAAGCTGAATAGAACTGACCAGGGCGAAATGGAGCCGATTAGAACTGAATCGAACCGATTAGAGCCCAAGAGGGATGAATGGAGTGCAACGGAGCCGATTGGAGCCGAATCGCATCGAAATGCGTGGAATCGAATCCAGTGGAATAGATTAGAGTAGGGTTGGTTAAAATAGAGTAGAAGAGGATTGAACACAGTAAAAGAGAATAAAAAGAATACAAGAGAATCGAGTCCAAAAGGTTAGAGCAGAGCAGAATAGTGTAGAGTAGAACAGAGTCGAATAGAGTCTAAGCGAGCCAAATGGAGAAGAAACAAGGCAAATCGCGTTGAATCCCCTCGAACCAATTCCAGTCAATTAGGGTAGGGTAGAGTAAAATAGTGTTGAGTGGAGTAGAATGCTGTGCAACGCAATCGAATGGAGTCGAAAGGAGTAGAAAAGAGCCGAATAGAGCCGAATGGTGCTGAAGAGGGCCGAAGAGGGCCGAATCGAGCTGAATTGAGCCAAATCCAGTAAATCGAGCCTAATGGAGCCGAATTGAGCCGAATCCAGTTGAATCGACACTCTTCGAGCCAAATGGAGCCGAATGGACATGAATCGAACCAATTCGACCTGAATCGTGTCCAAATTCATGGAATCGAATTGAACAGATTAGAGTAGGGGAGGTTCGGGTATGGCAGGGTGGAATAGAGTAGAGTAGCATAGAATAAAACAGAAGAGAATAGAAGAGAACAGAACAATACAGAACGAATACAGAAAACAGTAGGCTAGAGTAGCGTAGAGGGAAACAGAGTAGAGTAGAATAGATTCGAACAGAGCTAAATAGAGCCAAACTGAGCTGAACCGTGTCCAAATGGGTTGAATCCAATCCAATCAAATGGATTAGAATAGAGTAGAGTTGGGTAGCACAGGGTAGGGTAGAATAGACTCGAACAGAACAGAACAGAATAGGAAGAAGAAAGAAAATAGAGAAGAGTAGACTAGAGTACGATAGAGTAGGCTAGTGTAGAGTAGGGTAGACTCGAATACAGCTGAATAGAGCCGAATGGAGTCGAAATGAGAGGAATCACGTCTAATCGATTCGAGTAAATTAGAGTGGTGTAGGCTAGAGTAGAGCAGAATAGTATAGAATGGTGTGGAATAAATAGAATGGAGTCGAATGGAGTCAAATAGAGACGAAAAGAGTAGAGAAGAGTCGAATAGAGCAGAATAGGGCCGAAAGAGGCCGAATTGAGCAGAATCGAAGCAATTCAAGCCAAACGAGCCAAATAGAGCCAAATCGAATCGAATCGAGCTGATTCAAGCTTAATCACGTCGAATCCCGTTCAATGCATCCAATCCAATCCAAAGGTCTAGATTAGAGAAGGGGAGGGGAGGGTGGAATAGAATAGAGTAGAGTAGACTAGAAGAGATTAGAACGGAATAGAAGGAATAGAATAGAGTAGAAAAGGGTAGGGTCGAGTAGACTCGAATAGAGTCGAATAGAGCCGAATAGGCCAAATAGAGACGAATAGAGAAAACAGAGCTGAATGGAGCCGAATAGAGACGTAAAGGAGCCATAGAGAGCCGATTCGCACCTAATCGAGCTGAATCAAGCAGAATCACGCCGACTGTCACTGAATAGCGTCGAATCACGTCGTTTTGTGTCGGACCGGGTCGAATCGCTTCGGATCGCATCGGATTGCATCGAACGTCGTCGAATCACGACGAATCACGTCCCATCACGTCCAATAACTTCGAATTGCGTCCAATCTCCTAGAATTCTGCTGAATCACGTCGAATCGTATGGAATCTCGTCTAATCTCTTTGAATCCCGTCAAATGCCTTCGGACCTTGTCGAATCCCGTCGAATCCTGTCCAATCGCGTCGAAGTGAATCGAATTGAATCAAATAGATTCAAGTAGGGTGGGTTTGGGTGGGGTGCAGTAGGGTTGGGTAGGGTAGGATAGAACAGAGTCCAACAGAATAGGAGAGAACAGAACAGAAGAGAAAGAATCCAGCAGAATAGAATAGAGTAGAAAAGAGTCAGATAGTGCAGAACATAGCCGAATTGAGGCGAATGGAGACAAAACAAGATGAATCGCGTTGAATCGCTTCGAATCGGGTCCAATCGAATCCATTCGAATAGATTAGGGTAGGGAAGGGTAGACGAGAATGGAGGAGAATAGTGCAGAATGGTGTGGAATGGATTAGAACGGAGCCGACTCGAGACGAATAGAGTAGAAAAGAGTCGAATAGAGCATAGTTGGGCCGAATAGGGCCAAAGAAGGCCTAATCGAGCAGAATCCAGCAGAATCGATGCCATTGGAGCTGAATGGAGCAAAATGGAGCCCAATCGAACCGACTCGAAGCGAATTGATCTGATTCAAGCCTAATCGGGTGGAATGGCGTGAAAATGCGATGACTCGAACAGAATCAAAGATTAGAGAAGGGGAGGGGAGCGGCTGGGAGGGTAGAACAGAATAGACTAGAACAGTACATAATAGAAGGAACAGAAGATAGCACAGTACGGTAGAGCAGAGAAGAGTAAAGTAGAGAAGAGTAGAGTCGAATAGAGTGAAATAGTGCAGAATAGAGCTGAATAGAGCCAATTCTAGCCGAATCGAGGCCAATGGAAACAAAACGTGATGAATCGCGTCGAATAGCGTCCAATCGAATCCATTAGAATAGATTAGAGTAGGGTAGGGTAGAACAGAATAGAGTAGAATCGAGTCGAATGGAGTTGCATAGGGAAAACTAGAGTAGAAAAGAGTCGAATCGAGCCGAATAAGGCTGAACCAAGTCGAATTGAGTTGAAACAAGCTGAATCGAAGCGATTCAAGCCAAATGGAGCTGAATCGAGCTGATGGTGCCGAATGAGCCGATTCAAGCATCATCGCGTCCAATCCCATTGAAATGCTTTGAATCGAATGCAATTGAATAGATTCGAAAAGGTTAGGGTAGGGTGGTTTTGGATAGGGTAGACTAGGGTAGACGAAAGTAGACTAGAGTAGAGTAGACAAGAGAAGTCTAGAGTAGTAGCCTAGACAAGACAGCTGGACTAGTCAGACTAGTGGTATAGATCAGTAGGCTAGACAAGTAGCCTTGAAGAGTACCCTTGCCCTGACAAGTACCCTAAATTCTGAATCTGAACTACTCCCCTTGCCTTAACTAGTATCCTGAACTAGTAGCCTTGTCTGAACTACTGCCCTTAACTAGTAGCCTTGCCTTAAGTAATAGTCTTAATGTCTACCCTTGCCTTACTAGTACCCTGAACTAGTAGCCCTGCCTTAACTAGGACCCTGGCCTTCACCAGTAGCCTTAACTAGTACCCTGGCCTTCACTCGTATCCTTGCCTCAACTAGTACCCTTAACTAGTACCCTCGCATTAACTAGTAGTCTTAAGTAGTACCTGGCCTTCTCAGTCCCCATAAGTCCTACCCTGGCCTTAACCAGCTGCCTTAACTGGTACCCTGGTCTTAACTAGTAGTATTCACTTGTACCCTTGAATCCACTGGTAGCCTAAACTAGTCGTCTTGCCTTAAGTAGTAGCCTTCATTTGTACCTTGCCTTAACTAGTATCCTTAACTAGTACCTTGCCTTAACTAGTACTCTTAACTAGTACAGCGGCCAGAACGAGCAGCCTGAACTAGTAGCCTTGTCTGAATTAGTACCCTGAACTAGTAGCCTTGCTTTAAGTAATAGTCTTAACCTCTGCCCTTGCCTTCCTAGTACCCTTAACTAGTAGCCAAGCCTTAACTAATACCCTTGCCTTTACCAGTTGCCTTAAGTAGGACCTTGGCCTTAACTCGAAGTCTCAACTTGTAAACTTGCATCAAAGAGTAGCCTTAACTAGTGCTCTTGCCTTAAGTAGTGGCCTGAACTAGTACTCGTGCCTTAGCTAGTACTCTTAACTAGTACAGTGCCCCTAACTCGTATCCTGAACTAGTAGCCTTCTCTTAACTAGTACCCTTAACTAGTAGCCTTGCCTTCACTAGTACCCTGGCCTTCTCCAGTGGCCTTAACTAAGACCCTGGCCTTCACTGGCAGCCTTAAGTAGTACCCTTAACTAGTACCCTCGCATTCACTAGTAGTCTGAATTAGTACCCTGGCCTTATCAGTACCCATAACTACTACCCTTGCCTTAACCAGTTGCCTTAACCAGCACCCTGGACTTAGCCAGGAGTATTAACATGTACCCTTGCATCGACTTGTAGACTTAACTAGTACTCTTGCCTGAAGTAGTGGCCTTAACTCGTTCCTTGCCTTACTAGTAGGCTTAACTAGTACTCTTAACTAGTACAGTGGCCCTAACTAGTATTCTGAACTAAAAGCCTTGTGGTAACTAGTACCCTTAACTAGTCACCTTGCCTTAAGGAACAATCTTAACATCTACCCTTGCCTTACTAGTCCTCTTAACTAGTAGCCAAACCTTAACTAGTACCCTGAAGTAGTAGCCTTACATGGACTAGTAGCCCAGCCTTAGCTAGTACCCTGGCCTTCACTAGTACCCTTGCCTCAACTAGTAACCTGGCATTAACTAGTAGTCTTAAGTAGTACCCTGGCCTTAACTAGTAGTATGAACTTGTACCCTTGCATCAACTAGTAGCCTAAACTAATACTCTTGCCTGAAGTCGTAGCCTTCACTTATACCTTGCCTTCCTAGTAGCCTTAACTAGTACCTGTCCATTAACTAGTACTCTTAACTAGTACAGTGGCCCTAACTAGTAGCCTGAACTAGTCCCCTTGCCTGAGGTAGTCCCTTTTCCAAACTAGCACCCTTCTTGAGTACCCCTATGGAGTAGGGTATGGTACAGTAGGGTGTCATATGGTAGGGTAGCATACGGTAGAACAGAGAAAACAGAATCCAATAGAATAGAAGAGGATAAGTCAGGATAGCTTAGTTTCGTGTAGGGTATGGTAGAGTAGCATCGGATGGAATAGAGAAAAGAGAAAACGAGAATCCAATACAACAGAATCGAAAAGAAGAGACTAGATGAGGAAAGACTAGGGCGGGATAGGGTTCTGTCGAATAGAAGAGCGTAGAATGGTGTGGAATGGAGTCAAATGCAGTCAAACCGAGATGAATAGACTAGAAAAGAGTTGAATAGAGCGGAATAGCACCGAATAGGGACATCTAGGGCTGAGTCGAGCCCAATCGAGCCCAATCAAGTCCAATCGACCAGATTCGAGCTGAATGGAGCCGAATGGAGCTGGAATGAGCCAAATAGAGACCAAGAAAATGAGCCAAGCTAGATCGAGGCAAATCGCACCTAATCGCATCCTATTGCATCGAATCTCGTCGAAGTCCATCCAATCCCACCAAAACCCATTGAATCTCATGAAATCTCACCGAATCCCGTCCAATTGTGTCCAATCGGGTCGAATCGAATGCAATCGAATTCAATAGAACAGCTTAGAGTAGCGTAGGTCAGGCTGGGATTCAATAGGGTAGGGCACAGAGGAATAGACTAGAGAAGCATAGAGTAGAAGAGAAGAGAATACAAAGAGTAGAATGGAGTAGAGTGGAGTAGAGTAGAATAGTCAGAGTCGAGTAGTGCAGAATAGAGATGAATAGATCCAATTCGAGCTGAATCGAGTCGAATGGAGAGGAAATGAGACAAATCTCAATGAATCGAATAGATTAGAGTAGGGTGGGGGAGAAGAGAATAGACTAGTGTAGAATGGAGTCGAACAGAGTAGAATGGTGTGGAATGGAGTCGAATGGAGCCAAATAGAGACGAATAAAGTAGAAAAGAGTTGAATAGAGCTGAACAGGGCCGGATAAGTTTGGATCGAGCCTAATGATGCTGAATCGAGCAGAATCGAGCCAAATTGACCCGATTCAAGCCAAATCGAGCTAAATCAAGCCAATTCAAGCCTAATTCCATGGAATCGCCTTGAAAGGCATTGAATCGAATCGAATCGATTAGAGTAGAGGAGGGTAGAGTAGGAGGGGTTAGACTAGAACAGAACACAAGAGAAAGAATCGAATAGAATGAAGTAGAGACGAGTACAGTAGAATAGAGTCCAATAGAGTTGCATAGAGCCAAAGAGAGCTGAATGCAGCCGAATCCACCAAATTCGAGCTGACTCGAGAAGAATCATGTCGAATCGCGTTGAAAAGTGTCGAATCCAATCCAATAGTTTAGTGTAGGGCGGGTAAGATGAGGGTAGGGTAGGGTAGAAAAGAATAGATTAGAATAGACCAGAAAGAATAGAGAAGAGTAGACTAGAGTCAAATCGAGTCAAATCCTGCCGAAAAGAGCCGAATAGAGAGGAAAAGGGCCAAGTCCAACCGAATCGAGTTGAATTCGCACAAAAAGGAGCTGATTCGAGCCGATAGGACCTGAATCAGGTCGAATCCCGTTCAAGTCTGTTGACTAGAATAGCACAGATTACAGTAGGCTAAGTTAGAGTAGGGTAGGATAGACCAAAATGCAGTAGAACAGAACAGGATAGAAGAGAACTGAAAGACTAGAATAGGGTCGAGTAGTGCAGAGTCTAGAAGAATAGAGTTGAATATTGCCGACTAGAGCAAAATAGAGCCCAAAAGACCCAACGTGATAGACATCAAGATGAACGGCGCCGAATCCCGCGGAATCATGCTGGATCGCGTCGAATCCCGTTGAATTGCATTGAATCCCATCCACTCAAGTCCAATCCAATCGAATCGATTAGAATAGACTAGAGAAGGGTAGAGTACAAGACAATAGACTAGAGAAGAATACAGTCGGATGGAGTAGAATGGAGTTGAAAAGAGATAATAGAGTTGAGTAGACTCATAGAGCCACATAGAGTTGAATAGAGCCTATTCAAGCTGAATAGAACTGACCAGGGCGAAATGGAGCCGATTAGAACTGAATCGAACCGATTAGAGCCCAAGAGGGATGAATGGAGTGCAACGGAGCCGATTGGAGCCGAATCGCATCGAAATGCGTGGAATCGAATCCAGTGGAATAGATTAGAGTAGGGTTGGTTAAAATAGAGTAGAAGAGGATTGAACACAGTAAAAGAGAATAAAAAGAATACAAGAGAATCGAGTCCAAAAGGTTAGAGCAGAGCAGAATAGTGTAGAGTAGAACAGAGTCGAATAGAGTCTAAGCGAGCCAAATGGAGAAGAAACAAGGCAAATCGCGTTGAATCCCCTCGAACCAATTCCAGTCAATTAGGGTAGGGTAGAGTAAAATAGTGTTGAGTGGAGTAGAATGCTGTGCAACGCAATCGAATGGAGTCGAAAGGAGTAGAAAAGAGCCGAATAGAGCCAAATGGTGCTGAAGAGGGCCGAAGAGGGCCGAATCGAGCTGAATTGAGCCAAATCCAGTAAATCGAGCCTAATGGAGCCGAATTGAGCCGAATCCAGTTGAATCGACACTCTTCGAGCCAAATGGAGCCGAATGGACATGAATCGAACCAATTCGACCTGAATCGTGTCCAAATTCATGGAATCGAATTGAACAGATTAGAGTAGGGGAGGTTCGGGTATGGCAGGGTGGAATAGAGTAGAGTAGCATAGAATAAAACAGAAGAGAATAGAAGAGAACAGAACAATACAGAACGAATACAGAAAACAGTAGGCTAGAGTAGAGTAGAGGGAAACAGAGTAGAGTAGAATAGATTCGAACAGAGCTAAATAGAGCCAAACTGAGCTGAACCGTGTCCAAATGGGTTGAATCCAATCCAATCAAATGGATTAGAATAGAGTAGAGTTGGGTAGCATAGGGTAGGGTAGAATAGACTCGAACAGAACAGAACAGAATAGGAAGAAGAAAGAAAATAGAGAAGAGTAAACTAGAGTACGATAGAGTAGGCTAGTGTAGAATAGGGTAGACTCGAATACAGCTGAATAGAGCCGAATGGAGTCGAAATGAGAGGAATCACGTCTAATCGATTCGAGTAAATTAGAGTGGTGTAGGCTAGAGTAGAGCAGAATAGTGTAGAATGGTGTGGAATAAATAGAATGGAGTCGAATGGAGTCAAATAGAGACGAAAAGAGTAGAGAAGAGTCGAATAGAGCAGAATAGGGCCGAAAGAGGCCGAATTGAGCAGAATCGAAGCAATTCAAGCCAAACGAGCCAAATAGAGCCAAATCGAATCGAATCGAGCTGATTCAAGCTTAATCACGTCGAATCCCATTCAATGCATCCAATCCAATCCAAAGGTCTAGATTAGAGAAGGGGAGGGGAGGGTGGAATAGAATAGAGTAGAGTAGACTAGAAGAGATTAGAACAGAATAGAAGGAATAGAATAGAGTAGAAAAGGGTAGGGTCGAGTAGACTCGAATAGAGTCGAATAGAGCCGAATAGGCCAAATAGAGACGAATAGAGAAAACAGAGCTGAATGGAGCCGAATAGAGACGTAAAGGAGCCATAGAGAGCCGATTCGCACCTAATCGAGCTGAATCAAGCAGAATCACGCCGACTGTCACTGAATAGCGTCGAATCACGTCGTTTTGTGTCGGACCGGGTCGAATCGCTTCGTATCGCATCGGATTGCATCGAACGTCGTCGAATCACGACGAATCACGTCCCATCACGTCCAATAACTTCGAATTGCGTCCAATCTCCTAGAATTCTGCTGAATCACGTCGAATCGTATGGAATCTCGTCTAATCTCTTTGAATCCCGTCAAATGCCTTCGGACCTTGTCGAATCCCGTCGAATCCTGTCCAATCGCGTCGAAGTGAATCGAATTGAATCAAATAGATTCAAGTAGGGTGGGTTTGGGTGGGGTGCAGTAGGGTTGGGTAGGGTAGGATAGAACAGAGTCCAACAGAATAGGAGAGAACAGAACAGAAGAGAAAGAATCCAGCAGAATAGAATAGAGTAGAAAAGAGTCAGATAGTGCAGAACATAGCCGAATTGAGGCGAATGGAGACAAAACAAGATGAATCGCGTTGAATCGCTTCGAATCGGGTCCAATCGAATCCATTCGAATAGATTAGGGTAGGGAAGGGTAGACGAGAATGGAGGAGAATAGTGCAGAATGGTGTGGAATGGATTAGAACGGAGCCGACTAGAGACGAATAGAGTAGAAAAGAGTCGAATAGAGCATAGTTGGGCCGAATAGGGCCAAAGAAGGCCTAATCGAGCAGAATCCAGCAGAATCGATGCCATTGGAGCTGAATGGAGCAAAATGGAGCCCAATCGAACCGACTCGAAGCGAATTGATCTGATTCAAGCCTAATCGGGTGGAATGGCGTGAAAATGCGATGACTCGAACAGAATCAAAGATTAGAGAAGGGGAGGGGAGCGGCTGGGAGGGTAGAACAGAATAGACTAGAACAGTACATAATAGAAGGAACAGAAGATAGCACAGTACGGTAGAGCAGAGAAGAGTAAAGTAGAGAAGAGTAGAGTCGAATAGAGTGAAATAGTGCAGAATAGAGCTGAATAGAGCCAATTCTAGCCGAATCGAGCCCAATGGAAACAAAACGTGATGAATCGCGTCGAATAGCGTCCAATCGAATCCATTAGAATAGATTAGAGTAGGGTAGGGTAGAACAGAATAGAGTAGAATCGAGTCGAATGGAGTTGCATAGGGAAAACTAGAGTAGAAAAGAGTCGAATCGAGCCGAATAAGGCTGAACCAAGTCGAATTGAGTTGAAACAAGCTGAATCGAAGCGATTCAAGCCAAATGGAGCTGAATCGAGCTGATGGTGCCGAATGAGCCGATTCAAGCATCATCGCGTCCAATCCCATTGAAATGCTTTGAATCGAATGCAATTGAATAGATTCGAAAAGGTTAGGGTAGGGTGGTTTTGGATAGGGTAGACTAGGGTAGACGAAAGTAGACTAGAGTAGAGTAGACAAGAGAAGTCTAGAGTAGTAGCCTAGACAAGACAGCTGGACTAGTCAGACTAGTGGTATAGATCAGTAGGCTAGACAAGTAGCCTTGAAGAGTACCCTTGCCCTGACAAGTACCCTAAATTCTGAATCTGAACTACTCCCCTTGCCTTAACTAGTATCCTGAACTAGTAGCCTTGTCTGAACTACTGCCCTTAACTAGTAGCCTTGCCTTAAGTAATAGTCTTAATGTCTACCCTTGCCTTACTAGTACCCTGAACTAGTAGCCCTGCCTTAACTAGGACCCTGGCCTTCACCAGTAGCCTTAACTAGTACCCTGGCCTTCACTCGTATCCTTGCCTCAACTAGTACCCTTAACTAGTACCCTCGCATTAACTAGTAGTCTTAAGTAGTACCTGGCCTTCTCAGTCCCCATAAGTCCTACCCTGGCCTTAACCAGCTGCCTTAACTGGTACCCTGGTCTTAACTAGTAGTATTCACTTGTACCCTTGAATCCACTGGTAGCCTAAACTAGTCGTCTTGCCTTAAGTAGTAGCCTTCACTTGTACCTTGCCTTAACTAGTATCCTTAACTAGAACCTGTGCCTTAACTAGTACTCTTAACTAGTACAGCGGCCAGAACGAGCAGCCTGAACTAGTAGCCTTGTCTGAATTAGTACCCTGAACTAGTAGCCTTGCTTTAAGTAATAGTCTTAACCTCTGCCCTTGCCTTCCTAGTACCCTTAACTAGTAGCCAAGCCTTAACTAATACCCTTGCCTTTACCAGTTGCCTTAAGTAGGACCTTGGCCTTAACTCGAAGTCTCAACTTGTAAACTTGCATCAAAGAGTAGCCTTAACTAGTGCTCTTGCCTTAAGTAGTGGCCTGAACTAGTACTCGTGCCTTAGCTAGTACTCTTAACTAGTACAGTGCCCCTAACTCGTATCCTGAACTAGTAGCCTTCTCTTAACTAGTACCCTTAACTAGTAGCCTTGCCTTCACTAGTACCCTGGCCTTCTCCAGTGGCCTTAACTAAGACCCTGGCCTTCACTGGCAGCCTTAAGTAGTACCCTTAACTAGTACCCTCGCATTCACTAGTAGTCTGAATTAGTACCCTGGCCTTATCAGTACCCAGAACTACTACCCTTGCCTTAACCAGTTGCCTTAACCAGCACCCTGGACTTAGCCAGGAGTATTAACATGTACCCTTGCATCGACTTGTAGACTTAACTAGTACTCTTGCCTGAAGTAGTGGCCTTAACTCGTTCCTTGCCTTACTAGTAGGCTTAACTAGTACTCTTAACTAGTACAGTGGCCCTAACTAGTATTCTGAACTAAAAGCCTTGTGGTAACTAGTACCCTTAACTAGTCACCTTGCCTTAAGGAACAATCTTAACATCTACCCTTGCCTTACTAGTCCTCTTAACTAGTAGCCAAACCTTAACTAGTACCCTGAAGTAGTAGCCTTACATGGACTAGTAGCCCAGCCTTAGCTAGTACCCTGGCCTTCACTAGTACCCTTGCCTCAACTAGTAACCTGGCATTAACTAGTAGTCTTAAGTAGTACCCTGGCCTTAACTAGTAGTATGAACTTGTACCCTTGCATCAACTAGTAGCCTAAACTAATACTCTTGCCTGAAGTCGTAGCCTTCACTTATACCTTGCCTTCCTAGTAGCCTTAACTAGTACCCGTCCATTAACTAGTACTCTTAACTAGTACAGTGGCCCTAACTAGTAGCCTGAACTAGTCCCCTTGCCTGAGGTAGTCCCTTTTCCAAACTAGCACCCTTCTTGAGTACCCCTATGGAGTAGGGTATGGTACAGTAGGGTGTCATATGGTAGGGTAGCATACGGTAGAACAGAGAAAACAGAATCCAATAGAATAGAAGAGGATAAGTCAGGATAGCTTAGTTTCGTGTAGGGTATGGTAGAGTAGCATCGGATGGAATAGAGAAAAGAGAAAACGAGAATCCAATACAACAGAATCGAAAAGAAGAGACTAGATGAGGAAAGACTAGGGCGGGATAGGGTTCTGTCGAATAGAAGAGCGTAGAATGGTGTGGAATGGAGTCAAATGCAGTCAAACCGAGAGGAATAGACTAGAAAAGAGTTGAATAGAGCGGAATAGCACCGAATAGGGACATCTAGGGCTGAGTCGAGCCCAATCGAGCCCAATCAAGTCCAATCGACCAGATTCGAGCTGAATGGAGCCGAATGGAGCTGGAATGAGCCAAATAGAGACCAAGAAAATGAGCCAAGCTAGATCGAGGCAAATCGCACCTAATCGCATCCTATTGCATCGAATCTCGTCGAAGTCCATCCAATCCCACCAAAACCCATTGAATCTCATGAAATCTCACCGAATCCCGTCCAATTGTGTCAAATCGGGTCGAATCGAATGCAATCGAATTCAATAGAACAGCTTAGAGTAGCGTAGGTCAGGCTGGGATTCAATAGGGTAGGGCACAGAGGAATAGACTAGAGAAGCATAGAGTAGAAGAGAAGAGAATACAAAGAGTAGAATGGAGTAGAGTGGAGTAGAGTAGAATAGTCAGAGTCGAGTAGTGCAGAATAGAGATGAATAGATCCAATTCGAGCTGAATCGAGTCGAATGGAGAGGAAATGAGACAAATCTCAATGAATCGAATAGATTAGAGTAGGGTGGGGGAGAAGAGAATAGACTAGTGTAGAATGGAGTCGAACAGAGTAGAATGGTGTGGAATGGAGTCGAATGGAGCCAAATAGAGACGAATAAAGTAGAAAAGAGTTGAATAGAGCTGAACAGGGCCGGATAAGTTTGGATCGAGCCTAATGATGCTGAATCGAGCAGAATCGAGCCAAATTGACCCGATTCAAGCCAAATCGAGCTAAATCAAGCCAATTCAAGCCTAATCCCATGGAATCGCCTTGAAAGGCATTGAATCGAATCGAATCGATTAGAGTAGAGGAGGGTAGAGTAGGACGGGTTAGACTAGAACAGAACACAAGAGAAAGAATCGAATAGAATGAAGTAGAGACGAGTACAGTAGAATAGAGTCCAATAGAGTTGAATAGAGCCAAAGAGAGCTGAATGCAGCCGAATCCACCAAATTCGAGGTGACTCGAGAAGAATCATGTCGAATCGCGTTGAAAAGTGTCGAATCCAATCCAATAGTTTAGTGTAGGGCAGGTAAGATGAGGGTAGGTTAGGGTAGAAAAGAATAGATTAGAATAGACCAGAAAGAATAGAGAAGAGTAGACTAGAGTCAAATCGAGTCAAATCCTGCCGAAAAGAGCCGAATAGAGAGGAAAAGGGCCAAGTCCAACCGAATCGAGTTGAATTCGCACAAAAAGGAGCTGATTCGAGCCGATAGGACCTGAATCAGGTCGAATCCCGTTCAAGTCTGTTGACTAGAATAGAACAGATTACAGTAGGCTAAGTTAGAGTAGGGTAGGATAGACCAAAATGCAGTAGAACAGAACAGGATAGAAGAGAACTGAAAGAATAGAATAGGGTCGAGTAGTGCAGAGTCTAGAAGAATAGAGTTGAATATTGCCGACTAGAGCAAAATAGAGCCCAAAAGACCCAACGTGATAGACATCAAGATGAATGGCGCCGAATCCCGCGGAATCATGCTGGATCGCGTCGAATCCCGTTGAATTGCATTGAATCCCATCCACTCAAGTCCAATCCAATCGAATCGATTAGAATAGACTAGAGAAGGGTAGAGTACAAGACAATAGACTAGAGAAGAATACAGTCGGATGGAGTAGAATGGAGTTGAAAAGAGATAATAGAGTTGAGTAGACTCATAGAGCCACATAGAGTTGAATAGAGCCTATTCAAGCTGAATAGAACTGACCAGGGCGAAATGGAGCCGATTAGAACTGAGTCGAACCGATTAGAGCCCAAGAGGGATGAATGGAGTGCAACGGAGCCGATTGGAGCCGAATCGCATCGAAATGCGTGGAATCGAATCCAGTGGAATAGATTAGAGTAGGGTTGGTTAAAATAGAGTAGAAGAGAATTGAACACAGTAAAAGAGAATAAAAAGAATACAAGAGAATCGAGTCCAAAAGGTTAGAGCAGAGCAGAATAGTGTAGAGTAGAACAGAGTCGAATAGAGTCTAAGCGAGCCAAATGGAGAAGAAACAAGGCAAATCGCGTTGAATCCCCTCGAACCAATTCCAGTCAATTAGGGTAGGGTAGAGTAAAATAGTGTTGAGTGGAGTAGAATGCTGTGCAACGCAATCGAATGGAGTCGAAAGGAGTAGAAAAGAGCCGAATAGAGCCGAATGGTGCTGAAGAGGGCCGAAGAGGGCCCAATCGAGCTGAATTGAGCCAAATCCAGTAAATCGAGCCTAATGGAGCCGAATTGAGCCGAATCCAGTTGAATCGACACTCTTCGAGCCAAATGGAGCCGAATGGACATGAATCGAACCAATTCGACCTGAATCGTGTCCAAATTCATGGAATCGAATTGAACAGCTTAGAGTAGGGGAGGTTCGGGTATGGCAGGGTGGAATAGAGTAGAGTAGCATAGAATAAAACAGAAGAGAATAGAAGAGAACAGAACAATACAGAACGAATACAGAAAACAGTAGGCTAGAGTAGCGTAGAGGGAAACAGAGTAGAGTAGAATAGATTCGAACAGAGCTAAATAGAGCCAAACTGAGCTGAACCGTGTCCAAATGGGTTGAATCCAATCCAATCAAATGGATTAGAATAGAGTAGAGTTGGGTAGCATAGGGTAGGGTAGAATAGACTCGAACAGAACAGAACAGAATAGGAAGAAGAAAGAAAATAGAGAAGAGTAGACTAGAGTACGATAGAGTAGGCTAGTGTAGAATAGGGTAGACTCGAATACAGCTGAATAGAGCCGAATGGAGTCGAAATGAGAGGAATCACGTCTAATCGATTCGAGTAAATTAGAGTGGTGTAGGCTAGAGTAGAGCAGAATAGTGTAGAATGGTGTGGAATAAATAGAATGGAGTCGAATGGAGTCAAATAGAGACGAAAAGAGTAGAGAAGAGTCGAATAGAGCAGAATAGGGCCGAAAGAGGCGGAATTGAGCAGAATCGAAGCAATTCAAGCCAAACGAGCCAAATAGAGCCAAATCGAATCGAATCGAGCTGATTCAAGCTTAATCACGTCGAATCCCGTTCAATGCATCCAATGCAATCCAAACGTCTAGATTGGAGAAGGGGAGAGGAGGGTGGAATAGAATAGAGTAGAGTAGACTAGAAGAGATTAGAACAGAATAGAAGGAATAGAATAGAGTAGAAAAGAGTAGGGTCGAATAGACTCGAATAGAGTCGATTAGAGACGAATAGGCCAAATAGAGACGAATAGAGAAAACAGAGCTGAATGGAGCCGAATAGAGACGTAAAGGAGCCATATAGAGCCGATTCGCACCTAATCGAGCTGAATCAAGCAGAATCACGCCGACTGTCACTGAATAGCGTCGAATCACATCGAATCACGTCGAATCGCATCAAATCACATCGTTTTGTGTCGGACCGGGTCGAATCGCTTCGGATCGCATCGGATTGCATCGAATGTCGTCGAATCACGACGAATCACGTCCCATCACGTCCAATAACTTCGAATTGCGTCCAATCTCCTAGAATTCTGCTGAATCACGTCGAATCGTATGGAATCTCGCCTAATCTCTTTGAATCCCGTCAAATGCCTTCGGACCTTGTCGAATCCCGTCAAATCCTGTCCAATCGCGTCGAAGTGAATCGAATTGAATCAAATAGATTCAAGTAGGGTGGGTTTGGGTGGGGTGCAGTAGGGTTGGGTAGGGTAGGATAGAACAGAGTCCAACAGAATAGGAGAGAACAGAACAGAAGAGAAAGAATCCAGCAGAATAGAATAGAGTAGAAAAGAGTCAGATAGTGCAGAACATAGCCGAATGGAGACAAAACAAGATGAATCGCGTTGAATCGCTTCGAATCGGGTCAAATCGAATCCATTCGAATAGATTAGGGTAGGGAAGGGTAGACGAGAATAGAGGAGAATAGTGCAGAAGGGTGTGGAATGGATTAGAACGGAGCCGACTAGAGACGAATAGGGTAGAAAAGAGTCGAATAGAGCATAGTTGGGCCGAATAGGGCCAAAGAAGGCCTAATCGAGCAGAATCCAGCAGAATCGATGCCATTGGAGCTGAATGGAGCAAAATGGAGCCCAATCGAACCGACTCGAAGCGAATTGATCTGATTCAAGCCTAATCGGGTGGAATGGCGTGAAAATGCGATGACTCGAACAGAATCAAAGATTAGAGAAGGGGAGGGGAGCGGCTGGGAGGGTAGAACAGAATAGAATAGAACAGTACATAATAGAAGGAAGAGAAGATAGCACAGTACGGTAGAGCAGAGAAGAGTAGAGTCGAATAGAGTGAAATAGTGCAGAATAGAGCTGAATAGAGCCAATTCTAGCCGAATCGAGCCCAATGGAAACAAAACGTGATGAATCGCGTCGAATAGCGCCCAAGCGAATCCATTAGAATAGATTAGAGTCGGGTAGGGTAGAACAGAATAGAGTAGAATGGAGTCGAATGGAGTTGCATAGAGAAAACTAGAGTAGAAAAGAGTCGAATCGAGCCGAATAAGGCTGAACCAAGTCGAATTGAGTTGAAACAAGCTGAATCGAAGCGATTCAAGCTGAATCGAGCTGATGGTGCCGAATGAGCCGATTCAAGCCTCATCGCGTCCAATCACATTGAAATGCTTTGAATCGAATCCAATTGAATAGATTCGAAAAGGTTAGGGTAGGGTGGTTTTTGCTAGGGTAGACTAGGGTAGACGAAAGTAGACTAGAGTAGAGTAGACCAGAGAAGTCTAGACTAGTAGCCTAGACAAGACAGCTGGACTAGTCAGACTAGTGGTATAGATCAGTAGGCTAGACAACTAGCCTTGAAGAGTACCCTTGCCCTGACAAGTACCCTAAATTCTGAATCTGAACTAGTCCCCTTGCCTTAACTAGTATCCTGAACTAGTAGCCTTGTCTGAACTAGTACCCTTAACTAGTAGCCTTGCCTTAAGTAATAGTCTTAATGTCTGCCCTTGCCTTACCAGTACCCTGAACTAGTAGCCCTGCCTTAACTAGGACCCTGGCCTTCACCAGTAGCCTTCACTAGTACCCTGGCCTTCACTAGTAGCCTTGCCTCAACTAGTACCCTTCACTAGTACCCTCACATGAACTAGTTGTCTTAACTAGTACCTGACCTTCTCAGTCCCCATAAGTCCTACCCTGGCCTTAACCAGCTGCCTTAACTGGTACCCTGGTCTTAACTAGTAGTATGAACTTGTACCCTTGAATCCACTGGTAGCCTAAACTAGTCGTCTTGCCTTAAGTAGTAGCCTTCACTTGGACCTTGCCTTAACTAGTATCCTTAACTAGTACCTGTGCCTTAACTAGTACAGCGGCCATAACGAATAGCCTGAACTAGTAGCCTTGTCTGAATTAGTACTCGGAACTAGTAGCCTTGCTTTAAGTAATAGTCTTAACATCTGCCCTTGCCTTCCTAGTACCCTTAACTAGTAGCCAAGCCTTCACTACTACCCCGAACTAGTAGCCTTGCCTTAACTAGTAGCCTTGCCTTAACCAGTTGCCTTAACTAGGACCCTGGCCTTAACTAGAAGTCTCAACTTGTAAACTTGCATCAAAGAGTAGCCTTAACTAGTACTCTTGCCTTAAGTAGTGGCCTGAACTAGTACTCGTGCCTTAGCTAGTACTCTTAACTAGTACAGTGCCCCTAACTCGTATCCTGAACTAGTAGCCTTCTCTTAACTAGTACCCTTAACTAGTAGCCTTGCCTTCACTGGTACCCTGGCCTTCTCCAGTAGCCTTAACTCAGACCCTGGCCTTCACTGGCAGCCTTAACTAGTACCCTTAACTAGTACCCTCGCATTCACTAGTAGTCTGAACTAGTACCCTGGCCGTATCAGTACCCAGAACTACTACCCTTGCCGTAACCAGTTGCCTTAAGTAGTACCCTGGCCTTAACTAGTAGTATTCACTTGTATTCTTGCATCAACTAGTAGCCTTAACTAGGACTCTTGCCTTAAGCAGTGGCCTGAATTTGTACCTTGCCTTAACTAGCAGCCTTAACTAGCACCCGTGCCTTTACTAGTACTCTTAACTAGTACAGTGCTCCTAACTAGTATCCTGAACTGGTAGCCTTTTCCTAACGAGTACCCTTAACCAGGAACCTTGCCTTAAGGAATAGTCTTAATGGCTACCCTTGCCTCAACAAGTCCCCTTAACTAGTACCCTTGCATTAACTAGTAGTCTTAACTAGTAGCCTGGCCTTATCAGTACCCAGAACTACTACCCTTGCCTTAACCAGTTGCCTTAACTAGCACCCTGGACTTAGCCAGTAGTATTAACATGTACCCTTGCATCGACTAGTAGACAACACTAGTACTCTTGCCTGAAGTAGTGGCCTAAACTCGTTCCTTGCCTTACTAGTAGCCTTAACTAGTACTCTGAACTAGTACAGTGGCCCTAACTAGTATTCTGAACTAGAAGCCTTGTGGTAAATAGTACCCTTAACGAGTCGCCTTGCCTTAAGGAACAGTCTTAACGTCTACCCTTGCCTTACTAGTCCTCTTAACTAGTAGCCAAACCTTAACTAGTACCCTGAAGTAGTAGCCTTGAATGGACTAGTAGCCCAGCCTTAACTAGTACCCTGGCCGTCACTAGGACCCTTGCCTCAACTAGTACCCTGGCATTAACTAGTAGTCTTAACTAGTACCCTGGCCTTATCGCTACCCATAGCTACTACCCTTGCCTTGACCAGTTGCCTTAACTAGTACCCTGGCCTTAATTAGTAGTATGAACTTGTACCCTTGCATCAACTAGTAGCCTAAACTAATATGCTTGCCTGAAGTCGTAGCCTTCACTTGTACCTTGCCTTCCTAGTAGCCTTAACTAGTACCCGTCCATTAACTAGTACTCTTAACTAGTACAGTGGCCCTAACTAGTAGCCTGAACTAGTCCCCTTGCCTTAGGTAGTCCCTTTTCCAAACTAGTACCCTTCTTGAGTACCCCTTTTTTTATGGAGTAGGGTATGGTCCAGTAGGGTGTCATAAGGTAGGGTAGCATACGGTAGAACAGAGAAAACAGAATCCAATAGAATAGAAGAGGATAAGTCAGGATAGCTTAGTTTCGTGTAGGGTATGGTAGAGTAGCATAGGAAGGAATAGAGAAAAGAGAAAACGAGAATCCAATACAACAGAATCGAAAAGAAGAGACTAGATGAGGAAAGACTAGGGCGGGATAGGGTTCTGTCGAATAGAAGAGCGTAGAATGGTGTGGAATGGAGTCAAATGCAGTCAAACCGAGATGAATAGACTAGAAAAGAGTTGAATAGAGCGGAATAGCACTGAATAGGGACATATAGGGCTGAGTGGAGCCCAATCGAGCCCAATCGAGCCCGATCAAGTCAAATCGACCAGATTCGAGCTGACTGGAGCCGAATGGAGCTGGAATGAGCCAAATAGAGACACAGAAAATGAGCCAAGCTAGATCGAGCCAAATCGCACCTAATCACATCCTATTGCATCGAATCTCGTCGAAGTCCATCCAATCCCACCAAAACCCATTGAATCTCATGAAATCTCACCGAATCCCGTCCAATTGTGTCCAATCGGGTCGCATCGAATGCAATCGAATTCAATAGAACAGCTTAGAGTAGTGTAGGTTAGGCTGGGATTCAATAGGGTAGGGCACAGAGGAATAGACTAGAGAAGCATAGAGTAGAAGAGAAGAGAATACAAAGAGTAGAATGGAGTAGAGTGGAGTAGAGTAGAATAGTCAGAGTCGAGTAGTGCAGAATAGAGATGAATAGATCCAATTCGAGCTGAATCGAGTCGAATGGAGAGGAAATGAGACAAATCTCCATGAATCGAATAGATTAGAGGAGAGTAGGGTGGGGGAGAAGAGAATAGAATAGTGTAGAATGGGGTCGAACAGAGTAGAATGGTGTGGAATGGAGTCGAATGGAGCCAAATAGAGACGAATAAAGTAGAAAAGAGTTGAATAGAGCTGAACAGGGCCGGATAAGTTTGGATCGAGCCTAATGATGCTGAATCGAGCAGAATCAAGCCAAATTGACCCGATTCAAGCCAAATCGAGCTAAATCAAGCCAATTCAAGCCTAATCCCATGGAATCGCCTTGAAAGGCATTGAATCGGATCGAATCGATTAGAGTAGAGGAGGGTAGAGTAGGAGGGGTTAGACTAGAACAGAACAGAACACAAGAGAAAGAATCGAATAGAATGAAGTAGAGACGAGTACAGTAGAATAGAGTCCAATAGAGTTGAATAGAGCCAAAGAGAGCTGAATGCAGCCGAATCCACCAAATTCAAGGTGAATCGAGAAGAATCATGTCGAATCGCGTTGAAAAGTGTCGAATCCAATCCAATAGTTTAGTGTAGGGCAGGTAAGATGAGGGGAGGGGAGGGTAGAAAAGAATAGATTGGAATAGACCAGAAAGAATAGAGAAGAGTAGACTAGGGTCAAATAGAGTCAAATCCTGCCGAAATGAGCTGAATAGAGAGGAAAAGGGCCAAGTCCAACCGAATCGAGTTGAATTCGCACAAAAAGGAGCTGATTCGAGCCGATAGGACCTGAATCAGGTCGAATCCCGTTCAAGTCTGTTGAATAGAATAGAACAGATTGCAGTAGGCTAAGTTAGAGTAGGGTAGGATAGACCAAAATGCAGTAGAACAGAACAGGATAGAAGAGAACTGAAAGACTAGAATAGGGTCGAGTAGTGCAGAGTCTAGAAGAATAGAGTTGAATATTGCCGACTAGAGCAAAATAGAGCCCAAAAGACCCAACGTGATAGACATCAAGATGAATGGCGCCGAATCCCGCGGAATCATGCTGGATCGCGTCGAATCCCGTTGAATTGCATTGAATCCCATCCATTCAAGTCCAATCCAATCAAATCAATTAGAATAGACTAGACAAGGGTAGAGTACAAGACAATAGAATAGAGAAGAATACAGTCGGATGGAGTAGAATGGTGTAGAATGGCGTTGAAAGAGATAATAGAGTTGAGTAGACTCATAGAGCCATATAGAGTTGAATAGAGCCTATTCAAGCTGAATAGAATTGACCAGGGCGAAATGGAGCTGATTAGAACTGAATCGAACCGATTAGAGCCCAAGAGGGATGAATGGAGTGCAACGGAGCCGATTGGAGCCGAATCGCATCGAAATGCGTGGAATCGAATCCAGTGGAATAGATTAGAGTAGGGTTGGTTAAAATAGAGTAGAAGAGAATTGAACACAGTAAAAGAGAATAAAAAGAATACAAGAGAATCGAGTCCAAAAGGTTAGAGCAGAGCAGAATAGTGTAGAGTAGAACAGAGTCGAATAGAGTCTAAGCGAGCCAAATGGAGAAGAAACAAGGCAAATCGCGTTGAATCCCCTCGAACCAATTCCAGTCAATTAGGGTAGGGTAGAGTAAAATAGTGTTGAGTGGAGTAGAATGCTGTGCAGCGCAATCGAATGGAGTCGAAAGGAGTAGAAAAGAGCCGAATAGAGCCGAATGGTGCTGAAGAGGGCCGAAGAGGGCCCAATCGAGCTGAATTGAGCCAAATCCAGTAAATCGAGCCTAATGGAGCCGAATTGAGCCTAATCCAGTTGAATCGACACCCTTCGAGCCAAATGGAGCCGAATGGACATGAATCGAACCAATTCGACCTGAATCGTGTCCAAATTCATGGAATCGAATTGAACAGCTTAGAGTAGGGGAGGTTCGGGTATGGCAGGGTGGAATAGAGTAGAGTAGCATAGAATAAAACAGAAGAGAATAGAAGAGAACAGAACAATACAGAACGAATACAGAAAACAGTAGGCTAGAGTAGCGTAGAGGGAAACAGAGTAGAGTAGAATAGATTCGAACGGAGCTAAATAGAGCCAAACTGAGCCGAATCGTGTCCAAATGGGTTGAATCCAATCCAATCCAACGGATTAGAATAGAGTAGAGTTGGGTAGCATAGGGTAGGGTAGAATAGAGTAGACTAGAACAGAACAGAATAGGAAGAATAAAGAAAATAAAGAAGAGTAGACTAGAGTACGATAGCGTAGGCTAGTGTATAATAGGGTAGACTCGAATACAGCTGAGTAGAGCCGAATGGAGTCGAAATGAGAGGAATCACGTCTAATCGATTCGAGTAAATTAGAGTGGTGTAGGCTAGAGTAGAGCAGAATAGTGTAGAATGGTGTGGAATAAATGGAATGGAGTAGAATGGAGTCAAATAGAGACAAAAAGAGTAGAGAAGAGTCGAATAGAGCAGAATAGGGCCGAAAGAGGCGGAATTGAGCAGAATCGAAGCAATTCAAGCCAAACGAACCGAATAGAGCCAAATGGAATAGAATCGAGCTGATTCAAGCTTAATCACGTCGAATCCCGTTCAATGCATCCAATGCAATCCAAACGTCTAGATTGGAGAAGGGGAGAGGAGGGTGGAATAGAATAGAGTAGAGTAGACTAGAAGAGATTAGAACAGAATAGAAGGAATAGAATAGAGTAGAAAAGAGTAGGGTCGAATAGACTCGAATAGAGTCGATTAGAGACGAATAGGCCAAATAGAGACGAATAGAGAAAACAGAGCTGAATGGAGCCGAATAGAGACGTAAAGGAGCCATATAGAGCCGATTCGCACCTAATCGAGCTGAATCAAGCAGAATCACGCCGACTGTCACTGAATAGCGTCGAATCACATCGAATCACGTCGAATCGCATCAAATCACATCGTTTTGTGTCGGACCGGGTCGAATCGCTTCGGATCGCATCGGATTGCATCGAATGTCGTCGAATCACGACGAATCACGCCCCATCACGTCCAATAACTTCGAATTGCGTCCAATCTCCTAGAATTCTGCTGAATCACGTCGAATCGTATGGAATCTCGCCTAATCTCTTTGAATCCCGTCAAATGCCTTCGGACCTTGTCGAATCCCGTCAAATCCTGTCCAATCGCGTCGAAGTGAATCGAATTGAATCAAATAGATTCAAGTAGGGTGGGTTTGGGTGGGGTGCAGTAGGGTTGGGTAGGGTAGGATAGAACAGAGTCCAACAGAATAGGAGAGAACAGAACAGAAGAGAAAGAATCCAGCAGAATAGAATAGAGTAGAAAAGAGTCAGATAGTGCAGAACATAGCCGAATGGAGACAAAACAAGATGAATCGCGTTGAATCGCTTCGAATCGGGTCAAATCGAATCCATTCGAATAGATTAGGGTAGGGAAGGGTAGACGAGAATAGAGGAGAATAGTGCAGAAGGGTGTGGAATGGATTAGAACGGAGCCGACTAGAGACGAATAGGGTAGAAAAGAGTCGAATAGAGCATAGTTGGGCCGAATAGGGCCAAAGAAGGCCTAATCGAGCAGAATCCAGCAGAATCGATGCCATTGGAGCTGAATGGAGCAAAATGGAGCCCAATCGAACCGACTCGAAGCGAATTGATGTGATTCAAGCCTAATCGGGTGGAATGGCGTGAAAATGCGATGACTCGAACAGAATCAAAGATTAGAGAAGGGGAGGGGAGCGGCTGGGAGGGTAGAACAGAATAGAATAGAACAGTACATAATAGAAGGAAGAGAAGATAGCACAGTACGGTAGAGCAGAGAAGAGTAGAGTCGAATAGAGTGAAATAGTGCAGAATAGAGCTGAATAGAGCCAATTCTAGCCGAATCGAGCCCAATGGAAACAAAACGTGATGAATCGCGTCGAATAGCGCCCAAGCGAATCCATTAGAATAGATTAGAGTCGGGTAGGGTAGAACAGAATAGAGTAGAATGGAGTCGAATGGAGTTGCATAGAGAAAACTAGAGTAGAAAAGAGTCGAATCGAGCCGAATAAGGCTGAACCAAGTCGAATTGAGTTGAAACAAGCTGAATCGAAGCGATTCAAGCTGAATCGAGCTGATGGTGCCGAATGAGCCGATTCAAGCCTCATCGCGTCCAATCACATTGAAATGCTTTGAATCGAATCCAATTGAATAGATTCGAAAAGGTTAGGGTAGGGTGGTTTTTGCTAGGGTAGACTAGGGTAGACGAAAGTAGACTAGAGTAGAGTAGACAAGAGAAGTCTAGAGTAGTAGCCTAGACAAGACAGCTGGACTAGTCAGACTAGTGGTATAGATCAGTAGGCTAGACAACTAGCCTTGAAGAGTACCCTTGCCCTGACAAGTACCCTAAATTCTGAATCTGAACTAGTCCCCTTGCCTTAACTAGTATCCTGAACTAGTAGCCTTGTCTGAACTAGTACCCTTAACTAGTAGCCTTGCCTTAAGTAATAGTCTTAATGTCTGCCCTTGCCTTACCAGTACCCTGAACTAGTAGCCCTGCCTTAACTAGTACCCTGGCCTTCACCAGTAGCCTTCACTAGTACCCTGGCCTTCACTAGTAGCCTTGCCTCAACTAGTACCCTTCACTAGTACCCTCACATGAACTAGTTGTCTTAACTAGTACCTGACCTTCTCAGTCCCCATAAGTCCTACCCTGGCCTTAACCAGCTGCCTTAACTGGTACCCTGGTCTTAACTAGTAGTATGAACTTGTACCCTTGAATCCACTGGTAGCCTAAACTAGTCGTCTTGCCTTAAGTAGTAGCCTTCACTTGGACCTTGCCTTAACTAGTATCCTTAACTAGTACCTGTGCCTTAACTAGTACAGCGGCCATAACGAATAGCCTGAACTAGTAGCCTTGTCTGAATTAGTACTCGGAACTAGTAGCCTTGCTTTAAGTAATAGTCTTAACATCTGCCCTTGCCTTCCTAGTACCCTTAACTAGTAGCCAAGCCTTCACTACTACCCCGAACTAGTAGCCTTGCCTTAACTAGTAGCCTTGCCTTAACCAGTTGCCTTAACTAGGACCCTGGCCTTAACTAGAAGTCTCAACTTGTAAACTTGCATCAAAGAGTAGCCTTAACTAGTACTCTTGCCTTAAGTAGTGGCCTGAACTAGTACTCGTGCCTTAGCTAGTACTCTTAACTAGTACAGTGCCCCTAACTCGTATCCTGAACTAGTAGCCTTCTCTTAACTAGTACCCTTAACTAGTAGCCTTGCCTTCACTGGTACCCTGGCCTTCTCCAGTAGCCTTAACTCAGACCCTGGCCTTCACTGGCAGCCTTAACTAGTACCCTTAACTAGTACCCTCGCATTCACTAGTAGTCTGAACTAGTACCCTGGCCGTATCAGTACCCAGAACTACTACCCTTGCCGTAACCAGTTGCCTTAAGTAGTACCCTGGCCTTAACTAGTAGTATTCACTTGTATTCTTGCATCAACTAGTAGCCTTAACTAGGACTCTTGCCTTAAGCAGTGGCCTGAATTTGTACCTTGCCTTAACTAGCAGCCTTAACTAGCACCCGTGCCTTTACTAGTACTCTTAACTAGTACAGTGCTCCTAACTAGTATCCTGAACTGGTAGCCTTTTCCTAACGAGTACCCTTAACCAGGAACCTTGCCTTAAGGAATAGTCTTAATGGCTACCCTTGCCTCAACAAGTCCCCTTAACTAGTACCCTTGCATTAACTAGTAGTCTTAACTAGTAGCCTGGCCTTATCAGTACCCAGAACTACTACCCTTGCCTTAACCAGTTGCCTTAACTAGCACCCTGGACTTAGCCAGTAGTATTAACATGTACCCTTGCATCGACTAGTAGACAACACTAGTACTCTTGCCTGAAGTAGTGGCCTAAACTCGTTCCTTGCCTTACTAGTAGCCTTAACTAGTACTCTGAACTAGTACAGTGGCCCTAACTAGTATTCTGAACTAGAAGCCTTGTGGTAAATAGTACCCTTAACGAGTCGCCTTGCCTTAAGGAACAGTCTTAACGTCTACCCTTGCCTTACTAGTCCTCTTAACTAGTAGCCAAACCTTAACTAGTACCCTGAAGTAGTAGCCTTGAATGGACTAGTAGCCCAGCCTTAACTAGTACCCTGGCCGTCACTAGGACCCTTGCCTCAACTAGTACCCTGGCATTAACTAGTAGTCTTAACTAGTACCCTGGCCTTATCGCTACCCATAGCTACTACCCTTGCCTTGACCAGTTGCCTTAACTAGTACCCTGGCCTTAATTAGTAGTATGAACTTGTACCCTTGCATCAACTAGTAGCCTAAACTAATATGCTTGCCTGAAGTCGTAGCCTTCACTTGTACCTTGCCTTCCTAGTAGCCTTAACTAGTACCCGTCCATTAACTAGTACTCTTAACTAGTACAGTGGCCCTAACTAGTAGCCTGAACTAGTCCCCTTGCCTTAGGTAGTCCCTTTTCCAAACTAGTACCCTTCTTGAGTACCCCTTTTTTTATGGAGTAGGGTATGGTCCAGTAGGGTGTCATAAGGTAGGGTAGCATACGGTAGAACAGAGAAAACAGAATCCAATAGAATAGAAGAGGATAAGTCAGGATAGCTTAGTTTCGTGTAGGGTATGGTAGAGTAGCATAGGAAGGAATAGAGAAAAGAGAAAACGAGAATCCAATACAACAGAATCGAAAAGAAGAGACTAGATGAGGAAAGACTAGGGCGGGATAGGGTTCTGTCGAATAGAAGAGCGTAGAATGGTGTGGAATGGAGTCAAATGCAGTCAAACCGAGATGAATAGACTAGAAAAGAGTTGAATAGAGCGGAATAGCACTGAATAGGGACATATAGGGCTGAGTGGAGCCCAATCGAGCCCAATCGAGCCCGATCAAGTCAAATCGACCAGATTCGAGCTGACTGGAGCCGAATGGAGCTGGAATGAGCCAAATAGAGACACAGAAAATGAGCCAAGCTAGATCGAGCCAAATCGCACCTAATCACATCCTATTGCATCGAATCTCGTCGAAGTCCATCCAATCCCACCAAAACCCATTGAATCTCATGAAATCTCACCGAATCCCGTCCAATTGTGTCCAATCGGGTCGCATCGAATGCAATCGAATTCAATAGAACAGCTTAGAGTAGTGTAGGTTAGGCTGGGATTCAATAGGGTAGGGCACAGAGGAATAGACTAGAGAAGCATAGAGTAGAAGAGAAGAGAATACAAAGAGTAGAATGGAGTAGAGTGGAGTAGAGTAGAATAGTCAGAGTCGAGTAGTGCAGAATAGAGATGAATAGATCCAATTCGAGCTGAATCGAGTCGAATGGAGAGGAAATGAGACAAATCTCCATGAATCGAATAGATTAGAGGAGAGTAGGGTGGGGGAGAAGAGAATAGAATAGTGTAGAATGGGGTCGAACAGAGTAGAATGGTGTGGAATGGAGTCGAATGGAGCCAAATAGAGACGAATAAAGTAGAAAAGAGTTGAATAGAGCTGAACAGGGCCGGATAAGTTTGGATCGAGCCTAATGATGCTGAATCGAGCAGAATCAAGCCAAATTGACCCGATTCAAGCCAAATCGAGCTAAATCAAGCCAATTCAAGCCTAATCCCATGGAATCGCCTTGAAAGGCATTGAATCGGATCGAATCGATTAGAGTAGAGGAGGGTAGAGTAGGAGGGGTTAGACTAGAACAGAACAGAACACAAGAGAAAGAATCGAATAGAATGAAGTAGAGACGAGTACAGTAGAATAGAGTCCAATAGAGTTGAATAGAGCCAAAGAGAGCTGAATGCAGCCGAATCCACCAAATTCAAGGTGAATCGAGAAGAATCATGTCGAATCGCGTTGAAAAGTGTCGAATCCAATCCAATAGTTTAGTGTAGGGCAGGTAAGATGAGGGGAGGGGAGGGTAGAAAAGAATAGATTGGAATAGACCAGAAAGAATAGAGAAGAGTAGACTAGGGTCAAATAGAGTCAAATCCTGCCGAAATGAGCTGAATAGAGAGGAAAAGGGCCAAGTCCAACCGAATCGAGTTGAATTCGCACAAAAAGGAGCTGATTCGAGCCGATAGGACCTGAATCAGGTCGAATCCCGTTCAAGTCTGTTGAATAGAATAGAACAGATTGCAGTAGGCTAAGTTAGAGTAGGGTAGGATAGACCAAAATGCAGTAGAACAGAACAGGATAGAAGAGAACTGAAAGACTAGAATAGGGTCGAGTAGTGCAGAGTCTAGAAGAATAGAGTTGAATATTGCCGACTAGAGCAAAATAGAGCCCAAAAGACCCAACGTGATAGACATCAAGATGAATGGCGCCGAATCCCGCGGAATCATGCTGGATCGCGTCGAATCCCGTTGAATTGCATTGAATCCCATCCATTCAAGTCCAATCCAATCAAATCAATTAGAATAGACTAGACAAGGGTAGAGTACAAGACAATAGAATAGAGAAGAATACAGTCGGATGGAGTAGAATGGTGTAGAATGGCGTTGAAAGAGATAATAGAGTTGAGTAGACTCATAGAGCCATATAGAGTTGAATAGAGCCTATTCAAGCTGAATAGAATTGACCAGGGCGAAATGGAGCTGATTAGAACTGAATCGAACCGATTAGAGCCCAAGAGGGATGAATGGAGTGCAACGGAGCCGATTGGAGCCGAATCGCATCGAAATGCGTGGAATCGAATCCAGTGGAATAGATTAGAGTAGGGTTGGTTAAAATAGAGTAGAAGAGAATTGAACACAGTAAAAGAGAATAAAAAGAATACAAGAGAATCGAGTCCAAAAGGTTAGAGCAGAGCAGAATAGTGTAGAGTAGAACAGAGTCGAATAGAGTCTAAGCGAGCCAAATGGAGAAGAAACAAGGCAAATCGCGTTGAATCCCCTCGAACCAATTCCAGTCAATTAGGGTAGGGTAGAGTAAAATAGTGTTGAGTGGAGTAGAATGCTGTGCAGCGCAATCGAATGGAGTCGAAAGGAGTAGAAAAGAGCCGAATAGAGCCGAATGGTGCTGAAGAGGGCCGAAGAGGGCCCAATCGAGCTGAATTGAGCCAAATCCAGTAAATCGAGCCTAATGGAGCCGAATTGAGCCTAATCCAGTTGAATCGACACCCTTCGAGCCAAATGGAGCCGAATGGACATGAATCGAACCAATTCGACCTGAATCGTGTCCAAATTCATGGAATCGAATTGAACAGCTTAGAGTAGGGGAGGTTCGGGTATGGCAGGGTGGAATAGAGTAGAGTAGCATAGAATAAAACAGAAGAGAATAGAAGAGAACAGAACAATACAGAACGAATACAGAAAACAGTAGGCTAGAGTAGCGTAGAGGGAAACAGAGTAGAGTAGAATAGATTCGAACGGAGCTAAATAGAGCCAAACTGAGCCGAATCGTGTCCAAATGGGTTGAATCCAATCCAATCCAACGGATTAGAATAGAGTAGAGTTGGGTAGCATAGGGTAGGGTAGAATAGAGTAGACTAGAACAGAACAGAATAGGAAGAATAAAGAAAATAAAGAAGAGTAGACTAGAGTACGATAGCGTAGGCTAGTGTATAATAGGGTAGACTCGAATACAGCTGAGTAGAGCCGAATGGAGTCGAAATGAGAGGAATCACGTCTAATCGATTCGAGTAAATTAGAGTGGTGTAGGCTAGAGTAGAGCAGAATAGTGTAGAATGGTGTGGAATAAATGGAATGGAGTAGAATGGAGTCAAATAGAGACAAAAAGAGTAGAGAAGAGTCGAATAGAGCAGAATAGGGCCGAAAGAGGCGGAATTGAGCAGAATCGAAGCAATTCAAGCCAAACGAACCGAATAGAGCCAAATGGAATAGAATCGAGCTGATTCAAGCTTAATCACGTCGAATCCCGTTCAATGCATCCAATGCAATCCAAACGTCTAGATTGGAGAAGGGGAGAGGAGGGTGGAATAGAATAGAGTAGAGTAGACTAGAAGAGATTAGAACAGAATAGAAGGAATAGAATAGAGTAGAAAAGAGTAGGGTCGAATAGACTCGAATAGAGTCGATTAGAGACGAATAGGCCAAATAGAGACGAATAGAGAAAACAGAGCTGAATGGAGCCGAATAGAGACGTAAAGGAGCCATATAGAGCCGATTCGCACCTAATCGAGCTGAATCAAGCAGAATCACGCCGACTGTCACTGAATAGCGTCGAATCACATCGAATCACGTCGAATCGCATCAAATCACATCGTTTTGTGTCGGACCGGGTCGAATCGCTTCGGATCGCATCGGATTGCATCGAATGTCGTCGAATCACGACGAATCACGCCCCATCACGTCCAATAACTTCGAATTGCGTCCAATCTCCTAGAATTCTGCTGAATCACGTCGAATCGTATGGAATCTCGCCTAATCTCTTTGAATCCCGTCAAATGCCTTCGGACCTTGTCGAATCCCGTCAAATCCTGTCCAATCGCGTCGAAGTGAATCGAATTGAATCAAATAGATTCAAGTAGGGTGGGTTTGGGTGGGGTGCAGTAGGGTTGGGTAGGGTAGGATAGAACAGAGTCCAACAGAATAGGAGAGAACAGAACAGAAGAGAAAGAATCCAGCAGAATAGAATAGAGTAGAAAAGAGTCAGATAGTGCAGAACATAGCCGAATGGAGACAAAACAAGATGAATCGCGTTGAATCGCTTCGAATCGGGTCAAATCGAATCCATTCGAATAGATTAGGGTAGGGAAGGGTAGACGAGAATAGAGGAGAATAGTGCAGAAGGGTGTGGAATGGATTAGAACGGAGCCGACTAGAGACGAATAGGGTAGAAAAGAGTCGAATAGAGCATAGTTGGGCCGAATAGGGCCAAAGAAGGCCTAATCGAGCAGAATCCAGCAGAATCGATGCCATTGGAGCTGAATGGAGCAAAATGGAGCCCAATCGAACCGACTCGAAGCGAATTGATGTGATTCAAGCCTAATCGGGTGGAATGGCGTGAAAATGCGATGACTCGAACAGAATCAAAGATTAGAGAAGGGGAGGGGAGCGGCTGGGAGGGTAGAACAGAATAGAATAGAACAGTACATAATAGAAGGAAGAGAAGATAGCACAGTACGGTAGAGCAGAGAAGAGTAGAGTCGAATAGAGTGAAATAGTGCAGAATAGAGCTGAATAGAGCCAATTCTAGCCGAATCGAGCCCAATGGAAACAAAACGTGATGAATCGCGTCGAATAGCGCCCAAGCGAATCCATTAGAATAGATTAGAGTCGGGTAGGGTAGAACAGAATAGAGTAGAATGGAGTCGAATGGAGTTGCATAGAGAAAACTAGAGTAGAAAAGAGTCGAATCGAGCCGAATAAGGCTGAACCAAGTCGAATTGAGTTGAAACAAGCTGAATCGAAGCGATTCAAGCTGAATCGAGCTGATGGTGCCGAATGAGCCGATTCAAGCCTCATCGCGTCCAATCACATTGAAATGCTTTGAATCGAATCCAATTGAATAGATTCGAAAAGGTTAGGGTAGGGTGGTTTTTGCTAGGGTAGACTAGGGTAGACGAAAGTAGACTAGAGTAGAGTAGACAAGAGAAGTCTAGAGTAGTAGCCTAGACAAGACAGCTGGACTAGTCAGACTAGTGGTATAGATCAGTAGGCTAGACAACTAGCCTTGAAGAGTACCCTTGCCCTGACAAGTACCCTAAATTCTGAATCTGAACTAGTCCCCTTGCCTTAACTAGTATCCTGAACTAGTAGCCTTGTCTGAACTAGTACCCTTAACTAGTAGCCTTGCCTTAAGTAATAGTCTTAATGTCTGCCCTTGCCTTACCAGTACCCTGAACTAGTAGCCCTGCCTTAACTAGTACCCTGGCCTTCACCAGTAGCCTTCACTAGTACCCTGGCCTTCACTAGTAGCCTTGCCTCAACTAGTACCCTTCACTAGTACCCTCACATGAACTAGTTGTCTTAACTAGTACCTGACCTTCTCAGTCCCCATAAGTCCTACCCTGGCCTTAACCAGCTGCCTTAACTGGTACCCTGGTCTTAACTAGTAGTATGAACTTGTACCCTTGAATCCACTGGTAGCCTAAACTAGTCGTCTTGCCTTAAGTAGTAGCCTTCACTTGGACCTTGCCTTAACTAGTATCCTTAACTAGTACCTGTGCCTTAACTAGTACAGCGGCCATAACGAATAGCCTGAACTAGTAGCCTTGTCTGAATTAGTACTCGGAACTAGTAGCCTTGCTTTAAGTAATAGTCTTAACATCTGCCCTTGCCTTCCTAGTACCCTTAACTAGTAGCCAAGCCTTCACTACTACCCCGAACTAGTAGCCTTGCCTTAACTAGTAGCCTTGCCTTAACCAGTTGCCTTAACTAGGACTCTGGCCTTAACTAGAAGTCTCAACTTGTAAACTTGCATCAAAGAGTAGCCTTAACTAGTACTCTTGCCTTAAGTAGTGGCCTGAACTAGTACTCGTGCCTTAGCTAGTACTCTTAACTAGGACAGTGCCCCTAACTCGTATCCTGAACTAGTAGCCTTCTCTTAACTAGTACCCTTAACTAGTAGCCTTGCCTTCACTGGTACCCTGGCCTTCTCCAGTAGCCTTAACTCAGACCCTGGCCTTCACAGGCAGCCTTAAGTAGTACGCTTAACTAGTACCCTTGCATTCACTAGTAGTCTGAACTAGTACCCTGGCCGTATCAGTACCCAGAAATACTACCCTTGCCGTAACCAGTTGCCTTAAGTAGTACCCTGGCCTTAACTAGTAGTATTCACTTGTATTCTTGCATCAACTAGTAGCCTTAACTAGGACTCGCCTTAAGTAGTGGCCTGAACTAGTACTCGTGCCTTGGCTAGTACTCTTAACTAGTACAGTGCCCCTAACTCATATCCTGAACTCGTAGCCTTCTCTTAACTAGTACCCTTAACTAGTACCCTTGCCTTCACTAGTACCCTGGCCTTCTCCAGTAGCCTTAACTCAGACCCTGGCCTTCACTGGCAGCCTTAACTAGTACCCTTAACTAGTACCCTCGCATTCACTAGTAGCCTGAACTAGTACCCTGGCCGTATCAGTACCCAGAACTACTAGCCTTGCCGTAACCCGTTGCCTTAACTAGTACCCTGGCCTTAACTAGTAGTATTCACTTGTATTCTTGCATCAACTAGTAGCCTTAACTAGGACTCTTGCCTTAAGCAGTGGCCTGAATTTGTACCTTGCCTTAACTAGCAGCCTTAACTAGCACCCGTGCCTTTACTAGTACTCTTAACTAGTACAGTGCCCCTAACTAGTATCCTGAACTGGTAGCCTTGTCCTAACGTGTACCCTTAACCAGGAGCCTTGCCTTAAGGAATAGTCTTAATGGCTACCCTTGCCTCAACAAGTCCCCTTAACTAGTACCCTTGCATTAACTAGTAGTCTTAACTAGTAGCCTGGCCTTATCAGTACCCAGAACTACTACCCTTGCCTTAACCAGTTGCCTTAACTAGCACCCTGGACTTAGCCAGTAGTATTAACATGTACCCTTGCATCGACTAGTAGACAACACTAGTACTCTTGCCTGAAGTAGTGGCCTAAACTCGTTCCTTGCCTTACTAGTAGCCTTAACTAGTACTCTGAACTAGTACAGTGGCCCTAACTAGTATTCTGAACTAGAAGCCTTGTGGTAAATAGTACCCTTAACGAGTCGCCTTGCCTTAAGGAACAGTCTTAACGTCTACCCTTGCCTTACTAGTCCTCTTAACTAGTAGCCAAACCTTAACTAGTACCCTGAAGTAGTAGCCTTGAATGGACTAGTAGCCCAGGCTTAACTAGTACCCTGGCCGTCACTAGGACCCTTGCCTCAACTAGTACCCTGGCTTTAACTAGTACTCTTAACTAGTACCCTGGCCTTATCGCTACCCATAGCTACTACCCTTGCCTTGGCCAGTTTCCTTAACTAGTACCCTGGCCTTAATTAGTAGTATGAACTTGTACCCTTGCATCAACTAGTAGCCTAAACTAATATGCTTGCCTGAAGTAGTAGCCTTCACTTGTACCTTGCCTTCCTAGTAGCCTTAACTAGTACCCGTCCATTAACTAGTACTCTTAACTAGTACAGTGGCCCTAACTAGTAGCCTGAACTAGTCCCCTTGCCTTAGGTAGTCCCTTTTCCAAACTAGTACCCTTCTTGAGTACCCCTTCTTTTATGGAGTAGGGTATGGTCCAGTAGGGTGTCATAAGGTAGGGTAGCATACGGTAGAACAGAGAAAACAGAATCCAATAGAATAGAAGAGGATAAGTCAGGATAGCTTAGTTTCGTGTAGGGTATGGTAGAGTAGCATAGGAAGGAATAGAGAAAAGAGAAAACGAGAATCCAATACAACAGAATCGAAAAGAACAGACTAGATGAGGAAAGACTAGGGCGGGATAGGGTTCTGTCGAATAGAAGAGCGTAGAATGGTGTGGAATGGAGTCAAATGCAGTCAAACCGAGATGAATAGACTAGAAAAGAGTTGAATAGAGCGGAATAGCACCGAATAGGGACATATAGGGCTGAGTGGAGCCCAATCGAGCCCGATCAAGTCAAATCGACCAGATTCGAGCTGAATGGAGCCGAATGGAGCTGGAATGAGCCAAATAGAGACACAGAAAATGAGCCAAGCTAGATCGAGCCAAATCGCACCTAATCACATCCTATTGCATCGAATCTCGTCGAAGTCCATCCAATCCCACCAAAACCCATTGAATCTCATGAAATCTCACGGAATCCCGTCCAATTGTGTCCAATCGGGTCGAATCGAATGCAATCGAATTCAATAGAACAGCTTAGAGTAGCGTAGGTCAGGCTGGGATTCAATAGGGTAGGGCACAGAGGAATAGACTAGAGAAGCATAGAGTAGAAGAGAAGAGAATACAAAGAGTAGAATGGAGTAGAGTGGAGTAGAGTAGAATAGTCAGAGTCGAGTAGTGCAGAATAGAGATGAATAGATCCAATTCGAGCTGAATCGAGTCGAATGGAGAGGAAATGAGACAAATCTCCATGAATCGAATAGATTAGAGGAGAGTAGGGTGGGGGAGAAGAGAATAGAATAGTGTAGAATGGAGTCGAACAGAGTAGAATGGTGTGGAATGGAGTCGAATGGAGCCAAATAGAGACGAATAAAGTAGAAAAGAGTTGAATAGAGCTGAACAGGGCCGGATACGTTTGGATCGAGCCTAATGATGCTGAATCGAGCAGAATCGAGCCAAATTGACCCGATTCGAGCGAAATCAAGCCAATTCAAGCCTAATCCCATGGAATCGCCTTGAAAGGCATTGAATCGGATCGAATCGATTAGAGTAGAGGAGGGTAGAGTAGGAGGGGTTAGACTAGAACAGAACAGAACACAAGAGAAAGAATCGAATAGAATGAAGTAGAGACGAGTACAGTAGAATAGAGTCCAATAGAGTTGAATAGAGCCAAAGAGAGCTGAATGCAGCTGAATCCACCAAATTCAAGGTGAATCGAGAAGAATCATGTCGAATCGCGTTGAAAAGTGTCGAATCCAATCCAATAGTTTAGTGTAGGGCAGGTAAGATGAGGGGAGGGGAGGGTAGAAAAGAATAGATTGGAATAGACCAGAAAGAATAGAGAAGAGTAGACTAGGGTCAAATAGAGTCAAATCCTGCCGAAATGAGCTGAATAGAGAGGAAAAGGGCCAAGTCCAACCGAATCGAGTTGAATTCGCACAAAAAGGAGCTGATTCGAGCCGATAGGACCTGAATCAGGTCGAATCCCGTTCAAGTCTGTTGAATAGAATAGAACAGATTGCAGTAGGCTAAGTTAGAGTAGGGTAGGATAGACCAAAATGCAGTAGAACAGAACAGGATAGAAGAGAACTGAAAGACTAGAATAGGGTCGAGTAGTGCAGAGTCTAGAAGAATAGAGTTGAATATTGCCGACTAGAGCAAAATAGAGCCCAAAAGACCCAACGTGATAGACATCAAGATGAATGGCGCCGAATCCCGCGGAATCATGCTGGATCGCGTCGAATCCCGTTGAATTGCATTGAATCCCATCCATTCAAGTCCAATCCAATCAAATCAATTAGAATAGACTAGACAAGGGTAGAGTACAAGACAATAGAATAGAGAAGAATACAGTCGGATGGAGTAGAATGGTGTAGAATGGCGTTGAAAGAGATAATAGAGTTGAGTAGACTCATAGAGCCATATAGAGTTGAATAGAGCCTATTCAAGCTGAATAGAATTGACCAGGGCGAAATGGAGCTGATTAGAACTGAATCGAACCGATTAGAGCCCAAGAGGGATGAATGGAGTGCAACGGAGCCGATTGGAGCCGAATCGCATCGAAATGCGTGGAATCGAATCCAGTGGAATAGATTAGAGTAGGGTTGGTTAAAATAGAGTAGAAGAGAATTGAACACAGTAAAAGAGAATAAAAAGAATACAAGAGAATCGAGTCCAAAAGGTTAGAGCAGAGCAGAATAGTGTAGAGTAGAACAGAGTCGAATAGAGTCTAAGCGAGCCAAATGGAGAAGAAACAAGGCAAATCGCGTTGAATCCCCTCGAACCAATTCCAGTCAATTAGGGTAGGGTAGAGTAAAATAGTGTTGAGTGGAGTAGAATGCTGTGCAGCGCAATCGAATGGAGTCGAAAGGAGTAGAAAAGAGCCGAATAGAGCCGAATGGTGCTGAAGAGGGCCGAAGAGGGCCCAATCGAGCTGAATTGAGCCAAATCCAGTAAATCGAGCCTAATGGAGCCGAATTGAGCCTAATCCAGTTGAATCGACACCCTTCGAGCCAAATGGAGCCGAATGGACATGAATCGAACCAATTCGACCTGAATCGTGTCCAAATTCATGGAATCGAATTGAACAGCTTAGAGTAGGGGAGGTTCGGGTATGGCAGGGTGGAATAGAGTAGAGTAGCATAGAATAAAACAGAAGAGAATAGAAGAGAACAGAACAATACAGAACGAATACAGAAAACAGTAGGCTAGAGTAGCGTAGAGGGAAACAGAGTAGAGTAGAATAGATTCGAACGGAGCTAAATAGAGCCAAACTGAGCCGAATCGTGTCCAAATGGGTTGAATCCAATCCAATCCAACGGATTAGAATAGAGTAGAGTTGGGTAGCATAGGGTAGGGTAGAATAGAGTAGACTAGAACAGAACAGAATAGGAAGAATAAAGAAAATAAAGAAGAGTAGACTAGAGTACGATAGCGTAGGCTAGTGTATAATAGGGTAGACTCGAATACAGCTGAGTAGAGCCGAATGGAGTCGAAATGAGAGGAATCACGTCTAATCGATTCGAGTAAATTAGAGTGGTGTAGGCTAGAGTAGAGCAGAATAGTGTAGAATGGTGTGGAATAAATGGAATGGAGTAGAATGGAGTCAAATAGAGACAAAAAGAGTAGAGAAGAGTCGAATAGAGCAGAATAGGGCCGAAAGAGGCGGAATTGAGCAGAATCGAAGCAATTCAAGCCAAACGAACCGAATAGAGCCAAATGGAATAGAATCGAGCTGATTCAAGCTTAATCACGTCGAATCCCGTTCAATGCATCCAATGCAATCCAAACGTCTAGATTGGAGAAGGGGAGAGGAGGGTGGAATAGAATAGAGTAGAGTAGACTAGAAGAGATTAGAACAGAATAGAAGGAATAGAATAGAGTAGAAAAGAGTAGGGTCGAATAGACTCGAATAGAGTCGATTAGAGACGAATAGGCCAAATAGAGACGAATAGAGAAAACAGAGCTGAATGGAGCCGAATAGAGACGTAAAGGAGCCATATAGAGCCGATTCGCACCTAATCGAGCTGAATCAAGCAGAATCACGCCGACTGTCACTGAATAGCGTCGAATCACATCGAATCACGTCGAATCGCATCAAATCACATCGTTTTGTGTCGGACCGGGTCGAATCGCTTCGGATCGCATCGGATTGCATCGAATGTCGTCGAATCACGACGAATCACGCCCCATCACGTCCAATAACTTCGAATTGCGTCCAATCTCCTAGAATTCTGCTGAATCACGTCGAATCGTATGGAATCTCGCCTAATCTCTTTGAATCCCGTCAAATGCCTTCGGACCTTGTCGAATCCCGTCAAATCCTGTCCAATCGCGTCGAAGTGAATCGAATTGAATCAAATAGATTCAAGTAGGGTGGGTTTGGGTGGGGTGCAGTAGGGTTGGGTAGGGTAGGATAGAACAGAGTCCAACAGAATAGGAGAGAACAGAACAGAAGAGAAAGAATCCAGCAGAATAGAATAGAGTAGAAAAGAGTCAGATAGTGCAGAACATAGCCGAATGGAGACAAAACAAGATGAATCGCGTTGAATCACTTCGAATCGGGTCCAATCGAATCCATTCGAATAGATTAGGGTAGGGAAGGGTAGACGAGAATAGAGGAGAATAGTGCAGAAGGGTGTGGAATGGATTAGAACGGAGCCGACTAGAGACGAATAGGGTAGAAAAGAGTCGAATAGAGCATAGTTGGGCCGAATAGGGCCAAAGAAGGCCTAATCGAGCAGAATCCAGCAGAATCGATGCCATTGGAGCTGAATGGAGCAAAATGGAGCCCAATCGAACCGACTCGAAGCGAATTGATGTGATTCAAGCCTAATCGGGTGGAATGGCGTGAAAATGCGATGACTCGAACAGAATCAAAGATTAGAGAAGGGGAGGGGAGCGGCTGGGAGGGTAGAACAGAATAGAATAGAACAGTACATAATAGAAGGAAGAGAAGATAGCACAGTACGGTAGAGCAGAGAAGAGTAGAGTCGAATAGAGTGAAATAGTGCAGAATAGAGCTGAATAGAGCCAATTCTAGCCGAATCGAGCCCAATGGAAACAAAACGTGATGAATCGCGTCGAATAGCGCCCAAGCGAATCCATTAGAATAGATTAGAGTCGGGTAGGGTAGAACAGAATAGAGTAGAATGGAGTCGAATGGAGTTGCATAGAGAAAACTAGAGTAGAAAAGAGTCGAATCGAGCCGAATAAGGCTGAACCAAGTCGAATTGAGTTGAAACAAGCTGAATCGAAGCGATTCAAGCTGAATCGAGCTGATGGTGCCGAATGAGCCGATTCAAGCCTCATCGCGTCCAATCACATTGAAATGCTTTGAATCGAATCCAATTGAATAGATTCGAAAAGGTTAGGGTAGGGTGGTTTTTGCTAGGGTAGACTAGGGTAGACGAAAGTAGACTAGAGTAGAGTAGACAAGAGAAGTCTAGAGTAGTAGCCTAGACAAGACAGCTGGACTAGTCAGACTAGTGGTATAGATCAGTAGGCTAGACAACTAGCCTTGAAGAGTACCCTTGCCCTGACAAGTACCCTAAATTCTGAATCTGAACTAGTCCCCTTGCCTTAACTAGTATCCTGAACTAGTAGCCTTGTCTGAACTAGTACCCTTAACTAGTAGCCTTGCCTTAAGTAATAGTCTTAATGTCTGCCCTTGCCTTACCAGTACCCTGAACTAGTAGCCCTGCCTTAACTAGTACCCTGGCCTTCACCAGTAGCCTTCACTAGTACCCTGGCCTTCACTAGTAGCCTTGCCTCAACTAGTACCCTTCACTAGTACCCTCACATGAACTAGTTGTCTTAACTAGTACCTGACCTTCTCAGTCCCCATAAGTCCTACCCTGGCCTTAACCAGCTGCCTTAACTGGTACCCTGGTCTTAACTAGTAGTATGAACTTGTACCCTTGAATCCACTGGTAGCCTAAACTAGTCGTCTTGCCTTAAGTAGTAGCCTTCACTTGGACCTTGCCTTAACTAGTATCCTTAACTAGTACCTGTGCCTTAACTAGTACAGCGGCCATAACGAATAGCCTGAACTAGTAGCCTTGTCTGAATTAGTACTCGGAACTAGTAGCCTTGCTTTAAGTAATAGTCTTAACATCTGCCCTTGCCTTCCTAGTACCCTTAACTAGTAGCCAAGCCTTCACTACTACCCCGAACTAGTAGCCTTGCCTTAACTAGTAGCCTTGCCTTAACCAGTTGCCTTAACTAGGACTCTGGCCTTAACTAGAAGTCTCAACTTGTAAACTTGCATCAAAGAGTAGCCTTAACTAGTACTCTTGCCTTAAGTAGTGGCCTGAACTAGTACTCGTGCCTTAGCTAGTACTCTTAACTAGGACAGTGCCCCTAACTCGTATCCTGAACTAGTAGCCTTCTCTTAACTAGTACCCTTAACTAGTAGCCTTGCCTTCACTGGTACCCTGGCCTTCTCCAGTAGCCTTAACTCAGACCCTGGCCTTCACAGGCAGCCTTAAGTAGTACGCTTAACTAGTACCCTTGCATTCACTAGTAGTCTGAACTAGTACCCTGGCCGTATCAGTACCCAGAAATACTACCCTTGCCGTAACCAGTTGCCTTAAGTAGTACCCTGGCCTTAACTAGTAGTATTCACTTGTATTCTTGCATCAACTAGTAGCCTTAACTAGGACTCGCCTTAAGTAGTGGCCTGAACTAGTACTCGTGCCTTGGCTAGTACTCTTAACTAGTACAGTGCCCCTAACTCATATCCTGAACTCGTAGCCTTCTCTTAACTAGTACCCTTAACTAGTACCCTTGCCTTCACTAGTACCCTGGCCTTCTCCAGTAGCCTTAACTCAGACCCTGGCCTTCACTGGCAGCCTTAACTAGTACCCTTAACTAGTACCCTCGCATTCACTAGTAGCCTGAACTAGTACCCTGGCCGTATCAGTACCCAGAACTACTAGCCTTGCCGTAACCCGTTGCCTTAACTAGTACCCTGGCCTTAACTAGTAGTATTCACTTGTATTCTTGCATCAACTAGTAGCCTTAACTAGGACTCTTGCCTTAAGCAGTGGCCTGAATTTGTACCTTGCCTTAACTAGCAGCCTTAACTAGCACCCGTGCCTTTACTAGTACTCTTAACTAGTACAGTGCCCCTAACTAGTATCCTGAACTGGTAGCCTTGTCCTAACGTGTACCCTTAACCAGGAGCCTTGCCTTAAGGAATAGTCTTAATGGCTACCCTTGCCTCAACAAGTCCCCTTAACTAGTACCCTTGCATTAACTAGTAGTCTTAACTAGTAGCCTGGCCTTATCAGTACCCAGAACTACTACCCTTGCCTTAACCAGTTGCCTTAACTAGCACCCTGGACTTAGCCAGTAGTATTAACATGTACCCTTGCATCGACTAGTAGACAACACTAGTACTCTTGCCTGAAGTAGTGGCCTAAACTCGTTCCTTGCCTTACTAGTAGCCTTAACTAGTACTCTGAACTAGTACAGTGGCCCTAACTAGTATTCTGAACTAGAAGCCTTGTGGTAAATAGTACCCTTAACGAGTCGCCTTGCCTTAAGGAACAGTCTTAACGTCTACCCTTGCCTTACTAGTCCTCTTAACTAGTAGCCAAACCTTAACTAGTACCCTGAAGTAGTAGCCTTGAATGGACTAGTAGCCCAGGCTTAACTAGTACCCTGGCCGTCACTAGGACCCTTGCCTCAACTAGTACCCTGGCTTTAACTAGTACTCTTAACTAGTACCCTGGCCTTATCGCTACCCATAGCTACTACCCTTGCCTTGGCCAGTTGCCTTAACTAGTACCCTGGCCTTAATTAGTAGTATGAACTTGTACCCTTGCATCAACTAGTAGCCTAAACTAATATGCTTGCCTGAAGTAGTAGCCTTCACTTGTACCTTGCCTTCCTAGTAGCCTTAACTAGTACCCGTCCATTAACTAGTACTCTTAACTAGTACAGTGGCCCTAACTAGTAGCCTGAACTAGTCCCCTTGCCTTAGGTAGTCCCTTTTCCAAACTAGTACCCTTCTTGAGTACCCCTTCTTTTATGGAGTAGGGTATGGTCCAGTAGGGTGTCATAAGGTAGGGTAGCATACGGTAGAACAGAGAAAACAGAATCCAATAGAATAGAAGAGGATAAGTCAGGATAGCTTAGTTTCGTGTAGGGTATGGTAGAGTAGCATAGGAAGGAATAGAGAAAAGAGAAAACGAGAATCCAATACAACAGAATCGAAAAGAACAGACTAGATGAGGAAAGACTAGGGCGGGATAGGGTTCTGTCGAATAGAAGAGCGTAGAATGGTGTGGAATGGAGTCAAATGCAGTCAAACCGAGATGAATAGACTAGAAAAGAGTTGAATAGAGCGGAATAGCACCGAATAGGGACATATAGGGCTGAGTGGAGCCCAATCGAGCCCAATCGAGCCCGATCAAGTCAAATCGACCAGATTCGAGCTGAATGGAGCCGAATGGAGCTGGAATGAGCCAAATAGAGACACAGAAAATGAGCCAAGCTAGATCGAGCCAAATCGCACCTAATCACATCCTATTGCATCGAATCTCGTCGAAGTCCATCCAATCCCACCAAAACCCATTGAATCTCATGAAATCTCACGGAATCCCGTCCAATTGTGTCCAATCGGGTCGAATCGAATGCAATCGAATTCAATAGAACAGCTTAGAGTAGCGTAGGTCAGGCTGGGATTCAATAGGGTAGGGCACAGAGGAATAGACTAGAGAAGCATAGAGTAGAAGAGAAGAGAATACAAAGAGTAGAATGGAGTAGAGTGGAGTAGAGTAGAATAGTCAGAGTCGAGTAGTGCAGAATAGAGATGAATAGATCCAATTCGAGCTGAATCGAGTCGAATGGAGAGGAAATGAGACAAATCTCCATGAATCGAATAGATTAGAGGAGAGTAGGGTGGGGGAGAAGAGAATAGAATAGTGTAGAATGGAGTCGAACAGAGTAGAATGGTGTGGAATGGAGTCGAATGGAGCCAAATAGAGACGAATAAAGTAGAAAAGAGTTGAATAGAGCTGAACAGGGCCGGATACGTTTGGATCGAGCCTAATGATGCTGAATCGAGCAGAATCGAGCCAAATTGACCCGATTCGAGCGAAATCAAGCCAATTCAAGCCTAATCCCATGGAATCGCCTTGAAAGGCATTGAATCGGATCGAATCGATTAGAGTAGAGGAGGGTAGAGTAGGAGGGGTTAGACTAGAACAGAACAGAACACAAGAGAAAGAATCGAATAGAATGAAGTAGAGACGAGTACAGTAGAATAGAGTCCAATAGAGTTGAATAGAGCCAAAGAGAGCTGAATGCAGCTGAATCCACCAAATTCAAGGTGAATCGAGAAGAATCATGTCGAATCGCGTTGAAAAGTGTCGAATCCAATCCAATAGTTTAGTGTAGGGCAGGTAAGATGAGGGGAGGGGAGGGTAGAAAAGAATAGATTGGAATAGACCAGAAAGAATAGAGAAGAGTAGACTAGGGTCAAATAGAGTCAAATCCTGCCGAAATGAGCTGAATAGAGAGGAAAAGGGCCAAGTCCAACCGAATCGAGTTGAATTCGCACAAAAAGGAGCTGATTCGAGCCGATAGGACCTGAATCAGGTCGAATCCCGTTCAAGTCTGTTGAATAGAATAGAACAGATTGCAGTAGGCTAAGTTAGAGTAGGGTAGGATAGACCAAAATGCAGTAGAACAGAACAGGATAGAAGAGAACTGAAAGACTAGAATAGGGTCGAGTAGTGCAGAGTCTAGAAGAATAGAGTTGAATATTGCCGACTAGAGCAAAATAGAGCCCAAAAGACCCAACGTGATAGACATCAAGATGAATGGCGCCGAATCCCGCGGAATCATGCTGGATCGCGTCGAATCCCGTTGAATTGCATTGAATCCCATCCATTCAAGTCCAATCCAATCAAATCAATTAGAATAGACTAGACAAGGGTAGAGTACAAGACAATAGAATAGAGAAGAATACAGTCGGATGGAGTAGAATGGTGTAGAATGGCGTTGAAAGAGATAATAGAGTTGAGTAGACTCATAGAGCCATATAGAGTTGAATAGAGCCTATTCAAGCTGAATAGAATTGACCAGGGCGAAATGGAGCCGATTAGAACTGAATCGAACCGATTAGAGCCCAAGAGGGATGAATGGAGTGCAACGGAGCCGATTGGAGCCGAATCGCATCGAAATGCGTGGAATCGAATCCAGTGGAATAGATTAGAGTAGGGTTGGTTAAAATAGAGTAGAAGAGAATTGAACACAGTAAAAGAGAATAAAAAGAATACAAGAGAATCGAGTCCAAAAGGTTAGAGCAGAGCAGAATAGTGTAGAGTAGAACAGAGTCGAATAGAGTCTAAGCGAGCCAAATGGAGAAGAAACAAGGCAAATCGCGTTGAATCCCCTCGAACCAATTCCAGTCAATTAGGGTAGGGTAGAGTAAAATAGTGTTGAGTGGAGTAGAATGCTGTGCAGCGCAATCGAATGGAGTCGAAAGGAGTAGAAAAGAGCCGAATAGAGCCGAATAGTGCTGAAGAGGGCCGAAGAGGGCCCAATCGAGCTGAATTGAGCCAAATCCAGTAAATCGAGCCTAATGGAGCCGAATTGAGCCTAATCCAGTTGAATCGACACCCTTCGAGCCAAATGGAGCCGAATGGACATGAATCGAACCAATTCGACCTGAATCGTGTCCAAATTCATGGAATCGAATTGAACAGCTTAGAGTAGGGGAGGTTCGGGTATGGCAGGGTGGAATAGAGTAGAGTAGCATAGAATAAAACAGAAGAGAATAGAAGAGAACAGAACAATACAGAACGAATACAGAAAACAGTAGGCTAGAGTAGCGTAGAGGGAAACAGAGTAGAGTAGAATAGATTCGAACGGAGCTAAATAGAGCCAAACTGAGCCGAATCGTGTCCAAATGGGTTGAATCCAATCCAATCCAACGGATTAGAATAGAGTAGAGTTGGGTAGCATAGGGTAGGGTAGAATAGAGTAGACTAGAACAGAACAGAATAGGAAGAATAAAGAAAATAAAGAAGAGTAGACTAGAGTACGATAGCGTAGGCTAGTGTATAATAGGGTAGACTCGAATACAGCTGAGTAGAGCCGAATGGAGTCGAAATGAGAGGAATCACGTCTAATCGATTCGAGTAAATTAGAGTGGTGTAGGCTAGAGTAGAGCAGAATAGTGTAGAATGGTGTGGAATAAATGGAATGGAGTAGAATGGAGTCAAATAGAGACAAAAAGAGTAGAGAAGAGTCGAATAGAGCAGAATAGGGCCGAAAGAGGCGGAATTGAGCAGAATCGAAGCAATTCAAGCCAAACGAACCGAATAGAGCCAAATGGAATAGAATCGAGCTGATTCAAGCTTAATCACGTCGAATCCCGTTCAATGCATCCAATGCAATCCAAACGTCTAGATTGGAGAAGGGGAGAGGAGGGTGGAATAGAATAGAGTAGAGTAGACTAGAAGAGATTAGAACAGAATAGAAGGAATAGAATAGAGTAGAAAAGAGTAGGGTCGAATAGACTCGAATAGAGTCGATTAGAGACGAATAGGCCAAATAGAGACGAATAGAGAAAACAGAGCTGAATGGAGCCGAATAGAGACGTAAAGGAGCCATATAGAGCCGATTCGCACCTAATCGAGCTGAATCAAGCAGAATCACGCCGACTGTCACTGAATAGCGTCGAATCACATCGAATCACGTCGAATCGCATCAAATCACATCGTTTTGTGTCGGACCGGGTCGAATCGCTTCGGATCGCATCGGATTGCATCGAATGTCGTCGAATCACGACGAATCACGCCCCATCACGTCCAATAACTTCGAATTGCGTCCAATCTCCTAGAATTCTGCTGAATCACGTCGAATCGTATGGAATCTCGCCTAATCTCTTTGAATCCCGTCAAATGCCTTTGGACCTTGTCGAATCCCGTCAAATCCTGTCCAATCGCGTCGAAGTGAATCGAATTGAATCAAATAGATTCAAGTAGGGTGGGTTTGGGTGGGGTGCAGTAGGGTTGGGTAGGGTAGGATAGAACAGAGTCCAACAGAATAGGAGAGAACAGAACAGAAGAGAAAGAATCCAGCAGAATAGAATAGAGTAGAAAAGGGTCAGATAGTGCAGAACATAGCCGAATGGAGACAAAACAAGATGAATCGCGTTGAATCGCTTCGAATCGGGTCAAATCGAATCCATTCGAATAGATTAGGGTAGGGAAGGGTAGACGAGAATAGAGGAGAATAGTGCAGAAGGGTGTGGAATGGATTAGAACGGAGCCGACTAGAGACGAATAGGGTAGAAAAGAGTCGAATAGAGCATAGTTGGGCCGAATAGGGCCAAAGAAGGCCTAATCGAGCAGAATCCAGCAGAATCGATGCCATTGGAGCTGAATGGAGCAAAATGGAGCCCAATCGAACCGACTCGAAGCGAATTGATGTGATTCAAGCCTAATCGGGTGGAATGGCGTGAAAATGCGATGACTCGAACAGAATCAAAGATTAGAGAAGGGGAGGGGAGCGGCTGGGAGGGTAGAACAGAATAGAATAGAACAGTACATAATAGAAGGAAGAGAAGATAGCACAGTACGGTAGAGCAGAGAAGAGTAGAGTCGAATAGAGTGAAATAGTGCAGAATAGAGCTGAATAGAGCCAATTCTAGCCGAATTGAGCCCAATGGAAACAAAACGTGATGAATCGCGTCGAATAGCGCCCAAGCGAATCCATTAGAATAGATTAGAGTCGGGTAGGGTAGAACAGAATAGAGTAGAATGGAGTCGAATGGAGTTGCATAGAGAAAACTAGAGTAGAAAAGAGTCGAATCGAGCCGAATAAGGCTGAACCAAGTCGAATTGAGTTGAAACAAGCTGAATCGAAGCGATTCAAGCTGAATCGAGCTGATGGTGCCGAATGAGCCGATTCAAGCCTCATCGCGTCCAATCACATTGAAATGCTTTGAATCGAATCCAATTGAATAGATTCGAAAAGGTTAGGGTAGGGTGGTTTTTGCTAGGGTAGACTAGGGTAGACGAAAGTAGACTAGAGTAGAGTAGACAAGAGAAGTCTAGAGTAGTAGCCTAGACAAGACAGCTGGACTAGTCAGACTAGTGGTATAGATCAGTAGGCTAGACAACTAGCCTTGAAGAGTACCCTTGCCCTGACAAGTACCCTAAATTCTGAATCTGAACTAGTCCCCTTGCCTTAACTAGTATCCTGAACTAGTAGCCTTGTCTGAACTAGTACCCTTAACTAGTAGCCTTGCCTTAAGTAATAGTCTTAATGTCTGCCCTTGCCTTACCAGTACCCTGAACTAGTAGCCCTGCCTTAACTAGTACCCTGGCCTTCACCAGTAGCCTTCACTAGTACCCTGGCCTTCACTAGTAGCCTTGCCTCAACTAGTACCCTTCACTAGTACCCTCACATGAACTAGTTGTCTTAACTAGTACCTGACCTTCTCAGTCCCCATAAGTCCTACCCTGGCCTTAACCAGCTGCCTTAACTGGTACCCTGGTCTTAACTAGTAGTATGAACTTGTACCCTTGAATCCACTGGTAGCCTAAACTAGTCGTCTTGCCTTAAGTAGTAGCCTTCACTTGGACCTTGCCTTAACTAGTATCCTTAACTAGTACCTGTGCCTTAACTAGTACAGCGGCCATAACGAATAGCCTGAACTAGTAGCCTTGTCTGAATTAGTACTCGGAACTAGTAGCCTTGCTTTAAGTAATAGTCTTAACATCTGCCCTTGCCTTCCTAGTACCCTTAACTAGTAGCCAAGCCTTCACTACTACCCCGAACTAGTAGCCTTGCCTTAACTAGTAGCCTTGCCTTAACCAGTTGCCTTAACTAGGACCCTGGCCTTAACTAGAAGTCTCAACTTGTAAACTTGCATCAAAGAGTAGCCTTAACTAGTACTCTTGCCTTAAGTAGTGGCCTGAACTAGTACTCGTGCCTTAGCTAGTACTCTTAACTAGTACAGTGCCCCTAACTCGTATCCTGAACTAGTAGCCTTCTCTTAACTAGTACCCTTAACTAGTAGCCTTGCCTTCACTGGTACCCTGGCCTTCTCCAGTAGCCTTAACTCAGACCCTGGCCTTCACAGGCAGCCTTAAGTAGTACGCTTAACTAGTACCCTTGCATTCACTAGTAGTCTGAACTAGTACCCTGGCCGTATCAGTACCCAGAAATACTACCCTTGCCGTAACCAGTTGCCTTAAGTAGTACCCTGGCCTTAACTAGTAGTATTCACTTGTATTCTTGCATCAACTAGTAGCCTTAACTAGGACTCGCCTTAAGTAGTGGCCTGAACTAGTACTCGTGCCTTGGCTAGTACTCTTAACTAGTACAGTGCCCCTAACTCATATCCTGAACTCGTAGCCTTCTCTTAACTAGTACCCTTAACTAGTACCCTTGCCTTCACTAGTACCCTGGCCTTCTCCAGTAGCCTTAACTCAGACCCTGGCCTTCACTGGCAGCCTTAACTAGTACCCTTAACTAGTACCCTCGCATTCACTAGTAGCCTGAACTAGTACCCTGGCCGTATCAGTACCCAGAACTACTAGCCTTGCCGTAACCCGTTGCCTTAACTAGTACCCTGGCCTTAACTAGTAGTATTCACTTGTATTCTTGCATCAACTAGTAGCCTTAACTAGGACTCTTGCCTTAAGCAGTGGCCTGAATTTGTACCTTGCCTTAACTAGCAGCCTTAACTAGCACCCGTGCCTTTACTAGTACTCTTAACTAGTACAGTGCCCCTAACTAGTATCCTGAACTGGTAGCCTTTTCCTAACGTGTACCCTTAACCAGGAACCTTGCCTTAAGGAATAGTCTTAATGGCTACCCTTGCCTCAACAAGTCCCCTTAACTAGTACCCTTGCATTAACTAGTAGTCTTAACTAGTAGCCTGGCCTTATCAGTACCCAGAACTACTACCCTTGCCTTAACCAGTTGCCTTAACTAGCACCCTGGACTTAGCCAGTAGTATTAACATGTACCCTTGCATCGACTAGTAGACAACACTAGTACTCTTGCCTGAAGTAGTGGCCTAAACTCGTTCCTTGCCTTACTAGTAGCCTTAACTAGTACTCTGAACTAGTACAGTGGCCCTAACTAGTATTCTGAACTAGAAGCCTTGTGGTAAATAGTACCCTTAACGAGTCGCCTTGCCTTAAGGAACAGTCTTAACGTCTACCCTTGCCTTACTAGTCCTCTTAACTAGTAGCCAAACCTTAACTAGTACCCTGAAGTAGTAGCCTTGAATGGACTAGTAGCCCAGGCTTAACTAGTACCCTGGCCGTCACTAGGACCCTTGCCTCAACTAGTACCCTGGCTTTAACTAGTACTCTTAACTAGTACCCTGGCCTTATCGCTACCCATAGCTACTACCCTTGCCTTGGCCAGTTGCCTTAACTAGTACCCTGGCCTTAATTAGTAGTATGAACTTGTACCCTTGCATCAACTAGTAGCCTAAACTAATATGCTTGCCTGAAGTAGTAGCCTTCACTTGTACCTTGCCTTCCTAGTAGCCTTAACTAGTACCCGTCCATTAACTAGTACTCTTAACTAGTACAGTGGCCCTAACTAGTAGCCTGAACTAGTCCCCTTGCCTTAGGTAGTCCCTTTTCCAAACTAGTACCCTTCTTGAGTACCCCTTCTTTTATGGAGTAGGGTATGGTCCAGTAGGGTGTCATAAGGTAGGGTAGCATACGGTAGAACAGAGAAAACAGAATCCAATAGAATAGAAGAGGATAAGTCAGGATAGCTTAGTTTCGTGTAGGGTATGGTAGAGTAGCATAGGAAGGAATAGAGAAAAGAGAAAACGAGAATCCAATACAACAGAATCGAAAAGAACAGACTAGATGAGGAAAGACTAGGGCGGGATAGGGTTCTGTCGAATAGAAGAGCGTAGAATGGTGTGGAATGGAGTCAAATGCAGTCAAACCGAGATGAATAGACTAGAAAAGAGTTGAATAGAGCGGAATAGCACCGAATAGGGACATATAGGGCTGAGTGGAGCCCAATCGAGCCCAATCGAGCCCGATCAAGTCAAATCGACCAGATTCGAGCTGAATGGAGCCGAATGGAGCTGGAATGAGCCAAATAGAGACACAGAAAATGAGCCAAGCTAGATCGAGCCAAATCGCACCTAATCACATCCTATTGCATCGAATCTCGTCGAAGTCCATCCAATCCCACCAAAACCCATTGAATCTCATGAAATCTCACCGAATCCCGTCCAATTGTGTCCAATCGGGTCGAATCGAATGCAATCGAATTCAATAGAACAGCTTAGAGTAGTGTAGGTTAGGCTGGGATTCAATAGGGTAGGGCACAGAGGAATAGACTAGAGAAGCATAGAGTAGAAGAGAAGAGAATACAAAGAGTAGAATGGAGTAGAGTGGAGTAGAGTAGAATAGTCAGAGTCGAGTAGTGCAGAATAGAGATGAATAGATCCAATTCGAGCTGAATCGAGTCGAATGGAGAGGAAATGAGACAAATCTCCATGAATCGAATAGATTAGAGGAGAGTAGGGTGGGGGAGAAGAGAATAGAATAGTGTAGAATGGAGTCGAACAGAGTAGAATGGTGTGGAATGGAGTCGAATGGAGCCAAATAGAGACGAATAAAGTAGAAAAGAGTTGAATAGAGCTGAACAGGGCCGGATACGTTTGGATCGAGCCTAATGATGCTGAATCGAGCAGAATCGAGCCAAATTGACCCGATTCGAGCGAAATCAAGCCAATTCAAGCCTAATCCCATGGAATCGCCTTGAAAGGCATTGAATCGGATCGAATCGATTAGAGTAGAGGAGGGTAGAGTAGGAGGGGTTAGACTAGAACAGAACAGAACACAAGAGAAAGAATCGAATAGAATGAAGTAGAGACGAGTACAGTAGAATAGAGTCCAATAGAGTTGAATAGAGCCAAAGAGAGCTGAATGCAGCCGAATCCACCAAATTCAAGGTGAATCGAGAAGAATCATGTCGAATCGCGTTGAAAAGTGTCGAATCCAATCCAATAGTTTAGTGTAGGGCAGGTAAGATGAGGGGAGGGGAGGGTAGAAAAGAATAGATTGGAATAGACCAGAAAGAATAGAGAAGAGTAGACTAGGGTCAAATAGAGTCAAATCCTGCCGAAATGAGCTGAATAGAGAGGAAAAGGGCCAAGTCCAACCGAATCGAGTTGAATTCGCACAAAAAGGAGCTGATTCGAGCCGATAGGACCTGAATCAGGTCGAATCCCGTTCAAGTCTGTTGAATAGAATAGAACAGATTGCAGTAGGCTAAGTTAGAGTAGGGTAGGATAGACCAAAATGCAGTAGAACAGAACAGGATAGAAGAGAACTGAAAGACTAGAATAGGGTCGAGTAGTGCAGAGTCTAGAAGAATAGAGTTGAATATTGCCGACTAGAGCAAAATAGAGCCCAAAAGACCCAACGTGATAGACATCAAGATGAATGGCGCCGAATCCCGCGGAATCATGCTGGATCGCGTCGAATCCCGTTGAATTGCATTGAATCCCATCCATTCAAGTCCAATCCAATCGAATCGATTAGAATAGACTAGACAAGGGTAGAGTACAAGACAATAGAATAGAGAAGAATACAGTCGGATGGAGTAGAATGGTGTAGAATGGCGTTGAAAGAGATAATAGAGTTGAGTAGACTCATAGAGCCATATAGAGTTGAATAGAGCCTATTCAAGCTGAATAGAATTGACCAGGGCGAAATGGAGCCGATTAGAACTGAATCGAACCGATTAGAGCCCAAGAGGGATGAATGGAGTGCAACGGAGCCGATTGGAGCCGAATCGCATCGAAATGCGTGGAATCGAATCCAGTGGAATAGATTAGAGTAGGGTTGGTTAAAATAGAGTAGAAGAGAATTGAACACAGTAAAAGAGAATAAAAAGAATACAAGAGAATCGAGTCCAAAAGGTTAGAGCAGAGCAGAATAGTGTAGAGTAGAACAGAGTCGAATAGAGTCTAAGCGAGCCAAATGGAGAAGAAACAAGGCAAATCGCGTTGAATCCCCTCGAACCAATTCCAGTCAATTAGGGTAGGGTAGAGTAAAATAGTGTTGAGTGGAGTAGAATGCTGTGCAGCGCAATCGAATGGAGTCGAAAGGAGTAGAAAAGAGCCGAATAGAGCCGAATAGTGCTGAAGAGGGCCGAAGAGGGCCCAATCGAGCTGAATTGAGCCAAATCCAGTAAATCGAGCCTAATGGAGCCGAATTGAGCCTAATCCAGTTGAATCGACACCCTTCGAGCCAAATGGAGCCGAATGGACATGAATCGAACCAATTCGACCTGAATCGTGTCCAAATTCATGGAATCGAATTGAACAGCTTAGAGTAGGGGAGGTTCGGGTATGGCAGGGTGGAATAGAGTAGAGTAGCATAGAATAAAACAGAAGAGAATAGAAGAGAACAGAACAATACAGAACGAATACAGAAAACAGTAGGCTAGAGTAGCGTAGAGGGAAACAGAGTAGAGTAGAATAGATTCGAACGGAGCTAAATAGAGCCAAACTGAGCCGAATCGTGTCCAAATGGGTTGAATCCAATCCAATCCAACGGATTAGAATAGAGTAGAGTTGGGTAGCATAGGGTAGGGTAGAATAGAGTAGACTAGAACAGAACAGAATAGGAAGAATAAAGAAAATAAAGAAGAGTAGACTAGAGTACGATAGCGTAGGCTAGTGTATAATAGGGTAGACTCGAATACAGCTGAGTAGAGCCGAATGGAGTCGAAATGAGAGGAATCACGTCTAATCGATTCGAGTAAATTAGAGTGGTGTAGGCTAGAGTAGAGCAGAATAGTGTAGAATGGTGTGGAATAAATGGAATGGAGTAGAATGGAGTCAAATAGAGACAAAAAGAGTAGAGAAGAGTCGAATAGAGCAGAATAGGGCCGAAAGAGGCGGAATTGAGCAGAATCGAAGCAATTCAAGCCAAACGAACCGAATAGAGCCAAATGGAATAGAATCGAGCTGATTCAAGCTTAATCACGTCGAATCCCGTTCAATGCATCCAATGCAATCCAAACGTCTAGATTGGAGAAGGGGAGAGGAGGGTGGAATAGAATAGAGTAGAGTAGACTAGAAGAGATTAGAACAGAATAGAAGGAATAGAATAGAGTAGAAAAGAGTAGGGTCGAATAGACTCGAATAGAGTCGATTAGAGACGAATAGGCCAAATAGAGACGAATAGAGAAAACAGAGCTGAATGGAGCCGAATAGAGACGTAAAGGAGCCATATAGAGCCGATTCGCACCTAATCGAGCTGAATCAAGCAGAATCACGCCGACTGTCACTGAATAGCGTCGAATCACATCGAATCACGTCGAATCGCATCAAATCACATCGTTTTGTGTCGGACCGGGTCGAATCGCTTCGGATCGCATCGGATTGCATCGAATGTCGTCGAATCACGACGAATCACGCCCCATCACGTCCAATAACTTCGAATTGCGTCCAATCTCCTAGAATTCTGCTGAATCACGTCGAATCGTATGGAATCTCGCCTAATCTCTTTGAATCCCATCAAATGCCTTCGGACCTTGTCGAATCCCGTCAAATCCTGTCCAATCGCGTCGAAGTGAATCGAATTGAATCAAATAGATTCAAGTAGGGTGGGTTTGGGTGGGGTGCAGTAGGGTTGGGTAGGGTAGGATAGAACAGAGTCCAACAGAATAGGAGAGAACAGAACAGAAGAGAAAGAATCCAGCAGAATAGAATAGAGTAGAAAAGAGTCAGATAGTGCAGAACATAGCCGAATGGAGACAAAACAAGATGAATCGCGTTGAATCGCTTCGAATCGGGTCAAATCGAATCCATTCGAATAGATTAGGGTAGGGAAGGGTAGACGAGAATAGAGGAGAATAGTGCAGAAGGGTGTGGAATGGATTAGAACGGAGCCGACTAGAGACGAATAGGGTAGAAAAGAGTCGAATAGAGCATAGTTGGGCCGAATAGGGCCAAAGAAGGCCTAATCGAGCAGAATCCAGCAGAATCGATGCCATTGGAGCTGAATGGAGCAAAATGGAGCCCAATCGAACCGACTCGAAGCGAATTGATGTGATTCAAGCCTAATCGGGTGGAATGGCGTGAAAATGCGATGACTCGAACAGAATCAAAGATTAGAGAAGGGGAGGGGAGCGGCTGGGAGGGTAGAACAGAATAGAATAGAACAGTACATAATAGAAGGAAGAGAAGATAGCACAGTACGGTAGAGCAGAGAAGAGTAGAGTCGAATAGAGTGAAATAGTGCAGAATAGAGCTGAATAGAGCCAATTCTAGCCGAATCGAGCCCAATGGAAACAAAACGTGATGAATCGCGTCGAATAGCGCCCAAGCGAATCCATTAGAATAGATTAGAGTCGGGTAGGGTAGAACAGAATAGAGTAGAATGGAGTCGAATGGAGTTGCATAGAGAAAACTAGAGTAGAAAAGAGTCGAATCGAGCCGAATAAGGCTGAACCAAGTCGAATTGAGTTGAAACAAGCTGAATCGAAGCGATTCAAGCTGAATCGAGCTGATGGTGCCGAATGAGCCGATTCAAGCCTCATCGCGTCCAATCACATTGAAATGCTTTGAATCGAATCCAATTGAATAGATTCGAAAAGGTTAGGGTAGGGTGGTTTTTGCTAGGGTAGACTAGGGTAGACGAAAGTAGACTAGAGTAGAGTAGACAAGAGAAGTCTAGAGTAGTAGTCTAGACAAGACAGCTGGACTAGTCAGACTAGTGGTATAGATCAGTAGGCTAGACAACTAGCCTTGAAGAGTACCCTTGCCCTGACAAGTACCCTAAATTCTGAATCTGAACTAGTCCCCTTGCCTTAACTAGTATCCTGAACTAGTAGCCTTGTCTGAACTAGTACCCTTAACTAGTAGCCTTGCCTTAAGTAATAGTCTTAATGTCTGCCCTTGCCTTACCAGTACCCTGAACTAGTAGCCCTGCCTTAACTAGTACCCTGGCCTTCACCAGTAGCCTTCACTAGTACCCTGGCCTTCACTAGTAGCCTTGCCTCAACTAGTACCCTTCACTAGTACCCTCACATGAACTAGTTGTCTTAACTAGTACCTGACCTTCTCAGTCCCCATAAGTCCTACCCTGGCCTTAACCAGCTGCCTTAACTGGTACCCTGGTCTTAACTAGTAGTATGAACTTGTACCCTTGAATCCACTGGTAGCCTAAACTAGTCGTCTTGCCTTAAGTAGTAGCCTTCACTTGGACCTTGCCTTAACTAGTATCCTTAACTAGTACCTGTGCCTTAACTAGTACAGCGGCCATAACGAATAGCCTGAACTAGTAGCCTTGTCTGAATTAGTACTCGGAACTAGTAGCCTTGCTTTAAGTAATAGTCTTAACATCTGCCCTTGCCTTCCTAGTACCCTTAACTAGTAGCCAAGCCTTCACTACTACCCCGAACTAGTAGCCTTGCCTTAACTAGTAGCCTTGCCTTAACCAGTTGCCTTAACTAGGACCCTGGCCTTAACTAGAAGTCTCAACTTGTAAACTTGCATCAAAGAGTAGCCTTAACTAGTACTCTTGCCTTAAGTAGTGGGCTGAACTAGTACTCGTGCCTTAGCTAGTACTCTTAACTAGTACAGTGCCCCTAACTCGTATCCTGAACTAGTAGCCTTCTCTTAACTAGTACCCTTAACTAGTAGCCTTGCCTTCACTGGTACCCTGGCCTTCTCCAGTAGCCTTAACTCAGACCCTGGCCTTCACAGGCAGCCTTAAGTAGTACCCTTAACTAGTACCCTCGCATTCACTAGTAGTCTGAACTAGTACCCTGGCCGTATCAGTACCCAGAAATACTACCCTTGCCGTAACCAGTTGCCTTAAGTAGTACCCTGGCCTTAACTAGTAGTATTCACTTGTATTCTTGCATCAACTAGTAGCCTTAACTGGGACTCTTGCCTTAAGTAGTGGCCTGAACTAGTACTCGTGCCTTGGCTAGTACTCTTAACTAGTACAGTGCCCCTAACTCATATCCTGAACTCGTAGCCTTCTCTTAACTAGTACCCTTAACTAGTACCCTTGCCTTCACTAGTACCCTGGCCTTCTCCAGTAGCCTTAACTCAGACCCTGGCCTTCACTGGCAGCCTTAACTAGTACCCTTAACTAGTACCCTCGCATTCACTAGTAGCCTGAACTAGTACCCTGGCCGTATCAGTACCCAGAACTACTAGCCTTGCCGTAACCCGTTGCCTTAACTAGTACCCTGGCCTTAACTAGTAGTATTCACTTGTATTCTTGCATCAACTAGTAGCCTTAACTAGGACTCTTGCCTTAAGCAGTGGCCTGAATTTGTACCTTGCCTTAACTAGCAGCCTTAACTAGCACCCGTGCCTTTACTAGTACTCTTAACTAGTACAGTGCCCCTAACTAGTATCCTGAACTGGTAGCCTTGTCCTAACGTGTACCCTTAACCAGGAGCCTTGCCTTAAGGAATAGTCTTAATGGCTACCCTTGCCTCAACAAGTCCCCTTAACTAGTACCCTTGCATTAACTAGTAGTCTTAACTAGTAGCCTGGCCTTATCAGTACCCAGAACTACTACCCTTGCCTTAACCAGTTGCCTTAACTAGCACCCTGGACTTAGCCAGTAGTATTAACATGTACCCTTGCATCGACTAGTAGACAACACTAGTACTCTTGCCTGAAGTAGTGGCCTAAACTCGTTCCTTGCCTTACTAGTAGCCTTAACTAGTACTCTGAACTAGTACAGTGGCCCTAACTAGTATTCTGAACTAGAAGCCTTGTGGTAAATAGTACCCTTAACGAGTCGCCTTGCCTTAAGGAACAGTCTTAACGTCTACCCTTGCCTTACTAGTCCTCTTAACTAGTAGCCAAACCTTAACTAGTACCCTGAAGTAGTAGCCTTGAATGGACTAGTAGCCCAGGCTTAACTAGTACCCTGGCCGTCACTAGGACCCTTGCCTCAACTAGTACCCTGGCTTTAACTAGTACTCTTAACTAGTACCCTGGCCTTATCGCTACCCATAGCTACTACCCTTGCCTTGGCCAGTTGCCTTAACTAGTACCCTGGCCTTAATTAGTAGTATGAACTTGTACCCTTGCATCAACTAGTAGCCTAAACTAATATGCTTGCCTGAAGTAGTAGCCTTCACTTGTACCTTGCCTTCCTAGTAGCCTTAACTAGTACCCGTCCATTAACTAGTACTCTTAACTAGTACAGTGGCCCTAACTAGTAGCCTGAACTAGTCCCCTTGCCTTAGGTAGTCCCTTTTCCAAACTAGTACCCTTCTTGAGTACCCCTTCTTTTATGGAGTAGGGTATGGTCCAGTAGGGTGTCATAAGGTAGGGTAGCATACGGTAGAACAGAGAAAACAGAATCCAATAGAATAGAAGAGGATAAGTCAGGATAGCTTAGTTTCGTGTAGGGTATGGTAGAGTAGCATAGGAAGGAATAGAGAAAAGAGAAAACGAGAATCCAATACAACAGAATCGAAAAGAACAGACTAGATGAGGAAAGACTAGGGCGGGATAGGGTTCTGTCGAATAGAAGAGCGTAGAATGGTGTGGAATGGAGTCAAATGCAGTCAAACCGAGATGAATAGACTAGAAAAGAGTTGAATAGAGCGGAATAGCACCGAATAGGGACATATAGGGCTGAGTGGAGCCCAATCGAGCCCAATCGAGCCCGATCAAGTCAAATCGACCAGATTCGAGCTGAATGGAGCCGAATGGAGCTGGAATGAGCCAAATAGAGACACAGAAAATGAGCCAAGCTAGATCGAGCCAAATCGCACCTAATCACATCCTATTGCATCGAATCTCGTCGAAGTCCATCCAATCCCACCAAAACCCATTGAATCTCATGAAATCTCACCGAATCCCGTCCAATTGTGTCCAATCGGGTCGAATCGAATGCAATCGAATTCAATAGAACAGCTTAGAGTAGTGTAGGTTAGGCTGGGATTCAATAGGGTAGGGCACAGAGGAATAGACTAGAGAAGCATAGAGTAGAAGAGAAGAGAATACAAAGAGTAGAATGGAGTAGAGTGGAGTAGAGTAGAATAGTCAGAGTCGAGTAGTGCAGAATAGAGATGAATAGATCCAATTCGAGCTGAATCGAGTCGAATGGAGAGGAAATGAGACAAATCTCCATGAATCGAATAGATTAGAGGAGAGTAGGGTGGGGGAGAAGAGAATAGAATAGTGTAGAATGGAGTCGAACAGAGTAGAATGGTGTGGAATGGAGTCGAATGGAGCCAAATAGAGACGAATAAAGTAGAAAAGAGTTGAATAGAGCTGAACAGGGCCGGATACGTTTGGATCGAGCCTAATGATGCTGAATCGAGCAGAATCGAGCCAAATTGACCCGATTCGAGCGAAATCAAGCCAATTCAAGCCTAATCCCATGGAATCGCCTTGAAAGGCATTGAATCGGATCGAATCGATTAGAGTAGAGGAGGGTAGAGTAGGAGGGGTTAGACTAGAACAGAACAGAACACAAGAGAAAGAATCGAATAGAATGAAGTAGAGACGAGTACAGTAGAATAGAGTCCAATAGAGTTGAATAGAGCCAAAGAGAGCTGAATGCAGCCGAATCCACCAAATTCAAGGTGAATCGAGAAGAATCATGTCGAATCGCGTTGAAAAGTGTCGAATCCAATCCAATAGTTTAGTGTAGGGCAGGTAAGATGAGGGGAGGGGAGGGTAGAAAAGAATAGATTAGAATAGACCAGAAAGAATAGAGAAGAGTAGACTAGGGTCAAATAGAGTCAAATCCTGCCGAAATGAGCTGAATAGAGAGGAAAAGGGCCAAGTCCAACCGAATCGAGTTGAATTCGCACAAAAAGGAGCTGATTCGAGCCGATAGGACCTGAATCAGGTCGAATCCCGTTCAAGTCTGTTGAATAGAATAGAACAGATTGCAGTAGGCTAAGTTAGAGTAGGGTAGGATAGACCAAAATGCAGTAGAACAGAACAGGATAGAAGAGAACTGAAAGACTAGAATAGGGTCGAGTAGTGCAGAGTCTAGAAGAATAGAGTTGAATATTGCCGACTAGAGCAAAATAGAGCCCAAAAGACCCAACGTGATAGACATCAAGATGAATGGCGCCGAATCCCGCGGAATCATGCTGGATCGCGTCGAATCCCGTTGAATTGCATTGAATCCCATCCATTCAAGTCCAATCCAATCGAATCGATTAGAATAGACTAGACAAGGGTAGAGTACAAGACAATAGAATAGAGAAGAATACAGTCGGATGGAGTAGAATGGTGTAGAATGGCGTTGAAAAGAGATAATAGAGTTGAGTAGACTCATAGAGCCATATAGAGTTGAATAGAGCCTATTCAAGCTGAATAGAATTGACCAGGGCGAAATGGAGCCGATTAGAACTGAATCGAACCGATTAGAGCCCAAGAGGGATGAATGGAGTGCAACGGAGCCGATTGGAGCCGAATCGCATCGAAATGCGTGGAATCGAATCCAGTGGAATAGATTAGAGTAGGGTTGGTTAAAATAGAGTAGAAGAGAATTGAACACAGTAAAAGAGAATAAAAAGAATACAAGAGAATCGAGTCCAAAAGGTTAGAGCAGAGCAGAATAGTGTAGAGTAGAACAGAGTCGAATAGAGTCTAAGCGAGCCAAATGGAGAAGAAACAAGGCAAATCGCGTTGAATCCCCTCGAACCAATTCCAGTCAATTAGGGTAGGGTAGAGTAAAATAGTGTTGAGTGGAGTAGAATGCTGTGCAGCGCAATCGAATGGAGTCGAAAGGAGTAGAAAAGAGCCGAATAGAGCCGAATAGTGCTGAAGAGGGCCGAAGAGGGCCCAATCGAGCTGAATTGAGCCAAATCCAGTAAATCGAGCCTAATGGAGCCGAATTGAGCCTAATCCAGTTGAATCGACACCCTTCGAGCCAAATGGAGCCGAATGGACATGAATCGAACCAATTCGACCTGAATCGTGTCCAAATTCATGGAATCGAATTGAACAGCTTAGAGTAGGGGAGGTTCGGGTATGGCAGGGTGGAATAGAGTAGAGTAGCATAGAATAAAACAGAAGAGAATAGAAGAGAACAGAACAATACAGAACGAATACAGAAAACAGTAGGCTAGAGTAGCGTAGAGGGAAACAGAGTAGAGTAGAATAGATTCGAACGGAGCTAAATAGAGCCAAACTGAGCCGAATCGTGTCCAAATGGGTTGAATCCAATCCAATCCAACGGATTAGAATAGAGTAGAGTTGGGTAGCATAGGGTAGGGTAGAATAGAGTAGACTAGAACAGAACAGAATAGGAAGAATAAAGAAAATAAAGAAGAGTAGACTAGAGTACGATAGCATAGGCTAGTGTATAATAGGGTAGACTCGAATACAGCTGAGTAGAGCCGAATGGAGTCGAAATGAGAGGAATCACGTCTAATCGATTCGAGTAAATTAGAGTGGTGTAGGCTAGAGTAGAGCAGAATAGTGTAGAATGGTGTGGAATAAATGGAATGGAGTAGAATGGAGTCAAATAGAGACAAAAAGAGTAGAGAAGAGTCGAATAGAGCAGAATAGGGCCGAAAGAGGCGGAATTGAGCAGAATCGAAGCAATTCAAGCCAAACGAACCGAATAGAGCCAAATGGAATAGAATCGAGCTGATTCAAGCTTAATCACGTCGAATCCCGTTCAATGCATCCAATGCAATCCAAACGTCTAGATTGGAGAAGGGGAGAGGAGGGTGGAATAGAATAGAGTAGAGTAGACTAGAAGAGATTAGAACAGAATAGAAGGAATAGAATAGAGTAGAAAAGAGTAGGGTCGAATAGACTCGAATAGAGTCGATTAGAGACGAATAGGCCAAATAGAGACGAATAGAGAAAACAGAGCTGAATGGAGCCGAATAGAGACGTAAAGGAGCCATATAGAGCCGATTCGCACCTAATCGAGCTGAATCAAGCAGAATCACGCCGACTGTCACTGAATAGCGTCGAATCACATCGAATCACGTCGAATCGCATCAAATCACATCGTTTTGTGTCGGACCGGGTCGAATCGCTTCGGATCGCATCGGATTGCATCGAATGTCGTCGAATCACGACGAATCACGCCCCATCACGTCCAATAACTTCGAATTGCGTCCAATCTCCTAGAATTCTGCTGAATCACGTCGAATCGTATGGAATCTCGCCTAATCTCTTTGAATCCCGTCAAATGCCTTCGGACCTTGTCGAATCCCGTCAAATCCTGTCCAATCGCGTCGAAGTGAATCGAATTGAATCAAATAGATTCAAGTAGGGTGGGTTTGGGTGGGGTGCAGTAGGGTTGGGTAGGGTAGGATAGAACAGAGTCCAACAGAATAGGAGAGAACAGAACAGAAGAGAAAGAATCCAGCAGAATAGAATAGAGTAGAAAAGAGTCAGATAGTGCAGAACATAGCCGAATGGAGACAAAACAAGATGAATCGCGTTGAATCGCTTCGAATCGGGTCAAATCGAATCCATTCGAATAGATTAGGGTAGGGAAGGGTAGACGAGAATAGAGGAGAATAGTGCAGAAGGGTGTGGAATGGATTAGAACGGAGCCGACTAGAGACGAATAGGGTAGAAAAGAGTCGAATAGAGCATAGTTGGGTCGAATAGGGCCAAAGAAGGCCTAATCGAGCAGAATCCAGCAGAATCGATGCCATTGGAGCTGAATGGAGCAAAATGGAGCCCAATCGAACCGACTCGAAGCGAATTGATGTGATTCAAGCCTAATCGGGTGGAATGGCGTGAAAATGCGATGACTCGAACAGAATCAAAGATTAGAGAAGGGGAGGGGAGCGGCTGGGAGGGTAGAACAGAATAGAATAGAACAGTACATAATAGAAGGAAGAGAAGATAGCACAGTACGGTAGAGCAGAGAAGAGTAGAGTCGAATAGAGTGAAATAGTGCAGAATAGAGCTGAATAGAGCCAATTCTAGCCGAATCGAGCCCAATGGAAACAAAACGTGATGAATCGCGTCGAATAGCGCCCAAGCGAATCCATTAGAATAGATTAGAGTCGGGTAGGGTAGAACAGAATAGAGTAGAATGGAGTCGAATGGAGTTGCATAGAGAAAACTAGAGTAGAAAAGAGTCGAATCGAGCCGAATAAGGCTGAACCAAGTCGAATTGAGTTGAAACAAGCTGAATCGAAGCGATTCAAGCTGAATCGAGCTGATGGTGCCGAATGAGCCGATTCAAGCCTCATCGCGTCCAATCACATTGAAATGCTTTGAATCGAATCCAATTGAATAGATTCGAAAAGGTTAGGGTAGGGTGGTTTTTGCTAGGGTAGACTAGGGTAGACGAAAGTAGACTAGAGTAGAGTAGACAAGAGAAGTCTAGAGTAGTAGCCTAGACAAGACAGCTGGACTAGTCAGACTAGTGGTATAGATCAGTAGGCTAGACAACTAGCCTTGAAGAGTACCCTTGCCCTGACAAGTACCCTAAATTCTGAATCTGAACTAGTCCCCTTGCCTTAACTAGTATCCTGAACTAGTATCCTTGTCTGAACTAGTACCCTTAACTAGTAGCCTTGCCTTAAGTAATAGTCTTAATGTCTGCCCTTGCCTTACCAGTACCCTGAACTAGTAGCCCTGCCTTAACTAGGACCCTGGCCTTCACCAGTAGCCTTCACTAGTACCCTGGCCTTCACTAGTAGCCTTGCCTCAACTAGTACCCTTCACTAGTACCCTCGCATGAACTAGTTGTCTTAACTAGTACCTGACCTTCTCAGTCCCCATAAGTCCTACCCTGGCCTTAACCAGCTGCCTTAACTGGTACCCTGGTCTTAACTAGTAGTATGAACTTGTACCCTTGAATCCACTGGTAGCCTAAACTAGTCGTCTTGCCTTAAGTAGTAGCCTTCACTTGGACCTTGCCTTAACTAGTATCCTTAACTAGTACCTGTGCCTTAACTAGTACAGCGGCCATAACGAATAGCCTGAACTAGTAGCCTTGTCTGAATTAGTACTCGGAACTAGTAGCCTTGCTTTAAGTAATAGTCTTAACGTCTGCCCTTGCCTTACTAGTACCCTTAACTAGTAGCCAAGCCTTCACTACTACCCCTAACTAGTAGCCTTGCCTTAACTAGTAGCCTTGCCTTAACCAGTTGCCTTAACTAGGACCCTGGCCTTAACTAGAAGTATCAACTTGTAAACTTGCACCAGAGTAGCCTTAACTAGTACTCTTGCCTTAAGTAGTGGCCTGAACTAGTACTCGTGCCTTAGCTAGTACTCTTAACTAGTACAGTGCCCCTAACTCGTATCCTGAACTAGTAGCCTTCTCTTAACTAGTACCCTTAACTAGTAGCCTTGCCTTCACTGGTACCCTGGCCTTCTCCAGTAGCCTTAACTCAGACCCTGGCCTTCACAGGCAGCCTTAAGTAGTACCCTTAACTAGTACCCTCGCATTCACTAGTAGTCTGAACTAGTACCCTGGCTGTATCAGTACCCAGAAATACTACCCTTGCCGCAACCAGTTGCCTTAAGTAGTACCCTGGCCTTAACTAGTAGTATTCACTTGTATTCTTGCATCAACTAGTAGCCTTAACTAGGACTCTTGCCTTAAGTAGTGGCCTGAACTAGTACTCGTGCCTTGGCTAGTACTCTTAACTAGTACAGTGCCCCTAACTCATATCCTGAACTCGTAGCCTTCTCTTAACTAGTACCCTTAACTAGTACCCTTGCCTTCACTAGTACCCTGGCCTTCTCCAGTAGCCTTAACTCAGACCCTGGCCTTCACTGGCAGCCTTAACTAGTACCCTTAACTAGTACCCTCGCATTCACTAGTAGCCTGAACTAGTACCCTGGCCGTATCAGTACCCAGAACTACTAGCCTTGCCGTAACCCGTTGCCTTAACTAGTACCCTGGCCTTAACTAGTAGTATTCACTTGTATTCTTGCATCAACTAGTAGCCTTAACTAGGACTTTTGCCTTAAGCAGTGGCCTGAATTTGTACCTTGCCTTAACTAGCAGCCTTAACTAGCACCCGTGCCTTTACTAGTACTCTTAACTAGTACAGTGCCCCTAACTAGTATCCTGAACTGGTAGCCTTGTCCTAACGTGTACCCTTAACCAGGAGCCTTGCCTTAAGGAATAGTCTTAATGGCTACCCTTGCCTCAACAAGTCCCCTTAACTAGTACCCTTGCATTAACTAGTAGTCTTAACTAGTAGCCTGGCCTTATCAGTACCCAGAACTACTACCCTTGCCTTAACCAGTTGCCTTAACTAGCACCCTGGACTTAGCCAGTAGTATTAACATGTACCCTTGCATCGACTAGTAGACAACACTAGTACTCTTGCCTGAAGTAGTGGCCTAAACTCGTTCCTTGCCTTACTAGTAGCCTTAACTAGTACTCTGAACTAGTACAGTGGCCCTAACTAGTATTCTGAACTAGAAGCCTTGTGGTAAATAGTACCCTTAACGAGTCGCCTTGCCTTAAGGAACAGTCTTAACGTCTACCCTTGCCTTACTAGTCCTCTTAACTAGTAGCCAAACCTTAACTAGTACCCTGAAGTAGTAGCCTTGAATGGACTAGTAGCCCAGGCTTAACTAGTACCCTGGCCGTCACTAGGACCCTTGCCTCAACTAGTACCCTGGCTTTAACTAGTACTCTTAACTAGTACCCTGGCCTTATCGCTACCCATAGCTACTACCCTTGCCTTGGCCAGTTTCCTTAACTAGTACCCTGGCCTTAATTAGTAGTATGAACTTGTACCCTTGCATCAACTAGTAGCCTAAACTAATATGCTTGCCTGAAGTAGTAGCCTTCACTTGTACCTTGCCTTCCTAGTAGCCTTAACTAGTACCCGTCCATTAACTAGTACTCTTAACTAGTACAGTGGCCCTAACTAGTAGCCTGAACTAGTCCCCTTGCCTTAGGTAGTCCCTTTTCCAAACTAGTACCCTTCTTGAGTACCCCTTCTTTTATGGAGTAGGGTATGGTCCAGTAGGGTGTCATAAGGTAGGGTAGCATACGGTAGAACAGAGAAAACAGAATCCAATAGAATAGAAGAGGATAAGTCAGGATAGCTTAGTTTCGTGTAGGGTATGGTAGAGTAGCATAGGAAGGAATAGAGAAAAGAGAAAACGAGAATCCAATACAACAGAATCGAAAAGAACAGACTAGATGAGGAAAGACTAGGGCGGGATAGGGTTCTGTCGAATAGAAGAGCGTAGAATGGTGTGGAATGGAGTCAAATGCAGTCAAACCGAGATGAATAGACTAGAAAAGAGTTGAATAGAGCGGAATAGCACCGAATAGGGACATATAGGGCTGAGTGGAGCCCAATCGAGCCCAGTCGAGCCCGATCAAGTCAAATCGACCAGATTCGAGCTGAATGGAGCCGAATGGAGCTGGAATGAGCCAAATAGAGACACAGAAAATGAGCCAAGCTAGATCGAGCCAAATCGCACCTAATCACATCCTATTGCATCGAATCTCGTCGAAGTCCATCCAATCCCACCAAAACCCATTGAATCTCATGAAATCTCACCGAATCCCGTCCAATTGTGTCCAATCGGGTCGAATCGAATGCAATCGAATTCAATAGAACAGCTTAGAGTAGTGTAGGTTAGGCTGGGATTCAATAGGGTAGGGCACAGAGGAATAGACTAGAGAAGCATAGAGTAGAAGAGAAGAGAATACAAAGAGTAGAATGGAGTAGAGTGGAGTAGAGTAGAATAGTCAGAGTCGAGTAGTGCAGAATAGAGATGAATAGATCCAATTCGAGCTGAATCGAGTCGAATGGAGAGGAAATGAGACAAATCTCCATGAATCGAATAGATTAGAGGAGAGTAGGGTGGGGGAGAAGAGAATAGAATAGTGTAGAATGGAGTCGAACAGAGTAGAATGGTGTGGAATGGAGTCGAATGGAGCCAAATAGAGACGAATAAAGTAGAAAAGAGTTGAATAGAGCTGAACAGGGCCGGATACGTTTGGATCGAGCCTAATGATGCTGAATCGAGCAGAATCGAGCCAAATTGACCCGATTCGAGCGAAATCAAGCCAATTCAAGCCTAATCCCATGGAATCGCCTTGAAAGGCATTGAATCGGATCGAATCGATTAGAGTAGAGGAGGGTAGAGTAGGAGGGGTTAGACTAGAACAGAACAGAACACAAGAGAAAGAATCGAATAGAATGAAGTAGAGACGAGTACAGTAGAATAGAGTCCAATAGAGTTGAATAGAGCCAAAGAGAGCTGAATGCAGCCGAATCCACCAAATTCAAGGTGAATCGAGAAGAATCATGTCGAATCGCGTTGAAAAGTGTCGAATCCAATCCAATAGTTTAGTGTAGGGCAGGTAAGATGAGGGGAGGGGAGGGTAGAAAAGAATAGATTGGAATAGACCAGAAAGAATAGAGAAGAGTAGACTAGGGTCAAATAGAGTCAAATCCTGCCGAAATGAGCTGAATAGAGAGGAAAAGGGCCAAGTCCAACCGAATCGAGTTGAATTCGCACAAAAAGGAGCTGATTCGAGCCGATAGGACCTGAATCAGGTCGAATCCCGTTCAAGTCTGTTGAATAGAATAGAACAGATTGCAGTAGGCTAAGTTAGAGTAGGGTAGGATAGACCAAAATGCAGTAGAACAGAACAGGATAGAAGAGAACTGAAAGACTAGAATAGGGTCGAGTAGTGCAGAGTCTAGAAGAATAGAGTTGAATATTGCCGACTAGAGCAAAATAGAGCCCAAAAGACCCAACGTGATAGACATCAAGATGAATGGCGCCGAATCCCGCGGAATCATGCTGGATCGCGTCGAATCCCGTTGAATTGCATTGAATCCCATCCATTCAAGTCCAATCCAATCGAATCGATTAGAATAGACTAGACAAGGGTAGAGTACAAGACAATAGAATAGAGAAGAATACAGTCGGATGGAGTAGAATGGTGTAGAATGGCGTTGAAAAGAGATAATAGAGTTGAGTAGACTCATAGAGCCATATAGAGTTGAATAGAGCCTATTCAAGCTGAATAGAATTGACCAGGGCGAAATGGAGCCGATTAGAACTGAATCGAACCGATTAGAGCCCAAGAGGGATGAATGGAGTGCAACGGAGCCGATTGGAGCCGAATCGCATCGAAATGCGTGGAATCGAATCCAGTGGAATAGATTAGAGTAGGGTTGGTTAAAATAGAGTAGAAGAGAATTGAACACAGTAAAAGAGAATAAAAAGAATACAAGAGAATCGAGTCCAAAAGGTTAGAGCAGAGCAGAATAGTGTAGAGTAGAACAGAGTCGAATAGAGTCTAAGCGAGCCAAATGGAGAAGAAACAAGGCAAATCGCGTTGAATCCCCTCGAACCAATTCCAGTCAATTAGGGTAGGGTAGAGTAAAATAGTGTTGAGTGGAGTAGAATGCTGTGCAGCGCAATCGAATGGAGTCGAAAGGAGTAGAAAAGAGCCGAATAGAGCCGAATAGTGCTGAAGAGGGCCGAAGAGGGCCCAATCGAGCTGAATTGAGCCAAATCCAGTAAATCGAGCCTAATGGAGCCGAATTGAGCCTAATCCAGTTGAATCGACACCCTTCGAGCCAAATGGAGCCGAATGGACATGAATCGAACCAATTCGACCTGAATCGTGTCCAAATTCATGGAATCGAATTGAACAGCTTAGAGTAGGGGAGGTTCGGGTATGGCAGGGTGGAATAGAGTAGAGTAGCATAGAATAAAACAGAAGAGAATAGAAGAGAACAGAACAATACAGAACGAATACAGAAAACAGTAGGCTAGAGTAGCGTAGAGGGAAACAGAGTAGAGTAGAATAGATTCGAACGGAGCTAAATAGAGCCAAACTGAGCCGAATCGTGTCCAAATGGGTTGAATCCAATCCAATCCAACGGATTAGAATAGAGTAGAGTTGGGTAGCATAGGGTAGGGTAGAATAGAGTAGACTAGAACAGAACAGAATAGGAAGAATAAAGAAAATAAAGAAGAGTAGACTAGAGTACGATAGCGTAGGCTAGTGTATAATAGGGTAGACTCGAATACAGCTGAGTAGAGCCGAATGGAGTCGAAATGAGAGGAATCACGTCTAATCGATTCGAGTAAATTAGAGTGGTGTAGGCTAGAGTAGAGCAGAATAGTGTAGAATGGTGTGGAATAAATGGAATGGAGTAGAATGGAGTCAAATAGAGACAAAAAGAGTAGAGAAGAGTCGAATAGAGCAGAATAGGGCCGAAAGAGGCGGAATTGAGCAGAATCGAAGCAATTCAAGCCAAACGAACCGAATAGAGCCAAATGGAATAGAATCGAGCTGATTCAAGCTTAATCACGTCGAATCCCGTTCAATGCATCCAATGCAATCCAAACGTCTAGATTGGAGAAGGGGAGAGGAGGGTGGAATAGAATAGAGTAGAGTAGACTAGAAGAGATTAGAACAGAATAGAAGGAATAGAATAGAGTAGAAAAGAGTAGGGTCGAATAGACTCGAATAGAGTCGATTAGAGACGAATAGGCCAAATAGAGACGAATAGAGAAAACAGAGCTGAATGGAGCCGAATAGAGACGTAAAGGAGCCATATAGAGCCGATTCGCACCTAATCGAGCTGAATCAAGCAGAATCACGCCGACTGTCACTGAATAGCGTCGAATCACATCGAATCACGTCGAATCGCATCAAATCACATCGTTTTGTGTCGGACCGGGTCGAATCGCTTCGGATCGCATCGGATTGCATCGAATGTCGTCGAATCACGACGAATCACGCCCCATCACGTCCAATAACTTCGAATTGCGTCCAATCTCCTAGAATTCTGCTGAATCACGTCGAATCGTATGGAATCTCGCCTAATCTCTTTGAATCCCGTCAAATGCCTTCGGACCTTGTCGAATCCCGTCAAATCCTGTCCAATCGCGTCGAAGTGAATCGAATTGAATCAAATAGATTCAAGTAGGGTGGGTTTGGGTGGGGTGCAGTAGGGTTGGGTAGGGTAGGATAGAACAGAGTCCAACAGAATAGGAGAGAACAGAACAGAAGAGAAAGAATCCAGCAGAATAGAATAGAGTAGAAAAGAGTCAGATAGTGCAGAACATAGCCGAATGGAGACAAAACAAGATGAATCGCGTTGAATCGCTTCGAATCGGGTCAAATCGAATCCATTCGAATCGATTAGGGTAGGGAAGGGTAGACGAGAATAGAGGAGAATAGTGCAGAAGGGTGTGGAATGGATTAGAACGGAGCCGACTAGAGACGAATAGGGTAGAAAAGAGTCGAATAGAGCATAGTTGGGCCGAATAGGGCCAAAGAAGGCCTAATCGAGCAGAATCCAGCAGAATCGATGCCATTGGAGCTGAATGGAGCAAAATGGAGCCCAATCGAACCGACTCGAAGCGAATTGATCTGATTCAAGCCTAATCGGGTGGAATGGCGTGAAAATGCGATGACTCGAACAGAATCAAAGATTAGAGAAGGGGAGGGGAGCGGCTGGGAGGGTAGAACAGAATAGAATAGAACAGTACATAATAGAAGGAAGAGAAGATAGCACAGTACGGTAGAGCAGAGAAGAGTAGAGTCGAATAGAGTGAAATAGTGCAGAATAGAGCTGAATAGAGCCAATTCTAGCCGAATCGAGCCCAATGGAAACAAAACGTGATGAATCGCGTCGAATAGCGCCCAAGCGAATCCATTAGAATAGATTAGAGTCGGGTAGGGTAGAACAGAATAGAGTAGAATGGAGTCGAATGGAGTTGCATAGAGAAAACTAGAGTAGAAAAGAGTCGAATCGAGCCGAATAAGGCTGAACCAAGTCGAATTGAGTTGAAACAAGCTGAATCGAAGCGATTCAAGCTGAATCGAGCTGATGGTGCCGAATGAGCCGATTCAAGCCTCATCGCGTCCAATCACATTGAAATGCTTTGAATCGAATCCAATTGAATAGATTCGAAAAGGTTAGGGTAGGGTGGTTTTTGCTAGGGTAGACTAGGGTAGACGAAAGTAGACTAGAGTAGAGTAGACAAGAGAAGTCTAGAGTAGTAGCCTAGACAAGACAGCTGGACTAGTCAGACTAGTGGTATAGATCAGTAGGCTAGACAACTAGCCTTGAAGAGTACCCTTGCCCTGACAAGTACCCTAAATTCTGAATCTGAACTAGTCCCCTTGCCTTAACTAGTATCCTGAACTAGTAGCCTTGTCTGAACTAGTACCCTTAACTAGTAGCCTTGCCTTAAGTAATAGTCTTAATGTCTGCCCTTGCCTTACCAGTACCCTGAACTAGTAGCCCTGCCTTAACTAGGACCCTGGCCTTCACCAGTAGCCTTCACTAGTACCCTGGCCTTCACTAGTAGCCTTGCCTCAACTAGTACCCTTCACTAGTACCCTCGCATGAACTAGTTGTCTTAACTAGTACCTGACCTTCTCAGTCCCCATAAGTCCTACCCTGGCCTTAACCAGCTGCCTTAACTGGTACCCTGGTCTTAACTAGTAGTATGAACTTGTACCCTTGAATCCACTGGTAGCCTAAACTAGTCGTCTTGCCTTAAGTAGTAGCCTTCACTTGGACCTTGCCTTAACTAGTATCCTTAACTAGTACCTGTGCCTTAACTAGTACAGCGGCCATAACGAATAGCCTGAACTAGTAGCCTTGTCTGAATTAGTACTCGGAACTAGTAGCCTTGCTTTAAGTAATAGTCTTAACGTCTGCCCTTGCCTTACTAGTACCCTTAACTAGTAGCCAAGCCTTCACTACTACCCCTAACTAGTAGCCTTGCCTTAACTAGTAGCCTTGCCTTAACCAGTTGCCTTAACTAGGACCCTGGCCTTAACTAGAAGTATCAACTTGTAAACTTGCACCAGAGTAGCCTTAACTAGTACTCTTGCCTTAAGTAGTGGCCTGAACTAGTACTCGTGCCTTAGCTAGTACTCTTAACTAGTACAGTGCCCCTAACTCGTATCCTGAACTAGTAGCCTTCTCTTAACTAGTACCCTTAACTAGTAGCCTTGCCTTCACTGGTACCCTGGCCTTCTCCAGTAGCCTTAACTCAGACCCTGGCCTTCACAGGCAGCCTTAAGTAGTACCCTTAACTAGTACCCTCGCATTCACTAGTAGTCTGAACTAGTACCCTGGCTGTATCAGTACCCAGAAATACTACCCTTGCCGCAACCAGTTGCCTTAAGTAGTACCCTGGCCTTAACTAGTAGTATTCACTTGTATTCTTGCATCAACTAGTAGCCTTAACTAGGACTCTTGCCTTAAGTAGTGGCCTGAACTAGTACTCGTGCCTTGGCTAGTACTCTTAACTAGTACAGTGCCCCTAACTCATATCCTGAACTCGTAGCCTTCTCTTAACTAGTACCCTTAACTAGTACCCTTGCCTTCACTAGTACCCTGGCCTTCTCCAGTAGCCTTAACTCAGACCCTGGCCTTCACTGGCAGCCTTAACTAGTACCCTTAACTAGTACCCTCGCATTCACTAGTAGCCTGAACTAGTACCCTGGCCGTATCAGTACCCAGAACTACTAGCCTTGCCGTAACCCGTTGCCTTAACTAGTACCCTGGCCTTAACTAGTAGTATTCACTTGTATTCTTGCATCAACTAGTAGCCTTAACTAGGACTTTTGCCTTAAGCAGTGGCCTGAATTTGTACCTTGCCTTAACTAGCAGCCTTAACTAGCACCCGTGCCTTTACTAGTACTCTTAACTAGTACAGTGCCCCTAACTAGTATCCTGAACTGGTAGCCTTGTCCTAACGTGTACCCTTAACCAGGAGCCTTGCCTTAAGGAATAGTCTTAATGGCTACCCTTGCCTCAACAAGTCCCCTTAACTAGTACCCTTGCATTAACTAGTAGTCTTAACTAGTAGCCTGGCCTTATCAGTACCCAGAACTACTACCCTTGCCTTAACCAGTTGCCTTAACTAGCACCCTGGACTTAGCCAGTAGTATTAACATGTACCCTTGCATCGACTAGTAGACAACACTAGTACTCTTGCCTGAAGTAGTGGCCTAAACTCGTTCCTTGCCTTACTAGTAGCCTTAACTAGTACTCTGAACTAGTACAGTGGCCCTAACTAGTATTCTGAACTAGAAGCCTTGTGGTAAATAGTACCCTTAACGAGTCGCCTTGCCTTAAGGAACAGTCTTAACGTCTACCCTTGCCTTACTAGTCCTCTTAACTAGTAGCCAAACCTTAACTAGTACCCTGAAGTAGTAGCCTTGAATGGACTAGTAGCCCAGGCTTAACTAGTACCCTGGCCGTCACTAGGACCCTTGCCTCAACTAGTACCCTGGCTTTAACTAGTACTCTTAACTAGTACCCTGGCCTTATCGCTACCCATAGCTACTACCCTTGCCTTGGCCAGTTTCCTTAACTAGTACCCTGGCCTTAATTAGTAGTATGAACTTGTACCCTTGCATCAACTAGTAGCCTAAACTAATATGCTTGCCTGAAGTAGTAGCCTTCACTTGTACCTTGCCTTCCTAGTAGCCTTAACTAGTACCCGTCCATTAACTAGTACTCTTAACTAGTACAGTGGCCCTAACTAGTAGCCTGAACTAGTCCCCTTGCCTTAGGTAGTCCCTTTTCCAAACTAGTACCCTTCTTGAGTACCCCTTCTTTTATGGAGTAGGGTATGGTCCAGTAGGGTGTCATAAGGTAGGGTAGCATACGGTAGAACAGAGAAAACAGAATCCAATAGAATAGAAGAGGATAAGTCAGGATAGCTTAGTTTCGTGTAGGGTATGGTAGAGTAGCATAGGAAGGAATAGAGAAAAGAGAAAACGAGAATCCAATACAACAGAATCGAAAAGAACAGACTAGATGAGGAAAGACTAGGGCGGGATAGGGTTCTGTCGAATAGAAGAGCGTAGAATGGTGTGGAATGGAGTCAAATGCAGTCAAACCGAGATGAATAGACTAGAAAGAGTTGAATAGAGCGGAATAGCACCGAATAGGGACATATAGGGCTGAGTGGAGCCCAATCGAGCCCAGTCGAGCCCGATCAAGTCAAATCGACCAGATTCGAGCTGAATGGAGCCGAATGGAGCTGGAATGAGCCAAATAGAGACACAGAAAATGAGCCAAGCTAGATCGAGCCAAATCGCACCTAATCACATCCTATTGCATCGAATCTCGTCGAAGTCCATCCAATCCCACCAAAACCCATTGAATCTCATGAAATCTCACCGAATCCCGTCCAATTGTGTCCAATCGGGTCGAATCGAATGCAATCGAATTCAATAGAACAGCTTAGAGTAGTGTAGGTTAGGCTGGGATTCAATAGGGTAGGGCACAGAGGAATAGACTAGAGAAGCATAGAGTAGAAGAGAAGAGAATACAAAGAGTAGAATGGAGTAGAGTGGAGTAGAGTAGAATAGTCAGAGTCGAGTAGTGCAGAATAGAGATGAATAGATCCAATTCGAGCTGAATCGAGTCGAATGGAGAGGAAATGAGACAAATCTCCATGAATCGAATAGATTAGAGGAGAGTAGGGTGGGGGAGAAGAGAATAGAATAGTGTAGAATGGAGTCGAACAGAGTAGAATGGTGTGGAATGGAGTCGAATGGAGCCAAATAGAGACGAATAAAGTAGAAAAGAGTTGAATAGAGCTGAACAGGGCCGGATACGTTTGGATCGAGCCTAATGATGCTGAATCGAGCAGAATCGAGCCAAATTGACCCGATTCGAGCGAAATCAAGCCAATTCAAGCCTAATCCCATGGAATCGCCTTGAAAGGCATTGAATCGGATCGAATCGATTAGAGTAGAGGAGGGTAGAGTAGGAGGGGTTAGACTAGAACAGAACAGAACACAAGAGAAAGAATCGAATAGAATGAAGTAGAGACGAGTACAGTAGAATAGAGTCCAATAGAGTTGAATAGAGCCAAAGAGAGCTGAATGCAGCCGAATCCACCAAATTCAAGGTGAATCGAGAAGAATCATGTCGAATCGCGTTGAAAAGTGTCGAATCCAATCCAATAGTTTAGTGTAGGGCAGGTAAGATGAGGGGAGGGGAGGGTAGAAAAGAATAGATTGGAATAGACCAGAAAGAATAGAGAAGAGTAGACTAGGGTCAAATAGAGTCAAATCCTGCCGAAATGAGCTGAATAGAGAGGAAAAGGGCCAAGTCCAACCGAATCGAGTTGAATTCGCACAAAAAGGAGCTGATTCGAGCCGATAGGACCTGAATCAGGTCGAATCCCGTTCAAGTCTGTTGAATAGAATAGAACAGATTGCAGTAGGCTAAGTTAGAGTAGGGTAGGATAGACCAAAATGCAGTAGAACAGAACAGGATAGAAGAGAACTGAAAGACTAGAATAGGGTCGAGTAGTGCAGAGTCTAGAAGAATAGAGTTGAATATTGCCGACTAGAGCAAAATAGAGCCCAAAAGACCCAACGTGATAGACATCAAGATGAATGGCGCCGAATCCCGCGGAATCATGCTGGATCGCGTCGAATCCCGTTGAATTGCATTGAATCCCATCCATTCAAGTCCAATCCAATCGAATCGATTAGAATAGACTAGACAAGGGTAGAGTACAAGACAATAGAATAGAGAAGAATACAGTCGGATGGAGTAGAATGGTGTAGAATGGCGTTGAAAAGAGATAATAGAGTTGAGTAGACTCATAGAGCCATATAGAGTTGAATAGAGCCTATTCAAGCTGAATAGAATTGACCAGGGCGAAATGGAGCCGATTAGAACTGAATCGAACCGATTAGAGCCCAAGAGGGATGAATGGAGTGCAACGGAGCCGATTGGAGCCGAATCGCATCGAAATGCGTGGAATCGAATCCAGTGGAATAGATTAGAGTAGGGTTGGTTAAAATAGAGTAGAAGAGAATTGAACACAGTAAAAGAGAATAAAAAGAATACAAGAGAATCGAGTCCAAAAGGTTAGAGCAGAGCAGAATAGTGTAGAGTAGAACAGAGTCGAATAGAGTCTAAGCGAGCCAAATGGAGAAGAAACAAGGCAAATCGCGTTGAATCCCCTCGAACCAATTCCAGTCAATTAGGGTAGGGTAGAGTAAAATAGTGTTGAGTGGAGTAGAATGCTGTGCAGCGCAATCGAATGGAGTCGAAAGGAGTAGAAAAGAGCCGAATAGAGCCGAATAGTGCTGAAGAGGGCCGAAGAGGGCCCAATCGAGCTGAATTGAGCCAAATCCAGTAAATCGAGCCTAATGGAGCCGAATTGAGCCTAATCCAGTTGAATCGACACCCTTCGAGCCAAATGGAGCCGAATGGACATGAATCGAACCAATTCGACCTGAATCGTGTCCAAATTCATGGAATCGAATTGAACAGCTTAGAGTAGGGGAGGTTCGGGTATGGCAGGGTGGAATAGAGTAGAGTAGCATAGAATAAAACAGAAGAGAATAGAAGAGAACAGAACAATACAGAACGAATACAGAAAACAGTAGGCTAGAGTAGCGTAGAGGGAAACAGAGTAGAGTAGAATAGATTCGAACGGAGCTAAATAGAGCCAAACTGAGCCGAATCGTGTCCAAATGGGTTGAATCCAATCCAATCCAACGGATTAGAATAGAGTAGAGTTGGGTAGCATAGGGTAGGGTAGAATAGAGTAGACTAGAACAGAACAGAATAGGAAGAATAAAGAAAATAAAGAAGAGTAGACTAGAGTACGATAGCGTAGGCTAGTGTATAATAGGGTAGACTCGAATACAGCTGAGTAGAGCCGAATGGAGTCGAAATGAGAGGAATCACGTCTAATCGATTCGAGTAAATTAGAGTGGTGTAGGCTAGAGTAGAGCAGAATAGTGTAGAATGGTGTGGAATAAATGGAATGGAGTAGAATGGAGTCAAATAGAGACAAAAAGAGTAGAGAAGAGTCGAATAGAGCAGAATAGGGCCGAAAGAGGCGGAATTGAGCAGAATCGAAGCAATTCAAGCCAAACGAACCGAATAGAGCCAAATGGAATAGAATCGAGCTGATTCAAGCTTAATCACGTCGAATCCCGTTCAATGCATCCAATGCAATCCAAACGTCTAGATTGGAGAAGGGGAGAGGAGGGTGGAATAGAATAGAGTAGAGTAGACTAGAAGAGATTAGAACAGAATAGAAGGAATAGAATAGAGTAGAAAAGAGTAGGGTCGAATAGACTCGAATAGAGTCGATTAGAGACGAATAGGCCAAATAGAGACGAATAGAGAAAACAGAGCTGAATGGAGCCGAATAGAGACGTAAAGGAGCCATATAGAGCCGATTCGCACCTAATCGAGCTGAATCAAGCAGAATCACGCCGACTGTCACTGAATAGCGTCGAATCACATCGAATCACGTCGAATCGCATCAAATCACATCGTTTTGTGTCGGACCGGGTCGAATCGCTTCGGATCGCATCGGATTGCATCGAATGTCGTCGAATCACGACGAATCACGCCCCATCACGTCCAATAACTTCGAATTGCGTCCAATCTCCTAGAATTCTGCTGAATCACGTCGAATCGTATGGAATCTCGCCTAATCTCTTTGAATCCCGTCAAATGCCTTCGGACCTTGTCGAATCCCGTCAAATCCTGTCCAATCGCGTCGAAGTGAATCGAATTGAATCAAATAGATTCAAGTAGGGTGGGTTTGGGTGGGGTGCAGTAGGGTTGGGTAGGGTAGGATAGAACAGAGTCCAACAGAATAGGAGAGAACAGAACAGAAGAGAAAGAATCCAGCAGAATAGAATAGAGTAGAAAAGAGTCAGATAGTGCAGAACATAGCCGAATGGAGACAAAACAAGATGAATCGCGTTGAATCGCTTCGAATCGGGTCAAATCGAATCCATTCGAATCGATTAGGGTAGGGAAGGGTAGACGAGAATAGAGGAGAATAGTGCAGAAGGGTGTGGAATGGATCAGAACGGAGCCGACTAGAGACGAATAGGGTAGAAAAGAGTCGAATAGAGCATAGTTGGGCCGAATAGGGCCAAAGAAGGCCTAATCGAGCAGAATCCAGCAGAATCGATGCCATTGGAGCTGAATGGAGCAAAATGGAGCCCAATCGAACCGACTCGAAGCGAATTGATGTGATTCAAGCCTAATCGGGTGGAATGGCGTGAAAATGCGATGACTCGAACAGAATCAAAGATTAGAGAAGGGGAGGGGAGCGGCTGGGAGGGTAGAACAGAATAGAATAGAACAGTACATAATAGAAGGAAGAGAAGATAGCACAGTACGGTAGAGCAGAGAAGAGTAGAGTCGAATAGAGTGAAATAGTGCAGAATAGAGCTGAATAGAGCCAATTCTAGCCGAATCGAGCCCAATGGAAACAAAACGTGATGAATCGCGTCGAATAGCGCCCAAGCGAATCCATTAGAATAGATTAGAGTCGGGTAGGGTAGAACAGAATAGAGTAGAATGGAGTCGAATGGAGTTGCATAGAGAAAACTAGAGTAGAAAAGAGTCGAATCGAGCCGAATAAGGCTGAACCAAGTCGAATTGAGTTGAAACAAGCTGAATCGAAGCGATTCAAGCTGAATCGAGCTGATGGTGCCGAATGAGCCGATTCAAGCCTCATCGCGTCCAATCACATTGAAATGCTTTGAATCGAATCCAATTGAATAGATTCGAAAAGGTTAGGGTAGGGTGGTTTTTGCTAGGGTAGACTAGGGTAGACGAAAGTAGACTAGAGTAGAGTAGACAAGAGAAGTCTAGAGTAGTAGCCTAGACAAGACAGCTGGACTAGTCAGACTAGTGGTATAGATCAGTAGGCTAGACAACTAGCCTTGAAGAGTACCCTTGCCCTGACAAGTACCCTAAATTCTGAATCTGAACTAGTCCCCTTGCCTTAACTAGTATCCTGAACTAGTAGCCTTGTCTGAACTAGTACCCTTAACTAGTAGCCTTGCCTTAAGTAATAGTCTTAATGTCTGCCCTTGCCTTACCAGTACCCTGAACTAGTAGCCCTGCCTTAACTAGGACCCTGGCCTTCACCAGTAGCCTTCACTAGTACCCTGGCCTTCACTAGTAGCCTTGCCTCAACTAGTACCCTTCACTAGTACCCTCGCATGAACTAGTTGTCTTAACTAGTACCTGACCTTCTCAGTCCCCATAAGTCCTACCCTGGCCTTAACCAGCTGCCTTAACTGGTACCCTGGTCTTAACTAGTAGTATGAACTTGTACCCTTGAATCCACTGGTAGCCTAAACTAGTCGTCTTGCCTTAAGTAGTAGCCTTCACTTGGACCTTGCCTTAACTAGTATCCTTAACTAGTACCTGTGCCTTAACTAGTACAGCGGCCATAACGAATAGCCTGAACTAGTAGCCTTGTCTGAATTAGTACTCGGAACTAGTAGCCTTGCTTTAAGTAATAGTCTTAACGTCTGCCCTTGCCTTACTAGTACCCTTAACTAGTAGCCAAGCCTTCACTACTACCCCTAACTAGTAGCCTTGCCTTAACTAGTAGCCTTGCCTTAACCAGTTGCCTTAACTAGGACCCTGGCCTTAACTAGAAGTATCAACTTGTAAACTTGCACCAGAGTAGCCTTAACTAGTACTCTTGCCTTAAGTAGTGGCCTGAACTAGTACTCGTGCCTTAGCTAGTACTCTTAACTAGTACAGTGCCCCTAACTCGTATCCTGAACTAGTAGCCTTCTCTTAACTAGTACCCTTAACTAGTAGCCTTGCCTTCACTGGTACCCTGGCCTTCTCCAGTAGCCTTAACTCAGACCCTGGCCTTCACAGGCAGCCTTAAGTAGTACCCTTAACTAGTACCCTCGCATTCACTAGTAGTCTGAACTAGTACCCTGGCCGTATCAGTACCCAGAAATACTACCCTTGCCGCAACCAGTTGCCTTAAGTAGTACCCTGGCCTTAACTAGTAGTATTCACTTGTATTCTTGCATCAACTAGTAGCCTTAACTAGGACTCTTGCCTTAAGTAGTGGCCTGAACTAGTACTCGTGCCTTGGCTAGTACTCTTAACTAGTACAGTGCCCCTAACTCATATCCTGAACTCGTAGCCTTCTCTTAACTAGTACCCTTAACTAGTACCCTTGCCTTCACTAGTACCCTGGCCTTCTCCAGTAGCCTTAACTCAGACCCTGGCCTTCACTGGCAGCCTTAACTAGTACCCTTAACTAGTACCCTCGCATTCACTAGTAGCCTGAACTAGTACCCTGGCCGTATCAGTACCCAGAACTACTAGCCTTGCCGTAACCCGTTGCCTTAACTAGTACCCTGGCCTTATCTAGTAGTATTCACTTGTATTCTTGCATCAACTAGTAGCCTTAACTAGGACTCTTGCCTTAAGCAGTGGCCTGAATTTGTACCTTGCCTTAACTAGCAGCCTTAACTAGCACCCGTGCCTTTACTAGTACTCTTAACTAGTACAGTGCCCCTAACTAGTATCCTGAACTGGTAGCCTTGTCCTAACGTGTACCCTTAACCAGGAGCCTTGCCTTAAGGAATAGTCTTAATGGCTACCCTTGCCTCAACAAGTCCCCTTAACTAGTACCCTTGCATTAACTAGTAGTCTTAACTAGTAGCCTGGCCTTATCAGTACCCAGAACTACTACCCTTGCCTTAACCAGTTGCCTTAACTAGCACCCTGGACTTAGCCAGTAGTATTAACATGTACCCTTGCATCGACTAGTAGACAACACTAGTACTCTTGCCTGAAGTAGTGGCCTAAACTCGTTCCTTGCCTTACTAGTAGCCTTAACTAGTACTCTGAACTAGTACAGTGGCCCTAACTAGTATTCTGAACTAGAAGCCTTGTGGTAAATAGTACCCTTAACGAGTCGCCTTGCCTTAAGGAACAGTCTTAACGTCTACCCTTGCCTTACTAGTCCTCTTAACTAGTAGCCAAACCTTAACTAGTACCCTGAAGTAGTAGCCTTGAATGGACTAGTAGCCCAGGCTTAACTAGTACCCTGGCCGTCACTAGGACCCTTGCCTCAACTAGTACCCTGGCTTTAACTAGTACTCTTAACTAGTACCCTGGCCTTATCGCTACCCATAGCTACTACCCTTGCCTTGGCCAGTTTCCTTAACTAGTACCCTGGCCTTAATTAGTAGTATGAACTTGTACCCTTGCATCAACTAGTAGCCTAAACTAATATGCTTGCCTGAAGTAGTAGCCTTCACTTGTACCTTGCCTTCCTAGTAGCCTTAACTAGTACCCGTCCATTAACTAGTACTCTTAACTAGTACAGTGGCCCTAACTAGTAGCCTGAACTAGTCCCCTTGCCTTAGGTAGTCCCTTTTCCAAACTAGTACCCTTCTTGAGTACCCCTTCTTTTATGGAGTAGGGTATGGTCCAGTAGGGTGTCATAAGGTAGGGTAGCATACGGTAGAACAGAGAAAACAGAATCCAATAGAATAGAAGAGGATAAGTCAGGATAGCTTAGTTTCGTGTAGGGTATGGTAGAGTAGCATAGGAAGGAATAGAGAAAAGAGAAAACGAGAATCCAATACAACAGAATCGAAAAGAACAGACTAGATGAGGAAAGACTAGGGCGGGATAGGGTTCTGTCGAATAGAAGAGCGTAGAATGGTGTGGAATGGAGTCAAATGCAGTCAAACCGAGATGAATAGACTAGAAAGAGTTGAATAGAGCGGAATAGCACCGAATAGGGACATATAGGGCTGAGTGGAGCCCAATCGAGCCCAGTCGAGCCCGATCAAGTCAAATCGACCAGATTCGAGCTGAATGGAGCCGAATGGAGCTGGAATGAGCCAAATAGAGACACAGAAAATGAGCCAAGCTAGATCGAGCCAAATCGCACCTAATCACATCCTATTGCATCGAATCTCGTCGAAGTCCATCCAATCCCACCAAAACCCATTGAATCTCATGAAATCTCACCGAATCCCGTCCAATTGTGTCCAATCGGGTCGAATCGAATGCAATCGAATTCAATAGAACAGCTTAGAGTAGTGTAGGTTAGGCTGGGATTCAATAGGGTAGGGCACAGAGGAATAGACTAGAGAAGCATAGAGTAGAAGAGAAGAGAATACAAAGAGTAGAATGGAGTAGAGTGGAGTAGAGTAGAATAGTCAGAGTCGAGTAGTGCAGAATAGAGATGAATAGATCCAATTCGAGCTGAATCGAGTCGAATGGAGAGGAAATGAGACAAATCTCCATGAATCGAATAGATTAGAGGAGAGTAGGGTGGGGGAGAAGAGAATAGAATAGTGTAGAATGGAGTCGAACAGAGTAGAATGGTGTGGAATGGAGTCGAATGGAGCCAAATAGAGACGAATAAAGTAGAAAAGAGTTGAATAGAGCTGAACAGGGCCGGATACGTTTGGATCGAGCCTAATGATGCTGAATCGAGCAGAATCGAGCCAAATTGACCCGATTCGAGCGAAATCAAGCCAATTCAAGCCTAATCCCATGGAATCGCCTTGAAAGGCATTGAATCGGATCGAATCGATTAGAGTAGAGGAGGGTAGAGTAGGAGGGGTTAGACTAGAACAGAACAGAACACAAGAGAAAGAATCGAATAGAATGAAGTAGAGACGAGTACAGTAGAATAGAGTCCAATAGAGTTGAATAGAGCCAAAGAGAGCTGAATGCAGCCGAATCCACCAAATTCAAGGTGAATCGAGAAGAATCATGTCGAATCGCGTTGAAAAGTGTCGAATCCAATCCAATAGTTTAGTGTAGGGCAGGTAAGATGAGGGGAGGGGAGGGTAGAAAAGAATAGATTGGAATAGACCAGAAAGAATAGAGAAGAGTAGACTAGGGTCAAATAGAGTCAAATCCTGCCGAAATGAGCTGAATAGAGAGGAAAAGGGCCAAGTCCAACCGAATCGAGTTGAATTCGCACAAAAAGGAGCTGATTCGAGCCGATAGGACCTGAATCAGGTCGAATCCCGTTCAAGTCTGTTGAATAGAATAGAACAGATTGCAGTAGGCTAAGTTAGAGTAGGGTAGGATAGACCAAAATGCAGTAGAACAGAACAGGATAGAAGAGAACTGAAAGACTAGAATAGGGTCGAGTAGTGCAGAGTCTAGAAGAATAGAGTTGAATATTGCCGACTAGAGCAAAATAGAGCCCAAAAGACCCAACGTGATAGACATCAAGATGAATGGCGCCGAATCCCGCGGAATCATGCTGGATCGCGTCGAATCCCGTTGAGTTGCATTGAATCCCATCCATTCAAGTCCAATCCAATCGAATCGATTAGAATAGACTAGACAAGGGTAGAGTACAAGACAATAGAATAGAGAAGAATACAGTCGGATGGAGTAGAATGGTGTAGAATGGCGTTGAAAGAGATAATAGAGTTGAGTAGACTCATAGAGCCATATAGAGTTGAATAGAGCCTATTCAAGCTGAATAGAATTGACCAGGGCGAAATGGAGCCGATTAGAACTGAATCGAACCGATTAGAGCCCAAGAGGGATGAATGGAGTGCAACGGAGCCGATTGGAGCCGAATCGCATCGAAATGCGTGGAATCGAATCCAGTGGAATAGATTAGAGTAGGATTGGTTAAAATAGAGTAGAAGAGAATTGAACACAGTAAAAGAGAATAAAAAGAATACAAGAGAATCGAGTCCAAAAGGTTAGAGCAGAGCAGAATAGTGTAGAGTAGAACAGAGTCGAATAGAGTCTAAGCGAGCCAAATGGAGAAGAAACAAGGCAAATCGCGTTGAATCCCCTCGAACCAATGCCAGTCAATTAGGGTAGGGTAGAGTAAAATAGTGTTGAGTGGAGTAGAATGCTGTGCAGCGCAATCGAATGGAGTCGAAAGGAGCAGAAAAGAGCCGAATAGAGCCGAATAGTGCTGAAGAGGGCCGAAGAGGGCCCAATCGAGCTGAATTGAGCCAAATCCAGTAAATCGAGCCTAATGGAGCCGAATTGAGCCTAATCCAGTTGAATCGACACCCTTCGAGCCAAATGGAGCCGAATGGACATGAATCGAACCAATTCGACCTGAATCGTGTCCAAATTCATGGAATCGAATTGAACAGCTTAGAGTAGGGGAGGTTCGGGTATGGCAGGGTGGAATAGAGTAGAGTAGCATAGAATAAAACAGAAGAGAATAGAAGAGAACAGAACAATACAGAACGAATACAGAAAACAGTAGGCTAGAGTAGCGTAGAGGGAAACAGAGTAGAGTAGAATAGATTCGAACGGAGCTAAATAGAGCCAAACTGAGCCGAATCGTGTCCAAATGGGTTGAATCCAATCCAATCCAACGGATTAGAATAGAGTAGAGTTGGGTAGCATAGGGTAGGGTAGAATAGAGTAGACTAGAACAGAACAGAATAGGAAGAATAAAGAAAATAAAGAAGAGTAGACTAGAGTACGATAGCGTAGGCTAGTGTATAATAGGGTAGACTCGAATACAGCTGAGTAGAGCCGAATGGAGTCGAAATGAGAGGAATCACGTCTAATCGATTCGAGTAAATTAGAGTGGTGTAGGCTAGAGTAGAGCAGAATAGTGTAGAATGGTGTGGAATAAATGGAATGGAGTAGAATGGAGTCAAATAGAGACAAAAAGAGTAGAGAAGAGTCGAATAGAGCAGAATAGGGCCGAAAGAGGCGGAATTGAGCAGAATCGAAGCAATTCAAGCCAAACGAACCGAATAGAGCCAAATGGAATAGAATCGAGCTGATTCAAGCTTAATCACGTCGAATCCCGTTCAATGCATCCAATGCAATCCAAACGTCTAGATTGGAGAAGGGGAGAGGAGGGTGGAATAGAATAGAGTAGAGTAGACTAGAAGAGATTAGAACAGAATAGAAGGAATAGAATAGAGTAGAAAAGAGTAGGGTCGAATAGACTCGAATAGAGTCGATTAGAGACGAATAGGCCAAATAGAGACGAATAGAGAAAACAGAGCTGAATGGAGCCGAATAGAGACGTAAAGGAGCCATATAGAGCCGATTCGCACCTAATCGAGCTGAATCAAGCAGAATCACGCCGACTGTCACTGAATAGCGTCGAATCACATCGAATCACGTCGAATCGCATCAAATCACATCGTTTTGTGTCGGACCGGGTCGAATCGCTTCGGATCGCATCGGATTGCATCGAATGTCGTCGAATCACGACGAATCACGCCCCATCACGTCCAATAACTTCGAATTGCGTCCAATCTCCTAGAATTCTGCTGAATCACGTCGAATCGTATGGAATCTCGCCTAATCTCTTTGAATCCCGTCAAATGCCTTCGGACCTTGTCGAATCCCGTCAAATCCTGTCCAATCGCGTCGAAGTGAATCGAATTGAATCAAATAGATTCAAGTAGGGTGGGTTTGGGTGGGGTGCAGTAGGGTTGGGTAGGGTAGGATAGAACAGAGTCCAACAGAATAGGAGAGAACAGAACAGAAGAGAAAGAATCCAGCAGAATAGAATAGAGTAGAAAAGAGTCAGATAGTGCAGAACATAGCCGAATGGAGACAAAACAAGATGAATCGCGTTGAATCGCTTCGAATCGGGTCCAATCGAATCCATTCGAATAGATTAGGGTAGGGAAGGGTAGACGAGAATAGAGGAGAATAGTGCAGAAGGGTGTGGAATGGATTAGAACGGAGCCGACTAGAGACGAATAGGGTAGAAAAGAGTCGAATAGAGCATAGTTGGGCCGAATAGGGCCAAAGAAGGCCTAATCGAGCAGAATCCAGCAGAATCGATGCCATTGGAGCTGAATGGAGCAAAATGGAGCCCAATCGAACCGACTCGAAGCGAATTGATGTGATTCAAGCCTAATCGGGTGGAATGGCGTGAAAATGCGATGACTCGAACAGAATCAAAGATTAGAGAAGGGGAGGGGAGCGGCTGGGAGGGTAGAACAGAATAGAATAGAACAGTACATAATAGAAGGAAGAGAAGATAGCACAGTACGGTAGAGCAGAGAAGAGTAGAGTCGAATAGAGTGAAATAGTGCAGAATAGAGCTGAATAGAGCCAATTCTAGCCGAATCGAGCCCAATGGAAACAAAACGTGATGAATCGCGTCGAATAGCGCCCAAGCGAATCCATTAGAATAGATTAGAGTCGGGTAGGGTAGAACAGAATAGAGTAGAATGGAGTCGAATGGAGTTGCATAGAGAAAACTAGAGTAGAAAAGAGTCGAATCGAGCCGAATAAGGCTGAACCAAGTCGAATTGAGTTGAAACAAGCTGAATCGAAGCGATTCAAGCTGAATCGAGCTGATGGTGCCGAATGAGCCGATTCAAGCCTCATCGCGTCCAATCACATTGAAATGCTTTGAATCGAATCCAATTGAATAGATTCGAAAAGGTTAGGGTAGGGTGGTTTTTGCTAGGGTAGACTAGGGTAGACGAAAGTAGACTAGAGTAGAGTAGACCAGAGAAGTCTAGAGTAGTAGCCTAGACAAGACAGCTGGACTAGTCAGACTAGTGGTATAGATCAGTAGGCTAGACAACTAGCCTTGAAGAGTACCCTTGCCCTGACAAGTACCCTAAATTCTGAATCTGAACTAGTCCCCTTGCCTTAACTAGTATCCTGAACTAGTAGCCTTGTCTGAACTAGTACCCTTAACTAGTAGCCTTGCCTTAAGTAATAGTCTTAATGTCTGCCCTTGCCTTACCAGTACCCTGAACTAGTAGCCCTGCCTTAACTAGTACCCTGGCCTTCACCAGTAGCCTTCACTAGTACCCTGGCCTTCACTAGTAGCCTTGCCTCAACTAGTACCCTTCACTAGTACCCTCACATGAACTAGTTGTCTTAACTAGTACCTGACCTTCTCAGTCCCCATAAGTCCTACCCTGGCCTTAACCAGCTGCCTTAACTGGTACCCTGGTCTTAACTAGTAGTATGAACTTGTACCCTTGAATCCACTGGTAGCCTAAACTAGTCGTCTTGCCTTAAGTAGTAGCCTTCACTTGGACCTTGCCTTAACTAGTATCCTTAACTAGTACCTGTGCCTTAACTAGTACAGCGGCCATAACGAATAGCCTGAACTAGTAGCCTTGTCTGAATTAGTACTCGGAACTAGTAGCCTTGCTTTAAGTAATAGTCTTAACATCTGCCCTTGCCTTCCTAGTACCCTTAACTAGTAGCCAAGCCTTCACTACTACCCCGAACTAGTAGCCTTGCCTTAACTAGTAGCCTTGCCTTAACCAGTTGCCTTAACTAGGACCCTGGCCTTAACTAGAAGTCTCAACTTGTAAACTTGCATCAAAGAGTAGCCTTAACTAGTACTCTTGCCTTAAGTAGTGGCCTGAACTAGTACTCGTGCCTTAGCTAGTACTCTTAACTAGTACAGTGCCCCTAACTCGTATCCTGAACTAGTAGCCTTCTCTTAACTAGTACCCTTAACTAGTAGCCTTGCCTTCACTGGTACCCTGGCCTTCTCCAGTAGCCTTAACTCAGACCCTGGCCTTCACTGGCAGCCTTAAGTAGTACCCTTAACTAGTACCCTCGCATTCACTAGTAGTCTGAACTAGTACCCTGGCCGTATCAGTACCCAGAACTACTACCCTTGCCGTAACCAGTTGCCTTAACTAGTACCCTGGCCTTAACTAGTAGTATTCACTTGTATTCTTGCATCAACTAGTAGCCTTAACTAGGACTCTTGCCTTAAGCAGTGGCCTGAATTTGTACCTTGCCTTAACTAGCAGCCTTAACTAGCACCCGTGCCTTTACTAGTACTCTTAACTAGTACAGTGCCCCTAACTAGTATCCTGAACTGGTAGCCTTTTCCTAACGAGTACCCTTAACCAGGAACCTTGCCTTAAGGAATAGTCTTAATGGCTACCCTTGCCTCAACAAGTCCCCTTAACTAGTACCCTTGCATTAACTAGTAGTCTTAACTAGTAGCCTGGCCTTATCAGTACCCATATCTACTACCCTTGCCTTAACCAGTTGCCTTAACTAGCACCCTGGACTTAGCCAGTAGTATTAACATGTACCCTTGCATCGACTAGTAGACAACACTAGTACTCTTGCCTGAAGTAGTGGCCTAAACTCGTTCCTTGCCTTACTAGTAGCCTTAACTAGTACTCTGAACTAGTACAGTGGCCCTAACTAGTATTCTGAACTAGAAGCCTTGTGGTAAATAGTACCCTTAACGAGTCGCCTTGCCTTAAGGAACAGTCTTAACGTCTACCCTTGCCTTACTAGTCCTCTTAACTAGTAGCCAAACCTTAACTAGTACCCTGAAGTAGTAGCCTTGAATGGACTAGTAGCCCAGGCTTAACTAGTACCCTGGCCGTCACTAGGACCCTTGCCTCAACTAGTACCCTGGCATTAACTAGTAGTCTTAACTAGTACCCTGGCCTTATCGCTACCCATAGCTACTACCCTTGCCTTGACCAGTTGCCTTAACTAGTACCCTGGCCTTAATTAGTAGTATGAACTTGTACCCTTGCATCAACTAGTAGCCTAAACTAATACGCTTGCCTGAAGTCGTAGCCTTCACTTGTACCTTGCCTTCCTAGTAGCCTTAACTAGTACCCGTCCATTAACTAGTACTCTTAACTAGTACAGTGGCCCTAACTAGTAGCCTGAACTAGTCCCCTTGCCTTAGGTAGTCCCTTTTCCAAACTAGTACCCTTCTTGAGTACCCCTTTTTTTATGGAGTAGGGTATGGTCCAGTAGGGTGTCATAAGGTAGGGTAGCATACGGTAGAACAGAGAAAACAGAATCCAATAGAATAGAAGAGGATAAGTCAGGATAGCTTAGTTTCGTGTAGGGTATGGTAGAGTAGCATAGGAAGGAATAGAGAAAAGAGAAAACGAGAATCCAATACAACAGAATCGAAAAGAAGAGACTAGATGAGGAAAGACTAGGGCGGGATAGGGTTCTGTCGAATAGAAGAGCGTAGAATGGTGTGGAATGGAGTCAAATGCAGTCAAACCGAGATGAATAGACTAGAAAAGAGTTGAATAGAGCGGAATAGCACTGAATAGGGACATATAGGGCTGAGTGGAGCCCAATCGAGCCCAATCGAGCCCGATCAAGTCAAATCGACCAGATTCGAGCTGACTGGAGCCGAATGGAGCTGGAATGAGCCAAATAGAGACACAGAAAATGAGCCAAGCTAGATCGAGCCAAATCGCACCTAATCACATCCTATTGCATCGAATCTCGTCGAAGTCCATCCAATCCCACCAAAACCCATTGAATCTCATGAAATCTCACCGAATCCCGTCCAATTGTGTCCAATCGGGTCGCATCGAATGCAATCGAATTCAATAGAACAGCTTAGAGTAGTGTAGGTTAGGCTGGGATTCAATAGGGTAGGGCACAGAGGAATAGACTAGAGAAGCATAGAGTAGAAGAGAAGAGAATACAAAGAGTAGAATGGAGTAGAGTGGAGTAGAGTAGAATAGTCAGAGTCGAGTAGTGCAGAATAGAGATGAATAGATCCAATTCGAGCTGAATCGAGTCGAATGGAGAGGAAATGAGACAAATCTCCATGAATCGAATAGATTAGAGGAGAGTAGGGTGGGGGAGAAGAGAATTGAATAGTGTAGAATGGGGTCGAACAGAGTAGAATGGTGTGGAATGGAGTTGAATGGAGCCAAATAGAGACGAATAAAGTAGAAAAGAGTTGAATAGAGCTGAACAGGGCCGGATAAGTTTGGATCGAGCCTAATGATGCTGAATCGAGCAGAATCAAGCCAAATTGACCTGATTCAAGCCAAATCGAGCTAAATCAAGCCAATTCAAGCCTAATCCCATGGAATCGCCTTGAAAGGCATTGAATCGGATCGAATCGATTAGAGTAGAGGAGGGTAGAGTAGGAGGGGTTAGACTAGAACAGAACAGAACACAAGAGAAAGAATCGAATAGAATGAAGTAGAGACGAGTACAGTAGAATAGAGTCCAATAGAGTTGAATAGAGCCAAAGAGAGCTGAATGCAGCCGAATCCACCAAATTCAAGGTGAATCGAGAAGAATCATGTCGAATCGCGTTGAAAAGTGTCGAATCCAATCCAATAGTTTAGTGTAGGGCAGGTAAGATGAGGGGAGGGGAGGGTAGAAAAGAATAGATTGGAATAGACCAGAAAGAATAGAGAAGAGTAGACTAGGGTCAAATAGAGTCAAATCCTGCCGAAATGAGCTGAATAGAGAGGAAAAGGGCCAAGTCCAACCGAATCGAGTTGAATTCGCACAAAAAGGAGCTGATTCGAGCCGATAGGACCTGAATCAGGTCGAATCCCGTTCAAGTCTGTTGAATAGAATAGAACAGATTGCAGTAGGCTAAGTTAGAGTAGGGTAGGATAGACCAAAATGCAGTAGAACAGAACAGGATAGAAGAGAACTGAAAGACTAGAATAGGGTCGAGTAGTGCAGAGTCTAGAAGAATAGAGTTGAATATTGCCGACTAGAGCAAAATAGAGCCCAAAAGACCCAACGTGATAGACATCAAGATGAATGGCGCCGAATCCCGCGGAATCATGCTGGATCGCGTCGAATCCCGTTGAATTGCATTGAATCCCATCCATTCAAGTCCAATCCAATCGAATCGATTAGAATAGACTAGACAAGGGTAGAGTACAAGACAATAGAATAGAGAAGAATACAGTCGGATGGAGTAGAATGGTGTAGAATGGCGTTGAAAGAGATAATAGAGTTGAGTAGACTCATAGAGCCATATAGAGTTGAATAGAGCCTATTCAAGCTGAATAGAATTGACCAGGGCGAAATGGAGCCGATTAGAACTGAATCGAACCGATTAGAGCCCAAGAGGGATGAATGGAGTGCAACGGAGCCGATTGGAGCCGAATCGCATCGAAATGCGTGGAATCGAATCCAGTGGAATAGGTTAGAGTAGGGTTGGTTAAAATAGAGTAGAAGAGAATTGAACACAGTAAAAGAGAATAAAAAGAATACAAGAGAATCGAGTCCAAAAGGTTAGAGCAGAGCAGAATAGTGTAGAGTAGAACAGAGTCGAATAGAGTCTAAGCGAGCCAAATGGAGAAGAAACAAGGCAAATCGCGTTGAATCCCCTCGAACCAATTCCAGTCAATTAGGGTAGGGTAGAGTAAAATAGTGTTGAGTGGAGTAGAATGCTGTGCAGCGCAATCGAATGGAGTCGAAAGGAGCAGAAAAGAGCCGAATAGAGCCGAATAGTGCTGAAGAGGGCCGAAGAGGGCCCAATCGAGCTGAATTGAGCCAAATCCAGTAAATCGAGCCTAATGGAGCCGAATTGAGCCTAATCCAGTTGAATCGACACCCTTCGAGCCAAATGGAGCCGAATGGACATGAATCGAACCAATTCGACCTGAATCGTGTCCAAATTCATGGAATCGAATTGAACAGCTTAGAGTAGGGGAGGTTCGGGTATGGCAGGGTGGAATAGAGTAGAGTAGCATAGAATAAAACAGAAGAGAATAGAAGAGAACAGAACAATACAGAACGAATACAGAAAACAGTAGGCTAGAGTAGCGTAGAGGGAAACAGAGTAGAGTAGAATAGATTCGAACGGAGCTAAATAGAGCCAAACTGAGCCGAATCGTGTCCAAATGGGTTGAATCCAATCCAATCCAACGGATTAGAATAGAGTAGAGTTGGGTAGCATAGGGTAGGGTAGAATAGAGTAGACTAGAACAGAACAGAATAGGAAGAATAAAGAAAATAAAGAAGAGTAGACTAGAGTACGATAGCGTAGGCTAGTGTATAATAGGGTAGACTCGAATACAGCTGAGTAGAGCCGAATGGAGTCGAAATGAGAGGAATCACGTCTAATCGATTCGAGTAAATTAGAGTGGTGTAGGCTAGAGTAGAGCAGAATAGTGTAGAATGGTGTGGAATAAATGGAATGGAGTAGAATGGAGTCAAATAGAGACAAAAAGAGTAGAGAAGAGTCGAATAGAGCAGAATAGGGCCGAAAGAGGCGGAATTGAGCAGAATCGAAGCAATTCAAGCCAAACGAACCGAATAGAGCCAAATGGAATAGAATCGAGCTGATTCAAGCTTAATCACGTCGAATCCCGTTCAATGCATCCAATGCAATCCAAACGTCTAGATTGGAGAAGGGGAGAGGAGGGTGGAATAGAATAGAGTAGAGTAGACTAGAAGAGATTAGAACAGAATAGAAGGAATAGAATAGAGTAGAAAAGAGTAGGGTCGAATAGACTCGAATAGAGTCGATTAGAGACGAATAGGCCAAATAGAGACGAATAGAGAAAACAGAGCTGAATGGAGCCGAATAGAGACGTAAAGGAGCCATATAGAGCCGATTCGCACCTAATCGAGCTGAATCAAGCAGAATCACGCCGACTGTCACTGAATAGCGTCGAATCACATCGAATCACGTCGAATCGCATCAAATCACATCGTTTTGTGTCGGACCGGGTCGAATCGCTTCGGATCGCATCGGATTGCATCGAATGTCGTCGAATCACGACGAATCACGCCCCATCACGTCCAATAACTTCGAATTGCGTCCAATCTCCTAGAATTCTGCTGAATCACGTCGAATCGTATGGAATCTCGCCTAATCTCTTTGAATCCCGTCAAATGCCTTCGGACCTTGTCGAATCCCGTCAAATCCTGTCCAATCGCGTCGAAGTGAATCGAATTGAATCAAATAGATTCAAGTAGGGTGGGTTTGGGTGGGGTGCAGTAGGGTTGGGTAGGGTAGGATAGAACAGAGTCCAACAGAATAGGAGAGAACAGAACAGAAGAGAAAGAATCCAGCAGAATAGAATAGAGTAGAAAAGAGTCAGATAGTGCAGAACATAGCCGAATGGAGACAAAACAAGATGAATCGCGTTGAATCGCTTCGAATCGGGTCAAATCGAATCCATTCGAATAGATTAGGGTAGGGAAGGGTAGACGAGAATAGAGGAGAATAGTGCAGAAGGGTGTGGAATGGATTAGAACGGAGCCGACTAGAGACGAATAGGGTAGAAAAGAGTCGAATAGAGCATAGTTGGGCCGAATAGGGCCAAAGAAGGCCTAATCGAGCAGAATCCAGCAGAATCGATGCCATTGGAGCTGAATGGAGCAAAATGGAGCCCAATCGAACCGACTCGAAGCGAATTGATGTGATTCAAGCCTAATCGGGTGGAATGGCGTGAAAATGCGATGACTCGAACAGAATCAAAGATTAGAGAAGGGGAGGGGAGCGGCTGGGAGGGTAGAACAGAATAGAATAGAACAGTACATAATAGAAGGAAGAGAAGATAGCACAGTACGGTAGAGCAGAGAAGAGTAGAGTCGAATAGAGTGAAATAGTGCAGAATAGAGCTGAATAGAGCCAATTCTAGCCGAATCGAGCCCAATGGAAACAAAACGTGATGAATCGCGTCGAATAGCGCCCAAGCGAATCCATTAGAATAGATTAGAGTCGGGTAGGGTAGAACAGAATAGAGTAGAATGGAGTCGAATGGAGTTGCATAGAGAAAACTAGAGTAGAAAAGAGTCGAATCGAGCCGAATAAGGCTGAACCAAGTCGAATTGAGTTGAAACAAGCTGAATCGAAGCGATTCAAGCTGAATCGAGCTGATGGTGCCGAATGAGCCGATTCAAGCCTCATCGCGTCCAATCACATTGAAATGCTTTGAATCGAATCCAATTGAATAGATTCGAAAAGGTTAGGGTAGGGTGGTTTTTGCTAGGGTAGACTAGGGTAGACGAAAGTAGACTAGAGTAGAGTAGACCAGAGAAGTCTAGAGTAGTAGCCTAGACAAGACAGCTGGACTAGTCAGACTAGTGGTATAGATCAGTAGGCTAGACAACTAGCCTTGAAGAGTACCCTTGCCCTGACAAGTACCCTAAATTCTGAATCTGAACTAGTCCCCTTGCCTTAACTAGTATCCTGAACTAGTAGCCTTGTCTGAACTAGTACCCTTAACTAGTAGCCTTGCCTTAAGTAATAGTCTTAATGTCTGCCCTTGCCTTACCAGTACCCTGAACTAGTAGCCCTGCCTTAACTAGTACCCTGGCCTTCACCAGTAGCCTTCACTAGTACCCTGGCCTTCACTAGTAGCCTTGCCTCAACTAGTACCCTTCACTAGTACCCTCACATGAACTAGTTGTCTTAACTAGTACCTGACCTTCTCAGTCCCCATAAGTCCTACCCTGGCCTTAACCAGCTGCCTTAACTGGTACCCTGGTCTTAACTAGTAGTATGAACTTGTACCCTTGAATCCACTGGTAGCCTAAACTAGTCGTCTTGCCTTAAGTAGTAGCCTTCACTTGGACCTTGCCTTAACTAGTATCCTTAACTAGTACCTGTGCCTTAACTAGTACAGCGGCCATAACGAATAGCCTGAACTAGTAGCCTTGTCTGAATTAGTACTCGGAACTAGTAGCCTTGCTTTAAGTAATAGTCTTAACATCTGCCCTTGCCTTCCTAGTACCCTTAACTAGTAGCCAAGCCTTCACTACTACCCCGAACTAGTAGCCTTGCCTTAACTAGTAGCCTTGCCTTAACCAGTTGCCTTAACTAGGACCCTGGCCTTAACTAGAAGTCTCAACTTGTAAACTTGCATCAAAGAGTAGCCTTAACTAGTACTCTTGCCTTAAGTAGTGGCCTGAACTAGTACTCGTGCCTTAGCTAGTACTCTTAACTAGTACAGTGCCCCTAACTCGTATCCTGAACTAGTAGCCTTCTCTTAACTAGTACCCTTAACTAGTAGCCTTGCCTTCACTGGTACCCTGGCCTTCTCCAGTAGCCTTAACTCAGACCCTGGCCTTCACTGGCAGCCTTAAGTAGTACCCTTAACTAGTACCCTCGCATTCACTAGTAGTCTGAACTAGTACCCTGGCCGTATCAGTACCCAGAACTACTAGCCTTGCCGTAACCAGTTGCCTTAACTAGTACCCTGGCCTTAACTAGTAGTATTCACTTGTATTCTTGCATCAACTAGTAGCCTTAACTAGGACTCTTGCCTTAAGCAGTGGCCTGAATTTGTACCTTGCCTTAACTAGCAGCCTTAACTAGCACCCGTGCCTTTACTAGTACTCTTAACTAGTACAGTGCCCCTAACTAGTATCCTGAACTGGTAGCCTTTTCCTAACGAGTACCCTTAACCAGGAACCTTGCCTTAAGGAATAGTCTTAATGGCTACCCTTGCCTCAACAAGTCCCCTTAACTAGTACCCTTGCATTAACTAGTAGTCTTAACTAGTAGCCTGGCCTTATCAGTACCCATATCTACTACCCTTGCCTTAACCAGTTGCCTTAACTAGCACCCTGGACTTAGCCAGTAGTATTAACATGTACCCTTGCATCGACTAGTAGACAACACTAGTACTCTTGCCTGAAGTAGTGGCCTAAACTCGTTCCTTGCCTTACTAGTAGCCTTAACTAGTACTCTGAACTAGTACAGTGGCCCTAACTAGTATTCTGAACTAGAAGCCTTGTGGTAAATAGTACCCTTAACGAGTCGCCTTGCCTTAAGGAACAGTCTTAACGTCTACCCTTGCCTTACTAGTCCTCTTAACTAGTAGCCAAACCTTAACTAGTACCCTGAAGTAGTAGCCTTGAATGGACTAGTAGCCCAGGCTTAACTAGTACCCTGGCCGTCACTAGGACCCTTGCCTCAACTAGTACCCTGGCATTAACTAGTAGTCTTAACTAGTACCCTGGCCTTATCGCTACCCATAGCTACTACCCTTGCCTTGACCAGTTGCCTTAACTAGTACCCTGGCCTTAATTAGTAGTATGAACTTGTACCCTTGCATCAACTAGTAGCCTAAACTAATACGCTTGCCTGAAGTCGTAGCCTTCACTTGTACCTTGCCTTCCTAGTAGCCTTAACTAGTACCCGTCCATTAACTAGTACTCTTAACTAGTACAGTGGCCCTAACTAGTAGCCTGAACTAGTCCCCTTGCCTTAGGTAGTCCCTTTTCCAAACTAGTACCCTTCTTGAGTACCCCTTTTTTTATGGAGTAGGGTATGGTCCAGTAGGGTGTCATAAGGTAGGGTAGCATACGGTAGAACAGAGAAAACAGAATCCAATAGAATAGAAGAGGATAAGTCAGGATAGCTTAGTTTCGTGTAGGGTATGGTAGAGTAGCATAGGAAGGAATAGAGAAAAGAGAAAACGAGAATCCAATACAACAGAATCGAAAAGAAGAGACTAGATGAGGAAAGACTAGGGCGGGATAGGGTTCTGTCGAATAGAAGAGCGTAGAATGGTGTGGAATGGAGTCAAATGCAGTCAAACCGAGATGAATAGACTAGAAAAGAGTTGAATAGAGCGGAATAGCACTGAATAGGGACATATAGGGCTGAGTGGAGCCCAATCGAGCCCAATCGAGCCCGATCAAGTCAAATCGACCAGATTCGAGCTGACTGGAGCCGAATGGAGCTGGAATGAGCCAAATAGAGACACAGAAAATGAGCCAAGCTAGATCGAGCCAAATCGCACCTAATCACATCCTATTGCATCGAATCTCGTCGAAGTCCATCCAATCCCACCAAAACCCATTGAATCTCATGAAATCTCACCGAATCCCGTCCAATTGTGTCCAATCGGGTCGCATCGAATGCAATCGAATTCAATAGAACAGCTTAGAGTAGTGTAGGTTAGGCTGGGATTCAATAGGGTAGGGCACAGAGGAATAGACTAGAGAAGCATAGAGTAGAAGAGAAGAGAATACAAAGAGTAGAATGGAGTAGAGTGGAGTAGAGTAGAATAGTCAGAGTCGAGTAGTGCAGAATAGAGATGAATAGATCCAATTCGAGCTGAATCGAGTCGAATGGAGAGGAAATGAGACAAATCTCCATGAATCGAATAGATTAGAGGAGAGTAGGGTGGGGGAGAAGAGAATAGAATAGTGTAGAATGGGGTCGAACAGAGTAGAATGGTGTGGAATGGAGTCGAATGGAGCCAAATAGAGACGAATAAAGTAGAAAAGAGTTGAATAGAGCTGAACAGGGCCGGATAAGTTTGGATCGAGCCTAATGATGCTGAATCGAGCAGAATCAAGCCAAATTGACCTGATTCAAGCCAAATCGAGCTAAATCAAGCCAATTCAAGCCTAATCCCATGGAATCGCCTTGAAAGGCATTGAATCGGATCGAATCGATTAGAGTAGAGGAGGGTAGAGTAGGAGGGGTTAGACTAGAACAGAACAGAACACAAGAGAAAGAATCGAATAGAATGAAGTAGAGACGAGTACAGTAGAATAGAGTCCAATAGAGTTGAATAGAGCCAAAGAGAGCTGAATGCAGCCGAATCCACCAAATTCAAGGTGAATCGAGAAGAATCATGTCGAATCGCGTTGAAAAGTGTCGAATCCAATCCAATAGTTTAGTGTAGGGCAGGTAAGATGAGGGGAGGGGAGGGTAGAAAAGAATAGATTGGAATAGACCAGAAAGAATAGAGAAGAGTAGACTAGGGTCAAATAGAGTCAAATCCTGCCGAAATGAGCTGAATAGAGAGGAAAAGGGCCAAGTCCAACCGAATCGAGTTGAATTCGCACAAAAAGGAGCTGATTCGAGCCGATAGGACCTGAATCAGGTCGAATCCCGTTCAAGTCTGTTGAATAGAATAGAACAGATTGCAGTAGGCTAAGTTAGAGTAGGGTAGGATAGACCAAAATGCAGTAGAACAGAACAGGATAGAAGAGAACTGAAAGACTAGAATAGGGTCGAGTAGTGCAGAGTCTAGAAGAATAGAGTTGAATATTGCCGACTAGAGCAAAATAGAGCCCAAAAGACCCAACGTGATAGACATCAAGATGAATGGCGCCGAATCCCGCGGAATCATGCTGGATCGCGTCGAATCCCGTTGAATTGCATTGAATCCCATCCATTCAAGTCCAATCCAATCGAATCGATTAGAATAGACTAGACAAGGGTAGAGTACAAGACAATAGAATAGAGAAGAATACAGTCGGATGGAGTAGAATGGTGTAGAATGGCGTTGAAAGAGATAATAGAGTTGAGTAGACTCATAGAGCCATATAGAGTTGAATAGAGCCTATTCAAGCTGAATAGAATTGACCAGGGCGAAATGGAGCCGATTAGAACTGAATCGAACCGATTAGAGCCCAAGAGGGATGAATGGAGTGCAACGGAGCCGATTGGAGCCGAATCGCATCGAAATGCGTGGAATCGAATCCAGTGGAATAGGTTAGAGTAGGGTTGGTTAAAATAGAGTAGAAGAGAATTGAACACAGTAAAAGAGAATAAAAAGAATACAAGAGAATCGAGTCCAAAAGGTTAGAGCAGAGCAGAATAGTGTAGAGTAGAACAGAGTCGAATAGAGTCTAAGCGAGCCAAATGGAGAAGAAACAAGGCAAATCGCGTTGAATCCCCTCGAACCAATTCCAGTCAATTAGGGTAGGGTAGAGTAAAATAGTGTTGAGTGGAGTAGAATGCTGTGCAGCGCAATCGAATGGAGTCGAAAGGAGCAGAAAAGAGCCGAATAGAGCCGAATAGTGCTGAAGAGGGCCGAAGAGGGCCCAATCGAGCTGAATTGAGCCAAATCCAGTAAATCGAGCCTAATGGAGCCGAATTGAGCCTAATCCAGTTGAATCGACACCCTTCGAGCCAAATGGAGCCGAATGGACATGAATCGAACCAATTCGACCTGAATCGTGTCCAAATTCATGGAATCGAATTGAACAGCTTAGAGTAGGGGAGGTTCGGGTATGGCAGGGTGGAATAGAGTAGAGTAGCATAGAATAAAACAGAAGAGAATAGAAGAGAACAGAACAATACAGAACGAATACAGAAAACAGTAGGCTAGAGTAGCGTAGAGGGAAACAGAGTAGAGTAGAATAGATTCGAACGGAGCTAAATAGAGCCAAACTGAGCCGAATCGTGTCCAAATGGGTTGAATCCAATCCAATCCAACGGATTAGAATAGAGTAGAGTTGGGTAGCATAGGGTAGGGTAGAATAGAGTAGACTAGAACAGAACAGAATAGGAAGAATAAAGAAAATAAAGAAGAGTAGACTAGAGTACGATAGCGTAGGCTAGTGTATAATAGGGTAGACTCGAATACAGCTGAGTAGAGCCGAATGGAGTCGAAATGAGAGGAATCACGTCTAATCGATTCGAGTAAATTAGAGTGGTGTAGGCTAGAGTAGAGCAGAATAGTGTAGAATGGTGTGGAATAAATGGAATGGAGTAGAATGGAGTCAAATAGAGACAAAAAGAGTAGAGAAGAGTCGAATAGAGCAGAATAGGGCCGAAAGAGGCGGAATTGAGCAGAATCGAAGCAATTCAAGCCAAACGAACCGAATAGAGCCAAATGGAATAGAATCGAGCTGATTCAAGCTTAATCACGTCGAATCCCGTTCAATGCATCCAATGCAATCCAAACGTCTAGATTGGAGAAGGGGAGAGGAGGGTGGAATAGAATAGAGTAGAGTAGACTAGAAGAGATTAGAACAGAATAGAAGGAATAGAATAGAGTAGAAAAGAGTAGGGTCGAATAGACTCGAATAGAGTCGATTAGAGACGAATAGGCCAAATAGAGACGAATAGAGAAAACAGAGCTGAATGGAGCCGAATAGAGACGTAAAGGAGCCATATAGAGCCGATTCGCACCTAATCGAGCTGAATCAAGCAGAATCACGCCGACTGTCACTGAATAGCGTCGAATCACATCGAATCACGTCGAATCGCATCAAATCACATCGTTTTGTGTCGGACCGGGTCGAATCGCTTCGGATCGCATCGGATTGCATCGAATGTCGTCGAATCACGACGAATCACGCCCCATCACGTCCAATAACTTCGAATTGCGTCCAATCTCCTAGAATTCTGCTGAATCACGTCGAATCGTATGGAATCTCGCCTAATCTCTTTGAATCCCGTCAAATGCCTTCGGACCTTGTCGAATCCCGTCAAATCCTGTCCAATCGCGTCGAAGTGAATCGAATTGAATCAAATAGATTCAAGTAGGGTGGGTTTGGGTGGGGTGCAGTAGGGTTGGGTAGGGTAGGATAGAACAGAGTCCAACAGAATAGGAGAGAACAGAACAGAAGAGAAAGAATCCAGCAGAATAGAATAGAGTAGAAAAGAGTCAGATAGTGCAGAACATAGCCGAATGGAGACAAAACAAGATGAATCGCGTTGAATCGCTTCGAATCGGGTCCAATCGAATCCATTCGAATAGATTAGGGTAGGGAAGGGTAGACGAGAATAGAGGAGAATAGTGCAGAAGGGTGTGGAATGGATTAGAACGGAGCCGACTAGAGACGAATAGGGTAGAAAAGAGTCGAATAGAGCATAGTTGGGCCGAATAGGGCCAAAGAAGGCCTAATCGAGCAGAATCCAGCAGAATCGATGCCATTGGAGCTGAATGGAGCAAAATGGAGCCCAATCGAACCGACTCGAAGCGAATTGATGTGATTCAAGCCTAATCGGGTGGAATGGCGTGAAAATGCGATGACTCGAACAGAATCAAAGATTAGAGAAGGGGAGGGGAGCGGCTGGGAGGGTAGAACAGAATAGAATAGAACAGTACATAATAGAAGGAAGAGAAGATAGCACAGTACGGTAGAGCAGAGAAGAGTAGAGTCGAATAGAGTGAAATAGTGCAGAATAGAGCTGAATAGAGCCAATTCTAGCCGAATCGAGCCCAATGGAAACAAAACGTGATGAATCGCGTCGAATAGCGCCCAAGCGAATCCATTAGAATAGATTAGAGTCGGGTAGGGTAGAACAGAATAGAGTAGAATGGAGTCGAATGGAGTTGCATAGAGAAAACTAGAGTAGAAAAGAGTCGAATCGAGCCGAATAAGGCTGAACCAAGTCGAATTGAGTTGAAACAAGCTGAATCGAAGCGATTCAAGCTGAATCGAGCTGATGGTGCCGAATGAGCCGATTCAAGCCTCATCGCGTCCAATCACATTGAAATGCTTTGAATCGAATCCAATTGAATAGATTCGAAAAGGTTAGGGTAGGGTGGTTTTTGCTAGGGTAGACTAGGGTAGACGAAAGTAGACTAGAGTAGAGTAGACAAGAGAAGTCTAGAGTAGTAGCCTAGACAAGACAGCTGGACTAGTCAGACTAGTGGTATAGATCAGTAGGCTAGACAACTAGCCTTGAAGAGTACCCTTGCCCTGACAAGTACCCTAAATTCTGAATCTGAACTAGTCCCCTTGCCTTAACTAGTATCCTGAACTAGTAGCCTTGTCTGAACTAGTACCCTTAACTAGTAGCCTTGCCTTAAGTAATAGTCTTAATGTCTGCCCTTGCCTTACCAGTACCCTGAACTAGTAGCCCTGCCTTAACTAGGACCCTGGCCTTCACCAGTAGCCTTCACTAGTACCCTGGCCTTCACTAGTAGCCTTGCCTCAACTAGTACCCTTCACTAGTACCCTCGCATGAACTAGTTGTCTTAACTAGTACCTGACCTTCTCAGTCCCCATAAGTCCTACCCTGGCCTTAACCAGCTGCCTTAACTGGTACCCTGGTCTTAACTAGTAGTATGAACTTGTACCCTTGAATCCACTGGTAGCCTAAACTAGTCGTCTTGCCTTAAGTAGTAGCCTTCACTTGGACCTTGCCTTAACTAGTATCCTTAACTAGTACCTGTGCCTTAACTAGTACAGCGGCCATAACGAATAGCCTGAACTAGTAGCCTTGTCTGAATTAGTACTCGGAACTAGTAGCCTTGCTTTAAGTAATAGTCTTAACATCTGCCCTTGCCTTCCTAGTACCCTTAACTAGTAGCCAAGCCTTCACTACTACCCCGAACTAGTAGCCTTGCCTTAACTAGTAGCCTTGCCTTAACCAGTTGCCTTAACTAGGACCCTGGCCTTAACTAGAAGTCTCAACTTGTAAACTTGCATCAAAGAGTAGCCTTAACTAGTACTCTTGCCTTAAGTAGTGGCCTGAACTAGTACTCGTGCCTTAGCTAGTACTCTTAACTAGTACAGTGCCCCTAACTCGTATCCTGAACTAGTAGCCTTCTCTTAACTAGTACCCTTAACTAGTAGCCTTGCCTTCACTGGTACCCTGGCCTTCTCCAGTAGCCTTAACTCAGACCCTGGCCTTCACTGGCAGCCTTAAGTAGTACCCTTAACTAGTACCCTCGCATTCACTAGTAGTCTGAACTAGTACCCTGGCCGTATCAGTACCCAGAACTACTACCCTTGCCGTAACCAGTTGCCTTAACTAGTACCCTGGCCTTAACTAGTAGTATTCACTTGTATTCTTGCATCAACTAGTAGCCTTAACTTGGACTCTTGCCTTAAGCAGTGGCCTGAATTTGTACCTTGCCTTAACTAGCAGCCTTAACTAGCACCCGTGCCTTTACTAGTACTCTTAACTAGTACAGTGCCCCTAACTAGTATCCTGAACTGGTAGCCTTTTCCTAACGAGTACCCTTAACCAGGAACCTTGCCTTAAGGAATAGTCTTAATGGCTACCCTTGCCTCAACAAGTCCCCTTAACTAGTACCCTTGCATTAACTAGTAGTCTTAACTAGTAGCCTGGCCTTATCAGTACCCATATCTACTACCCTTGCCTTAACCAGTTGCCTTAACTAGCACCCTGGACTTAGCCAGTAGTATTAACATGTACCCTTGCATCGACTAGTAGACAACACTAGTACTCTTGCCTGAAGTAGTGGCCTAAACTCGTTCCTTGCCTTACTAGTAGCCTTAACTAGTACTCTGAACTAGTACAGTGGCCCTAACTAGTATTCTGAACTAGAAGCCTTGTGGTAAATAGTACCCTTAACGAGTCGCCTTGCCTTAAGGAACAGTCTTAACGTCTACCCTTGCCTTACTAGTCCTCTTAACTAGTAGCCAAACCTTAACTAGTACCCTGAAGTAGTAGCCTTGAATGGACTAGTAGCCCAGGCTTAACTAGTACCCTGGCCGTCACTAGGACCCTTGCCTCAACTAGTACCCTGGCATTAACTAGTAGTCTTAACTAGTACCCTGGCCTTATCGCTACCCATAGCTACTACCCTTGCCTTGACCAGTTGCCTTAACTAGTACCCTGGCCTTAATTAGTAGTATGAACTTGTACCCTTGCATCAACTAGTAGCCTAAACTAATACGCTTGCCTGAAGTCGTAGCCTTCACTTGTACCTTGCCTTCCTAGTAGCCTTAACTAGTACCCGTCCATTAACTAGTACTCTTAACTAGTACAGTGGCCCTAACTAGTAGCCTGAACTAGTCCCCTTGCCTTAGGTAGTCCCTTTTCCAAACTAGTACCCTTCTTGAGTACCCCTTTTTTTATGGAGTAGGGTATGGTCCAGTAGGGTGTCATAAGGTAGGGTAGCATACGGTAGAACAGAGAAAACAGAATCCAATAGAATAGAAGAGGATAAGTCAGGATAGCTTAGTTTCGTGTAGGGTATGGTAGAGTAGCATAGGAAGGAATAGAGAAAAGAGAAAACGAGAATCCAATACAACAGAATCGAAAAGAAGAGACTAGATGAGGAAAGACTAGGGCGGGATAGGGTTCTGTCGAATAGAAGAGCGTAGAATGGTGTGGAATGGAGTCAAATGCAGTCAAACCGAGATGAATAGACTAGAAAAGAGTTGAATAGAGCGGAATAGCACTGAATAGGGACATATAGGGCTGAGTGGAGCCCAATCGAGCCCAATCGAGCCCGATCAAGTCAAATCGACCAGATTCGAGCTGACTGGAGCCGAATGGAGCTGGAATGAGCCAAATAGAGACACAGAAAATGAGCCAAGCTAGATCGAGCCAAATCGCACCTAATCACATCCTATTGCATCGAATCTCGTCGAAGTCCATCCAATCCCACCAAAACCCATTGAATCTCATGAAATCTCACCGAATCCCATCCAATTGTGTCCAATCGGGTCGCATCGAATGCAATCGAATTCAATAGAACAGCTTAGAGTAGTGTAGGTTAGGCTGGGATTCAATAGGGTAGGGCACAGAGGAATAGACTAGAGAAGCATAGAGTAGAAGAGAAGAGAATACAAAGAGTAGAATGGAGTAGAGTGGAGTAGAGTAGAATAGTCAGAGTCGAGTAGTGCAGAATAGAGATGAATAGATCCAATTCGAGCTGAATCGAGTCGAATGGAGAGGAAATGAGACAAATCTCCATGAATCGAATAGATTAGAGGAGAGTAGGGTGGGGGAGAAGAGAATAGAATAGTGTAGAATGGGGTCGAACAGAGTAGAATGGTGTGGAATGGAGTCGAATGGAGCCAAATAGAGACGAATAAAGTAGAAAAGAGTTGAATAGAGCTGAACAGGGCCGGATAAGTTTGGATCGAGCCTAATGATGCTGAATCGAGCAGAATCAAGCCAAATTGACCCGATTCAAGCCAAATCGAGCTAAATCAAGCCAATTCAAGCCTAATCCCATGGAATCGCCTTGAAAGGCATTGAATCGGATCGAATCGATTAGAGTAGAGGAGGGTAGAGTAGGAGGGGTTAGACTAGAACAGAACAGAACACAAGAGAAAGAATCGAATAGAATGAAGTAGAGACGAGTACAGTAGAATAGAGTCCAATAGAGTTGAATAGAGCCAAAGAGAGCTGAATGCAGCCGAATCCACCAAATTCAAGGTGAATCGAGAAGAATCATGTCGAATCGCGTTGAAAAGTGTCGAATCCAATCCAATAGTTTAGTGTAGGGCAGGTAAGATGAGGGGAGGGGAGGGTAGAAAAGAATAGATTGGAATAGACCAGAAAGAATAGAGAAGAGTAGACTAGGGTCAAATAGAGTCAAATCCTGCCGAAATGAGCTGAATAGAGAGGAAAAGGGCCAAGTCCAACCGAATCGAGTTGAATTCGCACAAAAAGGAGCTGATTCGAGCCGATAGGACCTGAATCAGGTCGAATCCCGTTCAAGTCTGTTGAATAGAATAGAACAGATTGCAGTAGGCTAAGTTAGAGTAGGGTAGGATAGACCAAAATGCAGTAGAACAGAACAGGATAGAAGAGAACTGAAAGACTAGAATAGGGTCGAGTAGTGCAGAGTCTAGAAGAATAGAGTTGAATATTGCCGACTAGAGCAAAATAGAGCCCAAAAGACCCAACGTGATAGACATCAAGATGAATGGCGCCGAATCCCGCGGAATCATGCTGGATCGCGTCGAATCCCGTTGAGTTGCATTGAATCCCATCCATTCAAGTCCAATCCAATCGAATCGATTAGAATAGACTAGACAAGGGTAGAGTACAAGACAATAGAATAGAGAAGAATACAGTCGGATGGAGTAGAATGGTGTAGAATGGCGTTGAAAGAGATAATAGAGTTGAGTAGACTCATAGAGCCATATAGAGTTGAATAGAGCCTATTCAAGCTGAATAGAACTGACCAGGGCGAAATGGAGCCGATTAGAACTGAATCGAACCGATTAGAGCCCAAGAGGGATGAATGGAGTGCAACGGAGCCGATTGGAGCCGAATCGCATCGAAATGCGTGGAATCGAATCCAGTGGAATAGGTTAGAGTAGGGTTGGTTAAAATAGAGTAGAAGAGAATTGAACACAGTAAAAGAGAATAAAAAGAATACAAGAGAATCGAGTCCAAAAGGTTAGAGCAGAGCAGAATAGTGTAGAGTAGAACAGAGTCGAATAGAGTCTAAGCGAGCCAAATGGAGAAGAAACAAGGCAAATCGCGTTGAATCCCCTCGAACCAATTCCAGTCAATTAGGGTAGGGTAGAGTAAAATAGTGTTGAGTGGAGTAGAATGCTGTGCAGCGCAATCGAATGGAGTCGAAAGGAGCAGAAAAGAGCCGAATAGAGCCGAATAGTGCTGAAGAGGGCCGAAGAGGGCCCAATCGAGCTGAATTGAGCCAAATCCAGTAAATCGAGCCTAATGGAGCCGAATTGAGCCTAATCCAGTTGAATCGACACCCTTCGAGCCAAATGGAGCCGAATGGACATGAATCGAACCAATTCGACCTGAATCGTGTCCAAATTCATGGAATCGAATTGAACAGCTTAGAGTAGGGGAGGTTCGGGTATGGCAGGGTGGAATAGAGTAGAGTAGCATAGAATAAAACAGAAGAGAATAGAAGAGAACAGAACAATACAGAACGAATACAGAAAACAGTAGGCTAGAGTAGCGTAGAGGGAAACAGAGTAGAGTAGAATAGATTCGAACGGAGCTAAATAGAGCCAAACTGAGCCGAATCGTGTCCAAATGGGTTGAATCCAATCCAATCCAACGGATTAGAATAGAGTAGAGTTGGGTAGCATAGGGTAGGGTAGAATAGAGTAGACTAGAACAGAACAGAATAGGAAGAATAAAGAAAATAAAGAAGAGTAGACTAGAGTACGATAGCGTAGGCTAGTGTATAATAGGGTAGACTCGAATACAGCTGAGTAGAGCCGAATGGAGTCGAAATGAGAGGAATCACGTCTAATCGATTCGAGTAAATTAGAGTGGTGTAGGCTAGAGTAGAGCAGAATAGTGTAGAATGGTGTGGAATAAATGGAATGGAGTAGAATGGAGTCAAATAGAGACAAAAAGAGTAGAGAAGAGTCGAATAGAGCAGAATAGGGCCGAAAGAGGCGGAATTGAGCAGAATCGAAGCAATTCAAGCCAAACGAACCGAATAGAGCCAAATGGAATAGAATCGAGCTGATTCAAGCTTAATCACGTCGAATCCCGTTCAATGCATCCAATGCAATCCAAACGTCTAGATTGGAGAAGGGGAGAGGAGGGTGGAATAGAATAGAGTAGACTAGAAGAGATTAGAACAGAATAGAAGGAATAGAATAGAGTAGAAAAGAGTAGGGTCGAATAGACTCGAATAGAGTCGATTAGAGACGAATAGGCCAAATAGAGACGAATAGAGAAAACAGAGCTGAATGGAGCCGAATAGAGACGTAAAGGAGCCATATAGAGCCGATTCGCACCTAATCGAGCTGAATCAAGCAGAATCACGCCGACTGTCACTGAATAGCGTCGAATCACATCGAATCACGTCGAATCGCATCAAATCACATCGTTTTGTGTCGGACCGGGTCGAATCGCTTCGGATCGCATCGGATTGCATCGAATGTCGTCGAATCACGACGAATCACGCCCCATCACGTCCAATAACTTCGAATTGCGTCCAATCTCCTAGAATTCTGCTGAATCACGTCGAATCGTATGGAATCTCGCCTAATCTCTTTGAATCCCGTCAAATGCCTTCGGACCTTGTCGAATCCCGTCAAATCCTGTCCAATCGCGTCGAAGTGAATCGAATTGAATCAAATAGATTCAAGTAGGGTGGGTTTGGGTGGGGTGCAGTAGGGTTGGGTAGGGTAGGATAGAACAGAGTCCAACAGAATAGGAGAGAACAGAACAGAAGAGAAAGAATCCAGCAGAATAGAATAGAGTAGAAAAGAGTCAGATAGTGCAGAACATAGCCGAATGGAGACAAAACAAGATGAATCGCGTTGAATCGCTTCGAATCGGGTCCAATCGAATCCATTCGAATAGATTAGGGTAGGGAAGGGTAGACGAGAATAGAGGAGAATAGTGCAGAAGGGTGTGGAATGGATTAGAACGGAGCCGACTAGAGACGAATAGGGTAGAAAAGAGTCGAATAGAGCATAGTTGGGCCGAATAGGGCCAAAGAAGGCCTAATCGAGCAGAATCCAGCAGAATCGATGCCATTGGAGCTGAATGGAGCAAAATGGAGCCCAATCGAACCGACTCGAAGCGAATTGATGTGATTCAAGCCTAATCGGGTGGAATGGCGTGAAAATGCGATGACTCGAACAGAATCAAAGATTAGAGAAGGGGAGGGGAGCGGCTGGGAGGGTAGAACAGAATAGAATAGAACAGTACATAATAGAAGGAAGAGAAGATAGCACAGTACGGTAGAGCAGAGAAGAGTAGAGTCGAATAGAGTGAAATAGTGCAGAATAGAGCTGAATAGAGCCAATTCTAGCCGAATCGAGCCCAATGGAAACAAAACGTGATGAATCGCGTCGAATAGCGCCCAAGCGAATCCATTAGAATAGATTAGAGTCGGGTAGGGTAGAACAGAATAGAGTAGAATGGAGTCGAATGGAGTTGCATAGAGAAAACTAGAGTAGAAAAGAGTCGAATCGAGCCGAATAAGGCTGAACCAAGTCGAATTGAGTTGAAACAAGCTGAATCGAAGCGATTCAAGCTGAATCGAGCTGATGGTGCCGAATGAGCCGATTCAAGCCTCATCGCGTCCAATCACATTGAAATGCTTTGAATCGAATCCAATTGAATAGATTCGAAAAGGTTAGGGTAGGGTGGTTTTTGCTAGGGTAGACTAGGGTAGACGAAAGTAGACTAGAGTAGAGTAGACAAGAGAAGTCTAGAGTAGTAGCCTAGACAAGACAGCTGGACTAGTCAGACTAGTGGTATAGATCAGTAGGCTAGACAACTAGCCTTGAAGAGTACCCTTGCCCTGACAAGTACCCTAAATTCTGAATCTGAACTAGTCCCCTTGCCTTAACTAGTATCCTGAACTAGTAGCCTTGTCTGAACTAGTACCCTTAACTAGTAGCCTTGCCTTAAGTAATAGTCTTAATGTCTGCCCTTGCCTTACCAGTACCCTGAACTAGTAGCCCTGCCTTAACTAGGACCCTGGCCTTCACCAGTAGCCTTCACTAGTACCCTGGCCTTCACTAGTAGCCTTGCCTCAACTAGTACCCTTCACTAGTACCCTCGCATGAACTAGTTGTCTTAACTAGTACCTGACCTTCTCAGTCCCCATAAGTCCTACCCTGGCCTTAACCAGCTGCCTTAACTGGTACCCTGGTCTTAACTAGTAGTATGAACTTGTACCCTTGAATCCACTGGTAGCCTAAACTAGTCGTCTTGCCTTAAGTAGTAGCCTTCACTTGGACCTTGCCTTAACTAGTATCCTTAACTAGTACCTGTGCCTTAACTAGTACAGCGGCCATAACGAATAGCCTGAACTAGTAGCCTTGTCTGAATTAGTACTCGGAACTAGTAGCCTTGCTTTAAGTAATAGTCTTAACATCTGCCCTTGCCTTCCTAGTACCCTTAACTAGTAGCCAAGCCTTCACTACTACCCCGAACTAGTAGCCTTGCCTTAACTAGTAGCCTTGCCTTAACCAGTTGCCTTAACTAGGACCCTGGCCTTAACTAGAAGTCTCAACTTGTAAACTTGCATCAAAGAGTAGCCTTAACTAGTACTCTTGCCTTAAGTAGTGGCCTGAACTAGTACTCGTGCCTTAGCTAGTACTCTTAACTAGTACAGTGCCCCTAACTCGTATCCTGAACTAGTAGCCTTCTCTTAACTAGTACCCTTAACTAGTAGCCTTGCCTTCACTGGTACCCTGGCCTTCTCCAGTAGCCTTAACTCAGACCCTGGCCTTCACAGGCAGCCTTAAGTAGTACCCTTAACTAGTACCCTCGCATTCACTAGTAGTCTGAACTAGTACCCTGGCCGTATCAGTACCCAGAACTACTACCCTTGCCGTAACCAGTTGCCTTAACTAGTACCCTGGCCTTAACTAGTAGTATTCACTTGTATTCTTGCATCAACTAGTAGCCTTAACTTGGACTCTTGCCTTAAGCAGTGGCCTGAATTTGTACCTTGCCTTAACTAGCAGCCTTAACTAGCACCCGTGCCTTTACTAGTACTCTTAACTAGTACAGTGCCCCTAACTAGTATCCTGAACTGGTAGCCTTTTCCTAACGAGTACCCTTAACCAGGAACCTTGCCTTAAGGAATAGTCTTAATGGCTACCCTTGCCTCAACAAGTCCCCTTAACTAGTACCCTTGCATTAACTAGTAGTCTTAACTAGTAGCCTGGCCTTATCAGTACCCATATCTACTACCCTTGCCTTAACCAGTTGCCTTAACTAGCACCCTGGACTTAGCCAGTAGTATTAACATGTACCCTTTCATCGACTAGTAGACAACACTAGTACTCTTGCCTGAAGTAGTGGCCTAAACTCGTTCCTTGCCTTACTAGTAGCCTTAACTAGTACTCTGAACTAGTACAGTGGCCCTAACTAGTATTCTGAACTAGAAGCCTTGTGGTAAATAGTACCCTTAACGAGTCGCCTTGCCTTAAGGAACAGTCTTAACGTCTACCCTTGCCTTACTAGTCCTCTTAACTAGTAGCCAAACCTTAACTAGTACCCTGAAGTAGTAGCCTTGAATGGACTAGTAGCCCAGGCTTAACTAGTACCCTGGCCGTCACTAGGACCCTTGCCTCAACTAGTACCCTGGCATTAACTAGTAGTCTTAACTAGTACCCTGGCCTTATCGCTACCCATAGCTACTACCCTTGCCTTGACCAGTTGCCTTAACTAGTACCCTGGCCTTAATTAGTAGTATGAACTTGTACCCTTGCATCAACTAGTAGCCTAAACTAATACGCTTGCCTGAAGTCGTAGCCTTCACTTGTACCTTGCCTTCCTAGTAGCCTTAACTAGTACCCGTCCATTAACTAGTACTCTTAACTAGTACAGTGGCCCTAACTAGTAGCCTGAACTAGTCCCCTTGCCTTAGGTAGTCCCTTTTCCAAACTAGTACCCTTCTTGAGTACCCCTTTTTTTATGGAGTAGGGTATGGTCCAGTAGGGTGTCATAAGGTAGGGTAGCATACGGTAGAACAGAGAAAACAGAATCCAATAGAATAGAAGAGGATAAGTCAGGATAGCTTAGTTTCGTGTAGGGTATGGTAGAGTAGCATAGGAAGGAATAGAGAAAAGAGAAAACGAGAATCCAATACAACAGAATCGAAAAGAAGAGACTAGATGAGGAAAGACTAGGGCGGGATAGGGTTCTGTCGAATAGAAGAGCGTAGAATGGTGTGGAATGGAGTCAAATGCAGTCAAACCGAGATGAATAGACTAGAAAAGAGTTGAATAGAGCGGAATAGCACTGAATAGGGACATATAGGGCTGAGTGGAGCCCAATCGAGCCCAATCGAGCCCGATCAAGTCAAATCGACCAGATTCGAGCTGACTGGAGCCGAATGGAGCTGGAATGAGCCAAATAGAGACACAGAAAATGAGCCAAGCTAGATCGAGCCAAATCGCACCTAATCACATCCTATTGCATCGAATCTCGTCGAAGTCCATCCAATCCCACCAAAACCCATTGAATCTCATGAAATCTCACCGAATCCCGTCCAATTGTGTCCAATCGGGTCGCATCGAATGCAATCGAATTCAATAGAACAGCTTAGAGTAGTGTAGGTTAGGCTGGGATTCAATAGGGTAGGGCACAGAGGAATAGACTAGAGAAGCATAGAGTAGAAGAGAAGAGAATACAAAGAGTAGAATGGAGTAGAGTGGAGTAGAGTAGAATAGTCAGAGTCGAGTAGTGCAGAATAGAGATGAATAGATCCAATTCGAGCTGAATCGAGTCGAATGGAGAGGAAATGAGACAAATCTCCATGAATCGAATAGATTAGAGGAGAGTAGGGTGGGGGAGAAGAGAATAGAATAGTGTAGAATGGGGTCGAACAGAGTAGAATGGTGTGGAATGGAGTCGAATGGAGCCAAATAGAGACGAATAAAGTAGAAAAGAGTTGAATAGAGCTGAACAGGGCCGGATAAGTTTGGATCGAGCCTAATGATGCTGAATCGAGCAGAATCAAGCCAAATTGACCCGATTCAAGCCAAATCGAGCTAAATCAAGCCAATTCAAGCCTAATCCCATGGAATCGCCTTGAAAGGCATTGAATCGGATCGAATCGATTAGAGTAGAGGAGGGTAGAGTAGGAGGGGTTAGACTAGAACAGAACAGAACACAAGAGAAAGAATCGAATAGAATGAAGTAGAGACGAGTACAGTAGAATAGAGTCCAATAGAGTTGAATAGAGCCAAAGAGAGCTGAATGCAGCCGAATCCACCAAATTCAAGGTGAATCGAGAAGAATCATGTCGAATCGCGTTGAAAAGTGTCGAATCCAATCCAATAGTTTAGTGTAGGGCAGGTAAGATGAGGGGAGGGGAGGGTAGAAAAGAATAGATTGGAATAGACCAGAAAGAATAGAGAAGAGTAGACTAGGGTCAAATAGAGTCAAATCCTGCCGAAATGAGCTGAATAGAGAGGAAAAGGGCCAAGTCCAACCGAATCGAGTTGAATTCGCACAAAAAGGAGCTGATTCGAGCCGATAGGACCTGAATCAGGTCGAATCCCGTTCAAGTCTGTTGAATAGAATAGAACAGATTGCAGTAGGCTAAGTTAGAGTAGGGTAGGATAGACCAAAATGCAGTAGAACAGAACAGGATAGAAGAGAACTGAAAGACTAGAATAGGGTCGAGTAGTGCAGAGTCTAGAAGAATAGAGTTGAATATTGCCGACTAGAGCAAAATAGAGCCCAAAAGACCCAACGTGATAGACATCAAGATGAATGGCGCCGAATCCCGCGGAATCATGCTGGATCGCGTCGAATCCCGTTGAGTTGCATTGAATCCCATCCATTCAAGTCCAATCCAATCGAATCGATTAGAATAGACTAGACAAGGGTAGAGTACAAGACAATAGAATAGAGAAGAATACAGTCGGATGGAGTAGAATGGTGTAGAATGGCGTTGAAAGAGATAATAGAGTTGAGTAGACTCATAGAGCCATATAGAGTTGAATAGAGCCTATTCAAGCTGAATAGAACTGACCAGGGCGAAATGGAGCCGATTAGAACTGAATCGAACCGATTAGAGCCCAAGAGGGATGAATGGAGTGCAACGGAGCCGATTGGAGCCGAATCGCATCGAAATGCGTGGAATCGAATCCAGTGGAATAGGTTAGAGTAGGGTTGGTTAAAATAGAGTAGAAGAGAATTGAACACAGTAAAAGAGAATAAAAAGAATACAAGAGAATCGAGTCCAAAAGGTTAGAGCAGAGCAGAATAGTGTAGAGTAGAACAGAGTCGAATAGAGTCTAAGCGAGCCAAATGGAGAAGAAACAAGGCAAATCGCGTTGAATCCCCTCGAACCAATTCCAGTCAATTAGGGTAGGGTAGAGTAAAATAGTGTTGAGTGGAGTAGAATGCTGTGCAGCGCAATCGAATGGAGTCGAAAGGAGCAGAAAAGAGCCGAATAGAGCCGAATAGTGCTGAAGAGGGCCGAAGAGGGCCCAATCGAGCTGAATTGAGCCAAATCCAGTAAATCGAGCCTAATGGAGCCGAATTGAGCCTAATCCAGTTGAATCGACACCCTTCGAGCCAAATGGAGCCGAATGGACATGAATCGAACCAATTCGACCTGAATCGTGTCCAAATTCATGAAATCGAATTGAACAGCTTAGAGTAGGGGAGGTTCGGGTATGGCAGGGTGGAATAGAGTAGAGTAGCATAGAATAAAACAGAAGAGAATAGAAGAGAACAGAACAATACAGAACGAATACAGAAAACAGTAGGCTAGAGTAGCGTAGAGGGAAACAGAGTAGAGTAGAATAGATTCGAACGGAGCTAAATAGAGCCAAACTGAGCCGAATCGTGTCCAAATGGGTTGAATCCAATCCAATCCAACGGATTAGAATAGAGTAGAGTTGGGTAGCATAGGGTAGGGTAGAATAGAGTAGACTAGAACAGAACAGAATAGGAAGAATAAAGAAAATAAAGAAGAGTAGACTAGAGTACGATAGCGTAGGCTAGTGTATAATAGGGTAGACTCGAATACAGCTGAGTAGAGCCGAATGGAGTCGAAATGAGAGGAATCACGTCTAATCGATTCGAGTAAATTAGAGTGGTGTAGGCTAGAGTAGAGCAGAATAGTGTAGAATGGTGTGGAATAAATGGAATGGAGTAGAATGGAGTCAAATAGAGACAAAAAGAGTAGAGAAGAGTCGAATAGAGCAGAATAGGGCCGAAAGAGGCGGAATTGAGCAGAATCGAAGCAATTCAAGCCAAACGAACCGAATAGAGCCAAATGGAATAGAATCGAGCTGATTCAAGCTTAATCACGTCGAATCCCGTTCAATGCATCCAATGCAATCCAAACGTCTAGATTGGAGAAGGGGAGAGGAGGGTGGAATAGAATAGAGTAGAGTAGACTAGAAGAGATTAGAACAGAATAGAAGGAATAGAATAGAGTAGAAAAGAGTAGGGTCGAATAGACTCGAATAGAGTCGATTAGAGACGAATAGGCCAAATAGAGACGAATAGAGAAAACAGAGCTGAATGGAGCCGAATAGAGACGTAAAGGAGCCATATAGAGCCGATTCGCACCTAATCGAGCTGAATCAAGCAGAATCACGCCGACTGTCACTGAATAGCGTCGAATCACATCGAATCACGTCGAATCGCATCAAATCACATCGTTTTGTGTCGGACCGGGTCGAATCGCTTCGGATCGCATCGGATTGCATCGAATGTCGTCGAATCACGACGAATCACGCCCCATCACGTCCAATAACTTCGAATTGCGTCCAATCTCCTAGAATTCTGCTGAATCACGTCGAATCGTATGGAATCTCGCCTAATCTCTTTGAATCCCGTCAAATGCCTTCGGACCTTGTCGAATCCCGTCAAATCCTGTCCAATCGCGTCGAAGTGAATCGAATTGAATCAAATAGATTCAAGTAGGGTGGGTTTGGGTGGGGTGCAGTAGGGTTGGGTAGGGTAGGATAGAACAGAGTCCAACAGAATAGGAGAGAACAGAACAGAAGAGAAAGAATCCAGCAGAATAGAATAGAGTAGAAAAGAGTCAGATAGTGCAGAACATAGCCGAATGGAGACAAAACAAGATGAATCGCGTTGAATCGCTTCGAATCGGGTCCAATCGAATCCATTCGAATAGATTAGGGTAGGGAAGGGTAGACGAGAATAGAGGAGAATAGTGCAGAAGGGTGTGGAATGGATTAGAACGGAGCCGACTAGAGACGAATAGGGTAGAAAAGAGTCGAATAGAGCATAGTTGGGCCGAATAGGGCCAAAGAAGGCCTAATCGAGCAGAATCCAGCAGAATCGATGCCATTGGAGCTGAATGGAGCAAAATGGAGTCCAATCGAACCGACTCGAAGCGAATTGATGTGATTCAAGCCTAATCGGGTCGAATGGCGTGAAAATGCGATGACTCGAACAGAATCAAAGATTAGAGAAGGGGAGGGGAGCGGCTGGGAGGGTAGAACAGAATAGAATAGAACAGTACATAATAGAAGGAAGAGAAGATAGCACAGTACGGTAGAGCAGAGAAGAGTAGAGTCGAATAGAGTGAAATAGTGCAGAATAGAGCTGAATAGAGCCAATTCTAGCCGAATCGAGCCCAATGGAAACAAAACGTGATGAATCGCGTCGAATAGCGCCCAAGCGAATCCATTAGAATAGATTAGAGTCGGGTAGGGTAGAACAGAATAGAGTAGAATGGAGTCGAATGGAGTTGCATAGAGAAAACTAGAGTAGAAAAGAGTCGAATCGAGCCGAATAAGGCTGAACCAAGTCGAATTGAGTTGAAACAAGCTGAATCGAAGCGATTCAAGCTGAATCGAGCTGATGGTGCCGAATGAGCCGATTCAAGCCTCATCGCGTCCAATCACATTGAAATGCTTTGAATCGAATCCAATTGAATAGATTCGAAAAGGTTAGGGTAGGGTGGTTTTTGCTAGGGTAGACTAGGGTAGACGAAAGTAGACTAGAGTAGAGTAGACAAGAGAAGTCTAGAGTAGTAGCCTAGACAAGACAGCTGGACTAGTCAGACTAGTGGTATAGATCAGTAGGCTAGACAACTAGCCTTGAAGAGTACCCTTGCCCTGACAAGTACCCTAAATTCTGAATCTGAACTAGTCCCCTTGCCTTAACTAGTATCCTGAACTAGTAGCCTTGTCTGAACTAGTACCCTTAACTAGTAGCCTTGCCTTAAGTAATAGTCTTAATGTCTGCCCTTGCCTTACCAGTACCCTGAACTAGTAGCCCTGCCTTAACTAGGACCCTGGCCTTCACCAGTAGCCTTCACTAGTACCCTGGCCTTCACTAGTAGCCTTGCCTCAACTAGTACCCTTCACTAGTACCCTCGCATGAACTAGTTGTCTTAACTAGTACCTGACCTTCTCAGTCCCCATAAGTCCTACCCTGGCCTTAACCAGCTGCCTTAACTGGTACCCTGGTCTTAACTAGTAGTATGAACTTGTACCCTTGAATCCACTGGTAGCCTAAACTAGTCGTCTTGCCTTAAGTAGTAGCCTTCACTTGGACCTTGCCTTAACTAGTATCCTTAACTAGTACCTGTGCCTTAACTAGTACAGCGGCCATAACGAATAGCCTGAACTAGTAGCCTTGTCTGAATTAGTACTCGGAACTAGTAGCCTTGCTTTAAGTAATAGTCTTAACATCTGCCCTTGCCTTCCTAGTACCCTTAACTAGTAGCCAAGCCTTCACTACTACCCCGAACTAGTAGCCTTGCCTTAACTAGTAGCCTTGCCTTAACCAGTTGCCTTAACTAGGACCCTGGCCTTAACTAGAAGTCTCAACTTGTAAACTTGCATCAAAGAGTAGCCTTAACTAGTACTCTTGCCTTAAGTAGTGGCCTGAACTAGTACTCGTGCCTTAGCTAGTACTCTTAACTAGTACAGTGCCCCTAACTCGTATCCTGAACTAGTAGCCTTCTCTTAACTAGTACCCTTAACTAGTAGCCTTGCCTTCACTGGTACCCTGGCCTTCTCCAGTAGCCTTAACTCAGACCCTGGCCTTCACAGGCAGCCTTAAGTAGTACCCTTAACTAGTACCCTCGCATTCACTAGTAGTCTGAACTAGTACCCTGGCCGTATCAGTACCCAGAAATACTACCCTTGCCGTAACCAGTTGCCTTAAGTAGTACCCTGGCCTTAACTAGTAGTATTCACTTGTATTCTTGCATCAACTAGTAGCCTTAACTAGGACTCTTGCCTTAAGTAGTGGGCTGAACTAGTACTCGTGCCTTGGCTAGTACTCTTAACTAGTACAGTGCCCCTAACTCATATCCTGAACTCGTAGCCTTCTCTTAACTAGTACCCTTAACTAGTACCCTTGCCTTCACTAGTACCCTGGCCTTCTCCAGTAGCCTTAACTCAGACCCTGGCCTTCACTGGCAGCCTTAACTAGTACCCTTAACTAGTACCCTCGCATTCACTAGTAGCCTGAACTAGTACCCTGGCCGTATCAGTACCCAGAACTACTAGCCTTGCCGTAACCCGTTGCCTTAACTAGTACCCTGGCCTTAACTAGTAGTATTCACTTGTATTCTTGCATCAACTAGTAGCCTTAACTAGGACTCTTGCCTTAAGCAGTGGCCTGAATTTGTACCTTGCCTTAACTAGCAGCCTTAACTAGCACCCGTGCCTTTACTAGTACTCTTAACTAGTACAGTGCCCCTAACTAGTATCCTGAACTGGTAGCCTTGTCCTAACGTGTACCCTTAACCAGGAGCCTTGCCTTAAGGAATAGTCTTAATGGCTACCCTTGCCTCAACAAGTCCCCTTAACTAGTACCCTTGCATTAACTAGTAGTCTTAACTAGTAGCCTGGCCTTATCAGTACCCATATCTACTACCCTTGCCTTAACCAGTTGCCTTAACTAGCACCCTGGACTTAGCCAGTAGTATTAACATGTACCCTTGCATCGACTAGTAGACAACACTAGTACTCTTGCCTGAAGTAGTGGCCTAAACTCGTTCCTTGCCTTACTAGTAGCCTTAACTAGTACTCTGAACTAGTACAGTGGCCCTAACTAGTATTCTGAACTAGAAGCCTTGTGGTAAATAGTACCCTTAATGAGTCGCCTTGCCTTAAGGAACAGTCTTAACGTCTACCCTTGCCTTACTAGTCCTCTTAACTAGTAGCCAAACCTTAACTAGTACCCTGAAGTAGTAGCCTTGAATGGACTAGTAGCCCAGGCTTAACTAGTACCCTGGCCGTCACTAGGACCCTTGCCTCAACTAGTACCCTGGCTTTAACTAGTACTCTTAACTAGTACCCTGGCCTTATCGCTACCCATAGCTACTACCCTTGCCTTGGCCAGTTGCCTTAACTAGTACCCTGGCCTTAATTAGTAGTATGAACTTGTACCCTTGCATCAACTAGTAGCCTAAACTAATATGCTTGCCTGAAGTAGTAGCCTTCACTTGTACCTTGCCTTCCTAGTAGCCTTAACTAGTACCCGTCCATTAACTAGTACTCTTAACTAGTACAGTGGCCCTAACTAGTAGCCTGAACTAGTCCCCTTGCCTTAGGTAGTCCCTTTTCCAAACTAGTACCCTTCTTGAGTACCCCTTTTTTTATGGAGTAGGGTATGGTCCAGTAGGGTGTCATAAGGTAGGGTAGCATACGGTAGAACAGAGAAAACAGAATCCAATAGAATAGAAGAGGATAAGTCAGGATAGCTTAGTTTCGTGTAGGGTATGGTAGAGTAGCATAGGAAGGAATAGAGAAAAGAGAAAACGAGAATCCAATACAACAGAATCGAAAAGAAGAGACTAGATGAGGAAAGACTAGGGCGGGATAGGGTTCTGTCGAATAGAAGAGCGTAGAATGGTGTGGAATGGAGTCAAATGCAGTCAAACCGAGATGAATAGACTAGAAAAGAGTTGAATAGAGCGGAATAGCACTGAATAGGGACATATAGGGCTGAGTGGAGCCCAATCGAGCCCAGTCGAGCCCGACCAAGTCAAATCGACCAGATTCGAGCTGACTGGAGCCGAATGGAGCTGGAATGAGCCAAATAGAGACACAGAAAATGAGCCAAGCTAGATCGAGCCAAATCGCACCTAATCACATCCTATTGCATCGAATCTCGTCGAAGTCCATCCAATCCCACCAAAACCCATTGAATCTCATGAAATCTCACCGAATCCCGTCCAATTGTGTCCAATCGGGTCGAATCGAATGCAATCGAATTCAATAGAACAGCTTAGAGTAGCGTAGGTCAGGCTGGGATTCAATAGGGTAGGGCACAGAGGAATAGACTAGAGAAGCATAGAGTAGAAGAGAAGAGAATACAAAGAGTAGAATGGAGTAGAGTGGAGTAGAGTAGAATAGTCAGAGTCGAGTAGTGCAGAATAGAGATGAATAGATCCAATTCGAGCTGAATCGAGTCGAATGGAGAGGAAATGAGACAAATCTCCATGAATCGAATAGATTAGAGGAGAGTAGGGTGGGGGAGAAGAGAATAGAATAGTGTAGAATGGAGTCGAACAGAGTAGAATGGTGTGGAATGGAGTCGAATGGAGCCAAATAGAGACGAATAAAGTAGAAAAGAGTTGAATAGAGCTGAACAGGGCCGGATACGTTTGGATCGAGCCTAATGATGCTGAATCGAGCAGAATCGAGCCAAATTGACCCGATTCGAGCGAAATCAAGCCAATTCAAGCCTAATCCCATGGAATCGCCTTGAAAGGCATTGAATCGGATCGAATCGATTAGAGTAGAGGAGGGTAGAGTAGGAGGGGTTAGACTAGAACAGAACAGAACACAAGAGAAAGAATCGAATAGAATGAAGTAGAGACGAGTACAGTAGAATAGAGTCCAATAGAGTTGAATAGAGCCAAAGAGAGCTGAATGCAGCCGAATCCACCAAATTCAAGGTGAATCGAGAAGAATCATGTCGAATCGCGTTGAAAAGTGTCGAATCCAATCCAATAGTTTAGTGTAGGGCAGGTAAGATGAGGGGAGGGGAGGGTAGAAAAGAATAGATTAGAATAGACCAGAAAGAATAGAGAAGAGTAGACTAGGGTCAAATAGAGTCAAATCCTGCCGAAATGAGCTGAATAGAGAGGAAAAGGGCCAAGTCCAACCGAATCGAGTTGAATTCGCACAAAAAGGAGCTGATTCGAGCCGATAGGACCTGAATCAGGTCGAATCCCGTTCAAGTCTGTTGAATAGAATAGAACAGATTGCAGTAGGCTAAGTTAGAGTAGGGTAGGATAGACCAAAATGCAGTAGAACAGAACAGGATAGAAGAGAACTGAAAGACTAGAATAGGGTCGAGTAGTGCAGAGTCTAGAAGAATAGAGTTGAATATTGCCGACTAGAGCAAAATAGAGCCCAAAAGACCCAACGTGATAGACATCAAGATGAATGGCGCCGAATCCCGCGGAATCATGCTGGATCGCGTCGAATCCCGTTGAGTTGCATTGAATCCCATCCATTCAAGTCCAATCCAATCGAATCGATTAGAATAGACTAGACAAGGGTAGAGTACAAGACAATAGAATAGAGAAGAATACAGTCGGATGGAGTAGAATGGTGTAGAATGGCGTTGAAAAGACATAATAGAGTTGAGTAGACTCATAGAGCCATATAGAGTTGAATAGAGCCTATTCAAGCTGAATAGAATTGACCAGGGCGAAATGGAGCCGATTAGAACTGAATCGAACCGATTAGAGCCCAAGAGGGATGAATGGAGTGCAACGGAGCCGATTGGAGCCGAATCGCATCGAAATGCGTGGAATCGAATCCAGTGGAATAGATTAGAGTAGGGTTGGTTAAAATAGAGTAGAAGAGAATTGAACACAGTAAAAGAGAATAAAAAGAATACAAGAGAATCGAGTCCAAAAGGTTAGAGCAGAGCAGAATAGTGTAGAGTAGAACAGAGTCGAATAGAGTCTAAGCGAGCCAAATGGAGAAGAAACAAGGCAAATCGCGTTGAATCCCCTCGAACCAATTCCAGTCAATTAGGGTAGGGTAGAGTAAAATAGTGTTGAGTGGAGTAGAATGCTGTGCAGCGCAATCGAATGGAGTCGAAAGGAGTAGAAAAGAGCCGAATAGAGCCGAATAGTGCTGAAGAGGGCCGAAGAGGGCCCAATCGAGCTGAATTGAGCCAAATCCAGTAAATCGAGCCTAATGGAGCCGAATTGAGCCTAATCCAGTTGAATCGACACCCTTCGAGCCAAATGGAGCCGAATGGACATGAATCGAACCAATTCGACCTGAATCGTGTCCAAATTCATGGAATCGAATTGAACAGCTTAGAGTAGGGGAGGTTCGGGTATGGCAGGGTGGAATAGAGTAGAGTAGCATAGAATAAAACAGAAGAGAATAGAAGAGAACAGAACAATACAGAACGAATACAGAAAACAGTAGGCTAGAGTAGCGTAGAGGGAAACAGAGTAGAGTAGAATAGATTCGAACGGAGCTAAATAGAGCCAAACTGAGCCGAATCGTGTCCAAATGGGTTGAATCCAATCCAATCCAACGGATTAGAATAGAGTAGAGTTGGGTAGCATAGGGTAGGGTAGAATAGAGTAGACTAGAACAGAACAGAATAGGAAGAATAAAGAAAATAAAGAAGAGTAGACTAGAGTACGATAGCGTAGGCTAGTGTATAATAGGGTAGACTCGAATACAGCTGAGTAGAGCCGAATGGAGTCGAAATGAGAGGAATCACGTCTAATCGATTCGAGTAAATTAGAGTGGTGTAGGCTAGAGTAGAGCAGAATAGTGTAGAATGGTGTGGAATAAATGGAATGGAGTAGAATGGAGTCAAATAGAGACAAAAAGAGTAGAGAAGAGTCGAATAGAGCAGAATAGGGCCGAAAGAGGCGGAATTGAGCAGAATCGAAGCAATTCAAGCCAAACGAACCGAATAGAGCCAAATGGAATAGAATCGAGCTGATTCAAGCTTAATCACGTCGAATCCCGTTCAATGCATCCAATGCAATCCAAACGTCTAGATTGGAGAAGGGGAGAGGAGGGTGGAATAGAATAGAGTAGAGTAGACTAGAAGAGATTAGAACAGAATAGAAGGAATAGAATAGAGTAGAAAAGAGTAGGGTCGAATAGACTCGAATAGAGTCGATTAGAGACGAATAGGCCAAATAGAGACGAATAGAGAAAACAGAGCTGAATGGAGCCGAATAGAGACGTAAAGGAGCCATATAGAGCCGATTCGCACCTAATCGAGCTGAATCAAGCAGAATCACGCCGACTGTCACTGAATAGCGTCGAATCACATCGAATCACGTCGAATCGCATCAAATCACATCGTTTTGTGTCGGACCGGGTCGAATCGCTTCGGATCGCATCGGATTGCATCGAATGTCGTCGAATCACGACGAATCACGCCCCATCACGTCCAATAACTTCGAATTGCGTCCAATCTCCTAGAATTCTGCTGAATCACGTCGAATCGTATGGAATCTCGCCTAATCTCTTTGAATCCCGTCAAATGCCTTCGGACCTTGTCGAATCCCGTCAAATCCTGTCCAATCGCGTCGAAGTGAATCGAATTGAATCAAATAGATTCAAGTAGGGTGGGTTTGGGTGGGGTGCAGTAGGGTTGGGTAGGGTAGGATAGAACAGAGTCCAACAGAATAGGAGAGAACAGAACAGAAGAGAAAGAATCCAGCAGAATAGAATAGAGTAGAAAAGAGTCAGATAGTGCAGAACATAGCCGAATGGAGACAAAACAAGATGAATCGCGTTGAATCGCTTCGAATCGGGTCAAATCGAATCCATTCGAATAGATTAGGGTAGGGAAGGGTAGACGAGAATAGAGGAGAATAGTGCAGAAGAGTGTGGAATGGATTAGAACGGAGCCGACTAGAGACGAATAGGGTAGAAAAGAGTCGAATAGAGCATAGTTGGGCCGAATAGGGCCAAAGAAGGCCTAATCGAGCAGAATCCAGCAGAATCGATGCCATTGGAGCTGAATGGAGCAAAATGGAGCCCAATCGAACCGACTCGAAGCGAATTGATGTGATTCAAGCCTAATCGGGTGGAATGGCGTGAAAATGCGATGACTCGAACAGAATCAAAGATTAGAGAAGGGGAGGGGAGCGGCTGGGAGGGTAGAACAGAATAGAATAGAACAGTACATAATAGAAGGAAGAGAAGATAGCACAGTACGGTAGAGCAGAGAAGAGTAGAGTCGAATAGAGTGAAATAGTGCAGAATAGAGCTGAATAGAGCCAATTCTAGCCGAATCGAGCCCAATGGAAACAAAACGTGATGAATCGCGTCGAATAGCGCCCAAGCGAATCCATTAGAATAGATTAGAGTCGGGTAGGGTAGAACAGAATAGAGTAGAATGGAGTCGAATGGAGTTGCATAGAGAAAACTAGAGTAGAAAAGAGTCGAATCGAGCCGAATAAGGCTGAACCAAGTCGAATTGAGTTGAAACAAGCTGAATCGAAGCGATTCAAGCTGAATCGAGCTGATGGTGCCGAATGAGCCGATTCAAGCCTCATCGCGTCCAATCACATTGAAATGCTTTGAATCGAATCCAATTGAATAGATTCGAAAAGGTTAGGGTAGGGTGGTTTTTGCTAGGGTAGACTAGGGTAGACGAAAGTAGACTAGAGTAGAGTAGACAAGAGAAGTCTAGAGTAGTAGCCTAGACAAGACAGCTGGACTAGTCAGACTAGTGGTATAGATCAGTAGGCTAGACAACTAGCCTTGAAGAGTACCCTTGCCCTGACAAGTACCCTAAATTCTGAATCTGAACTAGTCCCCTTGCCTTAACTAGTATCCTGAACTAGTAGCCTTGTCTGAACTAGTACCCTTAACTAGTAGCCTTGCCTTAAGTAATAGTCTTAATGTCTGCCCTTGCCTTACCAGTACCCTGAACTAGTAGCCCTGCCTTAACTAGGACCCTGGCCTTCACCAGTAGCCTTCACTAGTACCCTGGCCTTCACTAGTAGCCTTGCCTCAACTAGTACCCTTCACTAGTACCCTCGCATGAACTAGTTGTCTTAACTAGTACCTGACCTTCTCAGTCCCCATAAGTCCTACCCTGGCCTTAACCAGCTGCCTTAACTGGTACCCTGGTCTTAACTAGTAGTATGAACTTGTACCCTTGAATCCACTGGTAGCCTAAACTAGTCGTCTTGCCTTAAGTAGTAGCCTTCACTTGGACCTTGCCTTAACTAGTATCCTTAACTAGTACCTGTGCCTTAACTAGTACAGCGGCCATAACGAATAGCCTGAACTAGTAGCCTTGTCTGAATTAGTACTCGGAACTAGTAGCCTTGCTTTAAGTAATAGTCTTAACATCTGCCCTTGCCTTCCTAGTACCCTTAACTAGTAGCCAAGCCTTCACTACTACCCCGAACTAGTAGCCTTGCCTTAACTAGTAGCCTTGCCTTAACCAGTTGCCTTAACTAGGACCCTGGCCTTAACTAGAAGTCTCAACTTGTAAACTTGCATCAAAGAGTAGCCTTAACTAGTACTCTTGCCTTAAGTAGTGGCCTGAACTAGTACTCGTGCCTTAGCTAGTACTCTTAACTAGTACAGTGCCCCTAACTCGTATCCTGAACTAGTAGCCTTCTCTTAACTAGTACCCTTAACTAGTAGCCTTGCCTTCACTGGTACCCTGGCCTTCTCCAGTAGCCTTAACTCAGACCCTGGCCTTCACAGGCAGCCTTAAGTAGTACCCTTAACTAGTACCCTCGCATTCACTAGTAGTCTGAACTAGTACCCTGGCCGTATCAGTACCCAGAAATACTACCCTTGCCGTAACCAGTTGCCTTAAGTAGTACCCTGGCCTTAACTAGTAGTATTCACTTGTATTCTTGCATCAACTAGTAGCCTTAACTAGGACTCTTGCCTTAAGTAGTGGGCTGAACTAGTACTCGTGCCTTGGCTAGTACTCTTAACTAGTACAGTGCCCCTAACTCATATCCTGAACTCGTAGCCTTCTCTTAACTAGTACCCTTAACTAGTACCCTTGCCTTCACTAGTACCCTGGCCTTCTCCAGTAGCCTTAACTCAGACCCTGGCCTTCACTGGCAGCCTTAACTAGTACCCTTAACTAGTACCCTCGCATTCACTAGTAGCCTGAACTAGTACCCTGGCCGTATCAGTACCCAGAACTACTAGCCTTGCCGTAACCCGTTGCCTTAACTAGTACCCTGGCCTTAACTAGTAGTATTCACTTGTATTCTTGCATCAACTAGTAGCCTTAACTAGGACTCTTGCCTTAAGCAGTGGCCTGAATTTGTACCTTGCCTTAACTAGCAGCCTTAACTAGCACCCGTGCCTTTACTAGTACTCTTAACTAGTACAGTGCCCCTAACTAGTATCCTGAACTGGTAGCCTTGTCCTAACGTGTACCCTTAACCAGGAGCCTTGCCTTAAGGAATAGTCTTAATGGCTACCCTTGCCTCAACAAGTCCCCTTAACTAGTACCCTTGCATTAACTAGTAGTCTTAACTAGTAGCCTGGCCTTATCAGTACCCAGAACTACTACCCTTGCCTTAACCAGTTGCCTTAACTAGCACCCTGGACTTAGCCAGTAGTATTAACATGTACCCTTGCATCGACTAGTAGACAACACTAGTACTCTTGCCTGAAGTAGTGGCCTAAACTCGTTCCTTGCCTTACTAGTAGCCTTAACTAGTACTCTGAACTAGTACAGTGGCCCTAACTAGTATTCTGAACTAGAAGCCTTGTGGTAAATAGTACCCTTAACGAGTCGCCTTGCCTTAAGGAACAGTCTTAACGTCTACCCTTGCCTTACTAGTCCTCTTAACTAGTAGCCAAACCTTAACTAGTACCCTGAAGTAGTAGCCTTGAATGGACTAGTAGCCCAGGCTTAACTAGTACCCTGGCCGTCACTAGGACCCTTGCCTCAACTAGTACCCTGGCTTTAACTAGTACTCTTAACTAGTACCCTGGCCTTATCGCTACCCATAGCTACTACCCTTGCCTTGGCCAGTTGCCTTAACTAGTACCCTGGCCTTAATTAGTAGTATGAACTTGTACCCTTGCATCAACTAGTAGCCTAAACTAATATGCTTGCCTGAAGTAGTAGCCTTCACTTGTACCTTGCCTTCCTAGTAGCCTTAACTAGTACCCGTCCATTAACTAGTACTCTTAACTAGTACAGTGGCCCTAACTAGTAGCCTGAACTAGTCCCCTTGCCTTAGGTAGTCCCTTTTCCAAACTAGTACCCTTCTTGAGTACCCCTTTTTTTATGGAGTAGGGTATGGTCCAGTAGGGTGTCATAAGGTAGGGTAGCATACGGTAGAACAGAGAAAACAGAATCCAATAGAATAGAAGAGGATAAGTCAGGATAGCTTAGTTTCGTGTAGGGTATGGTAGAGTAGCATAGGAAGGAATAGAGAAAAGAGAAAACGAGAATCCAATACAACAGAATCGAAAAGAAGAGACTAGATGAGGAAAGACTAGGGCGGGATAGGGTTCTGTCGAATAGAAGAGCGTAGAATGGTGTGGAATGGAGTCAAATGCAGTCAAACCGAGATGAATAGACTAGAAAAGAGTTGAATAGAGCGGAATAGCACTGAATAGGGACATATAGGGCTGAGTGGAGCCCAATCGAGCCCAGTCGAGCCCGATCAAGTCAAATCGACCAGATTCGAGCTGACTGGAGCCGAATGGAGCTGGAATGAGCCAAATAGAGACACAGAAAATGAGCCAAGCTAGATCGAGCCAAATCGCACCTAATCACATCCTATTGCATCGAATCTCGTCGAAGTCCATCCAATCCCACCAAAACCCATTGAATCTCATGAAATCTCACCGAATCCCGTCCAATTGTGTCCAATCGGGTCGAATCGAATGCAATCGAATTCAATAGAACAGCTTAGAGTAGCGTAGGTCAGGCTGGGATTCAATAGGGTAGGGCACAGAGGAATAGACTAGAGAAGCATAGAGTAGAAGAGAAGAGAATACAAAGAGTAGAATGGAGTAGAGTGGAGTAGAGTAGAATAGTCAGAGTCGAGTAGTGCAGAATAGAGATGAATAGATCCAATTCGAGCTGAATCGAGTCGAATGGAGAGGAAATGAGACAAATCTCCATGAATCGAATAGATTAGAGGAGAGTAGGGTGGGGGAGAAGAGAATAGAATAGTGTAGAATGGAGTCGAACAGAGTAGAATGGTGTGGAATGGAGTCGAATGGAGCCAAATAGAGACGAATAAAGTAGAAAAGAGTTGAATAGAGCTGAACAGGGCCGGATACGTTTGGATCGAGCCTAATGATGCTGAATCGAGCAGAATCGAGCCAAATTGACCCGATTCGAGCGAAATCAAGCCAATTCAAGCCTAATCCCATGGAATCGCCTTGAAAGGCATTGAATCGGATCGAATCGATTAGAGTAGAGGAGGGTAGAGTAGGAGGGGTTAGACTAGAACAGAACAGAACACAAGAGAAAGAATCGAATAGAATGAAGTAGAGACGAGTACAGTAGAATAGAGTCCAATAGAGTTGAATAGAGCCAAAGAAAGCTGAATGCAGCCGAATCCACCAAATTCAAGGTGAATCGAGAAGAATCATGTCGAATCGCGTTGAAAAGTGTCGAATCCAATCCAATAGTTTAGTGTAGGGCAGGTAAGATGAGGGGAGGGGAGGGTAGAAAAGAATAGATTAGAATAGACCAGAAAGAATAGAGAAGAGTAGACTAGGGTCAAATAGAGTCAAATCCTGCCGAAATGAGCTGAATAGAGAGGAAAAGGGCCAAGTCCAACCGAATCGAGTTGAATTCGCACAAAAAGGAGCTGATTCGAGCCGATAGGACCTGAATCAGGTCGAATCCCGTTCAAGTCTGTTGAATAGAATAGAACAGATTGCAGTAGGCTAAGTTAGAGTAGGGTAGGATAGACCAAAATGCAGTAGAACAGAACAGGATAGAAGAGAACTGAAAGACTAGAATAGGGTCGAGTAGTGCAGAGTCTAGAAGAATAGAGTTGAATATTGCCGACTAGAGCAAAATAGAGCCCAAAAGACCCAACGTGATAGACATCAAGATGAATGGCGCCGAATCCCGCGGAATCATGCTGGATCGCGTCGAATCCCGTTGAGTTGCATTGAATCCCATCCATTCAAGTCCAATCCAATCGAATCGATTAGAATAGACTAGACAAGGGTAGAGTACAAGACAATAGAATAGAGAAGAATACAGTCGGATGGAGTAGAATGGTGTAGAATGGCGTTGAAAAGACATAATAGAGTTGAGTAGACTCATAGAGCCATATAGAGTTGAATAGAGCCTATTCAAGCTGAATAGAATTGACCAGGGCGAAATGGAGCCGATTAGAACTGAATCGAACCGATTAGAGCCCAAGAGGGATGAATGGAGTGCAACGGAGCCGATTGGAGCCGAATCGCATCGAAATGCGTGGAATCGAATCCAGTGGAATAGATTAGAGTAGGGTTGGTTAAAATAGAGTAGAAGAGAATTGAACACAGTAAAAGAGAATAAAAAGAATACAAGAGAATCGAGTCCAAAAGGTTAGAGCAGAGCAGAATAGTGTAGAGTAGAACAGAGTCGAATAGAGTCTAAGCGAGCCAAATGGAGAAGAAACAAGGCAAATCGCGTTGAATCCCCTCGAACCAATTCCAGTCAATTAGGGTAGGGTAGAGTAAAATAGTGTTGAGTGGAGTAGAATGCTGTGCAGCGCAATCGAATGGAGTCGAAAGGAGTAGAAAAGAGCCGAATAGAGCCGAATAGTGCTGAAGAGGGCCGAAGAGGGCCCAATCGAGCTGAATTGAGCCAAATCCAGTAAATCGAGCCTAATGGAGCCGAATTGAGCCTAATCCAGTTGAATCGACACCCTTCGAGCCAAATGGAGCCGAATGGACATGAATCGAACCAATTCGACCTGAATCGTGTCCAAATTCATGGAATCGAATTGAACAGCTTAGAGTAGGGGAGGTTCGGGTATGGCAGGGTGGAATAGAGTAGAGTAGCATAGAATAAAACAGAAGAGAATAGAAGAGAACAGAACAATACAGAACGAATACAGAAAACAGTAGGCTAGAGTAGCGTAGAGGGAAACAGAGTAGAGTAGAATAGATTCGAACGGAGCTAAATAGAGCCAAACTGAGCCGAATCGTGTCCAAATGGGTTGAATCCAATCCAATCCAACGGATTAGAATAGAGTAGAGTTGGGTAGCATAGGGTAGGGTAGAATAGAGTAGACTAGAACAGAACAGAATAGGAAGAATAAAGAAAATAAAGAAGAGTAGACTAGAGTACGATAGCGTAGGCTAGTGTATAATAGGGTAGACTCGAATACAGCTGAGTAGAGCCGAATGGAGTCGAAATGAGAGGAATCACGTCTAATCGATTCGAGTAAATTAGAGTGGTGTAGGCTAGAGTAGAGCAGAATAGTGTAGAATGGTGTGGAATAAATGGAATGGAGTAGAATGGAGTCAAATAGAGACAAAAAGAGTAGAGAAGAGTCGAATAGAGCAGAATAGGGCCGAAAGAGGCGGAATTGAGCAGAATCGAAGCAATTCAAGCCAAACGAACCGAATAGAGCCAAATGGAATAGAATCGAGCTGATTCAAGCTTAATCACGTCGAATCCCGTTCAATGCATCCAATGCAATCCAAACGTCTAGATTGGAGAAGGGGAGAGGAGGGTGGAATAGAATAGAGTAGAGTAGACTAGAAGAGATTAGAACAGAATAGAAGGAATAGAATAGAGTAGAAAAGAGTAGGGTCGAATAGACTCGAATAGAGTCGATTAGAGACGAATAGGCCAAATAGAGACGAATAGAGAAAACAGAGCTGAATGGAGCCGAATAGAGACGTAAAGGAGCCATATAGAGCCGATTCGCACCTAATCGAGCTGAATCAAGCAGAATCACGCCGACTGTCACTGAATAGCGTCGAATCACATCGAATCACGTCGAATCGCATCAAATCACATCGTTTTGTGTCGGACCGGGTCGAATCGCTTCGGATCGCATCGGATTGCATCGAATGTCGTCGAATCACGACGAATCACGCCCCATCACGTCCAATAACTTCGAATTGCGTCCAATCTCCTAGAATTCTGCTGAATCACGTCGAATCGTATGGAATCTCGCCTAATCTCTTTGAATCCCGTCAAATGCCTTCGGACCTTGTCGAATCCCGTCAAATCCTGTCCAATCGCGTCGAAGTGAATCGAATTGAATCAAATAGATTCAAGTAGGGTGGGTTTGGGTGGGGTGCAGTAGGGTTGGGTAGGGTAGGATAGAACAGAGTCCAACAGAATAGGAGAGAACAGAACAGAAGAGAAAGAATCCAGCAGAATAGAATAGAGTAGAAAAGAGTCAGATAGTGCAGAACATAGCCGAATGGAGACAAAACAAGATGAATCGCGTTGAATCGCTTCGAATCGGGTCAAATCGAATCCATTCGAATAGATTAGGGTAGGGAAGGGTAGACGAGAATAGAGGAGAATAGTGCAGAAGGGTGTGGAATGGATTAGAACGGAGCCGACTAGAGACGAATAGGGTAGAAAAGAGTCGAATAGAGCATAGTTGGGCCGAATAGGGCCAAAGAAGGCCTAATCGAGCAGAATCCAGCAGAATCGATGCCATTGGAGCTGAATGGAGCAAAATGGAGCCCAATCGAACCGACTCGAAGCGAATTGATGTGATTCAAGCCTAATCGGGTGGAATGGCGTGAAAATGCGATGACTCGAACAGAATCAAAGATTAGAGAAGGGGAGGGGAGCGGCTGGGAGGGTAGAACAGAATAGAATAGAACAGTACATAATAGAAGGAAGAGAAGATAGCACAGTACGGTAGAGCAGAGAAGAGTAGAGTCGAATAGAGTGAAATAGTGCAGAATAGAGCTGAATAGAGCCAATTCTAGCCGAATCGAGCCCAATGGAAACAAAACGTGATGAATCGCGTCGAATAGCGCCCAAGCGAATCCATTAGAATAGATTAGAGTCGGGTAGGGTAGAACAGAATAGAGTAGAATGGAGTCGAATGGAGTTGCATAGAGAAAACTAGAGTAGAAAAGAGTCGAATCGAGCCGAATAAGGCTGAACCAAGTCGAATTGAGTTGAAACAAGCTGAATCGAAGCGATTCAAGCTGAATCGAGCTGATGGTGCCGAATGAGCCGATTCAAGCCTCATCGCGTCCAATCACATTGAAATGCTTTGAATCGAATCCAATTGAATAGATTCGAAAAGGTTAGGGTAGGGTGGTTTTTGCTAGGGTAGACTAGGGTAGACGAAAGTAGACTAGAGTAGAGTAGACAAGAGAAGTCTAGAGTAGTAGCCTAGACAAGACAGCTGGACTAGTCAGACTAGTGGTATAGATCAGTAGGCTAGACAACTAGCCTTGAAGAGTACCCTTGCCCTGACAAGTACCCTAAATTCTGAATCTGAACTAGTCCCCTTGCCTTAACTAGTATCCTGAACTAGTAGCCTTGTCTGAACTAGTACCCTTAACTAGTAGCCTTGCCTTAAGTAATAGTCTTAATGTCTGCCCTTGCCTTACCAGTACCCTGAACTAGTAGCCCTGCCTTAACTAGGACCCTGGCCTTCACCAGTAGCCTTCACTAGTACCCTGGCCTTCACTAGTAGCCTTGCCTCAACTAGTACCCTTCACTAGTACCCTCGCATGAACTAGTTGTCTTAACTAGTACCTGACCTTCTCAGTCCCCATAAGTCCTACCCTGGCCTTAACCAGCTGCCTTAACTGGTACCCTGGTCTTAACTAGTAGTATGAACTTGTACCCTTGAATCCACTGGTAGCCTAAACTAGTCGTCTTGCCTTAAGTAGTAGCCTTCACTTGGACCTTGCCTTAACTAGTATCCTTAACTAGTACCTGTGCCTTAACTAGTACAGCGGCCATAACGAATAGCCTGAACTAGTAGCCTTGTCTGAATTAGTACTCGGAACTAGTAGCCTTGCTTTAAGTAATAGTCTTAACATCTGCCCTTGCCTTCCTAGTACCCTTAACTAGTAGCCAAGCCTTCACTACTACCCCGAACTAGTAGCCTTGCCTTAACTAGTAGCCTTGCCTTAACCAGTTGCCTTAACTAGGACCCTGGCCTTAACTAGAAGTCTCAACTTGTAAACTTGCATCAAAGAGTAGCCTTAACTAGTACTCTTGCCTTAAGTAGTGGCCTGAACTAGTACTCGTGCCTTAGCTAGTACTCTTAACTAGTACAGTGCCCCTAACTCGTATCCTGAACTAGTAGCCTTCTCTTAACTAGTACCCTTAACTAGTAGCCTTGCCTTCACTGGTACCCTGGCCTTCTCCAGTAGCCTTAACTCAGACCCTGGCCTTCACAGGCAGCCTTAAGTAGTACCCTTAACTAGTACCCTCGCATTCACTAGTAGTCTGAACTAGTACCCTGGCCGTATCAGTACCCAGAAATACTACCCTTGCCGTAACCAGTTGCCTTAAGTAGTACCCTGGCCTTAACTAGTAGTATTCACTTGTATTCTTGCATCAACTAGTAGCCTTAACTAGGACTCTTGCCTTAAGTAGTGGGCTGAACTAGTACTCGTGCCTTGGCTAGTACTCTTAACTAGTACAGTGCCCCTAACTCATATCCTGAACTCGTAGCCTTCTCTTAACTAGTACCCTTAACTAGTACCCTTGCCTTCACTAGTACCCTGGCCTTCTCCAGTAGCCTTAACTCAGACCCTGGCCTTCACTGGCAGCCTTAACTAGTACCCTTAACTAGTACCCTCGCATTCACTAGTAGCCTGAACTAGTACCCTGGCCGTATCAGTACCCAGAACTACTAGCCTTGCCGTAACCCGTTGCCTTAACTAGTACCCTGGCCTTAACTAGTAGTATTCACTTGTATTCTTGCATCAACTAGTAGCCTTAACTAGGACTCTTGCCTTAAGCAGTGGCCTGAATTTGTACCTTGCCTTAACTAGCAGCCTTAACTAGCACCCGTGCCTTTACTAGTACTCTTAACTAGTACAGTGCCCCTAACTAGTATCCTGAACTGGTAGCCTTGTCCTAACGTGTACCCTTAACCAGGAGCCTTGCCTTAAGGAATAGTCTTAATGGCTACCCTTGCCTCAACAAGTCCCCTTAACTAGTACCCTTGCATTAACTAGTAGTCTTAACTAGTAGCCTGGCCTTATCAGTACCCATATCTACTACCCTTGCCTTAACCAGTTGCCTTAACTAGCACCCTGGACTTAGCCAGTAGTATTAACATGTACCCTTGCATCGACTAGTAGACAACACTAGTACTCTTGCCTGAAGTAGTGGCCTAAACTCGTTCCTTGCCTTACTAGTAGCCTTAACTAGTACTCTGAACTAGTACAGTGGCCCTAACTAGTATTCTGAACTAGAAGCCTTGTGGTAAATAGTACCCTTAACGAGTCGCCTTGCCTTAAGGAACAGTCTTAACGTCTACCCTTGCCTTACTAGTCCTCTTAACTAGTAGCCAAACCTTAACTAGTACCCTGAAGTAGTAGCCTTGAATGGACTAGTAGCCCAGGCTTAACTAGTACCCTGGCCGTCACTAGGACCCTTGCCTCAACTAGTACCCTGGCTTTAACTAGTACTCTTAACTAGTACCCTGGCCTTATCGCTACCCATAGCTACTACCCTTGCCTTGGCCAGTTGCCTTAACTAGTACCCTGGCCTTAATTAGTAGTATGAACTTGTACCCTTGCATCAACTAGTAGCCTAAACTAATATGCTTGCCTGAAGTAGTAGCCTTCACTTGTACCTTGCCTTCCTAGTAGCCTTAACTAGTACCCGTCCATTAACTAGTACTCTTAACTAGTACAGTGGCCCTAACTAGTAGCCTGAACTAGTCCCCTTGCCTTAGGTAGTCCCTTTTCCAAACTAGTACCCTTCTTGAGTACCCCTTTTTTTATGGAGTAGGGTATGGTCCAGTAGGGTGTCATAAGGTAGGGTAGCATACGGTAGAACAGAGAAAACAGAATCCAATAGAATAGAAGAGGATAAGTCAGGATAGCTTAGTTTCGTGTAGGGTATGGTAGAGTAGCATAGGAAGGAATAGAGAAAAGAGAAAACGAGAATCCAATACAACAGAATCGAAAAGAACAGACTAGATGAGGAAAGACTAGGGCGGGATAGGGTTCTGTCGAATAGAAGAGCGTAGAATGGTGTGGAATGGAGTCAAATGCAGTCAAACCGAGATGAATAGACTAGAAAAGAGTTGAATAGAGCGGAATAGCACTGAATAGGGACATATAGGGCTGAGTGGAGCCCAATCGAGCCCAGTCGAGCCCGATCAAGTCAAATCGACCAGATTCGAGCTGACTGGAGCCGAATGGAGCTGGAATGAGCCAAATAGAGACACAGAAAATGAGCCAAGCTAGATCGAGCCAAATCGCACCTAATCACATCCTATTGCATCGAATCTCGTCGAAGTCCATCCAATCCCACCAAAACCCATTGAATCTCATGAAATCTCACCGAATCCCGTCCAATTGTGTCCAATCGGGTCGAATCGAATGCAATCGAATTCAATAGAACAGCTTAGAGTAGCGTAGGTCAGGCTGGGATTCAATAGGGTAGGGCACAGAGGAATAGACTAGAGAAGCATAGAGTAGAAGAGAAGAGAATACAAAGAGTAGAATAGAGTAGAGTGGAGTAGAGTAGAATAGTCAGAGTCGAGTAGTGCAGAATAGAGATGAATAGATCCAATTCGAGCTGAATCGAGTCGAATGGAGAGGAAATGAGACAAATCTCCATGAATCGAATAGATTAGAGGAGAGTAGGGTGGGGGAGAAGAGAATAGAATAGTGTAGAATGGAGTCGAACAGAGTAGAATGGTGTGGAATGGAGTCGAATGGAGCCAAATAGAGACGAATAAAGTAGAAAAGAGTTGAATAGAGCTGAACAGGGCCGGATACGTTTGGATCGAGCCTAATGATGCTGAATCGAGCAGAATCGAGCCAAATTGACCCGATTCGAGCGAAATCAAGCCAATTCAAGCCTAATCCCATGGAATCGCCTTGAAAGGCATTGAATCGGATCGAATCGATTAGAGTAGAGGAGGGTAGAGTAGGAGGGGTTAGACTAGAACAGAACAGAACACAAGAGAAAGAATCGAATAGAATGAAGTAGAGACGAGTACAGTAGAATAGAGTCCAATAGAGTTGAATAGAGCCAAAGAAAGCTGAATGCAGCCGAATCCACCAAATTCAAGGTGAATCGAGAAGAATCATGTCGAATCGCGTTGAAAAGTGTCAAATCCAATCCAATAGTTTAGTGTAGGGCAGGTAAGATGAGGGGAGGGGAGGGTAGAAAAGAATAGATTAGAATAGACCAGAAAGAATAGAGAAGAGTAGACTAGGGTCAAATAGAGTCAAATCCTGCCGAAATGAGCTGAATAGAGAGGAAAAGGGCCAAGTCCAACCGAATCGAGTTGAATTCGCACAAAAAGGAGCTGATTCGAGCTGATAGGACCTGAATCAGGTCGAATCCCGTTCAAGTCTGTTGAATAGAATAGAACAGATTGCAGTAGGCTAAGTTAGAGTAGGGTAGGATAGACCAAAATGCAGTAGAACAGAACAGGATAGAAGAGAACTGAAAGACTAGAATAGGGTCGAGTAGTGCAGAGTCTAGAAGAATAGAGTTGAATATTGCCGACTAGAGCAAAATAGAGCCCAAAAGACCCAACGTGATAGACATCAAGATGAATGGCGCCGAATCCCGCGGAATCATGCTGGATCGCGTCGAATCCCGTTGAGTTGCATTGAATCCCATCCATTCAAGTCCAATCCAATCGAATCGATTAGAATAGACTAGACAAGGGTAGAGTACAAGACAATAGAATAGAGAAGAATACAGTCGGATGGAGTAGAATGGTGTAGAATGGCGTTGAAAAGACATAATAGAGTTGAGTAGACTCATAGAGCCATATAGAGTTGAATAGAGCCTATTCAAGCTGAATAGAATTGACCAGGGCGAAATGGAGCCGATTAGAACTGAATCGAACCGATTAGAGCCCAAGAGGGATGAATGGAGTGCAACGGAGCCGATTGGAGCCGAATCGCATCGAAATGCGTGGAATCGAATCCAGTGGAATAGATTAGAGTAGGGTTGGTTAAAATAGAGTAGAAGAGAATTGAACACAGTAAAAGAGAATAAAATGAATACAAGAGAATCGAGTCCAAAAGGTTAGAGCAGAGCAGAATAGTGTAGAGTAGAACAGAGTCGAATAGAGTCTAAGCGAGCCAAATGGAGAAGAAACAAGGCAAATCGCGTTGAATCCCCTCGAACCAATTCCAGTCAATTAGGGTAGGGTAGAGTAAAATAGTGTTGAGTGGAGTAGAATGCTGTGCAGCGCAATCGAATGGAGTCGAAAGGAGTAGAAAAGAGCCGAATAGAGCCGAATAGTGCTGAAGAGGGCCGAAGAGGGCCCAATCGAGCTGAATTGAGCCAAATCCAGTAAATCGAGCCTAATGGAGCCGAATTGAGCCTAATCCAGTTGAATCGACACCCTTCGAGCCAAATGGAGCCGAATGGACATGAATCGAACCAATTCGACCTGAATCGTGTCCAAATTCATGGAATCGAATTGAACAGCTTAGAGTAGGGGAGGTTCGGGTATGGCAGGGTGGAATAGAGTAGAGTAGCATAGAATAAAACAGAAGAGAATAGAAGAGAACAGAACAATACAGAACGAATACAGAAAACAGTAGGCTAGAGTAGCGTAGAGGGAAACAGAGTAGAGTAGAATAGATTCGAACGGAGCTAAATAGAGCCAAACTGAGCCGAATCGTGTCCAAATGGGTTGAATCCAATCCAATCCAACGGATTAGAATAGAGTAGAGTTGGGTAGCATAGGGTAGGGTAGAATAGAGTAGACTAGAACAGAACAGAATAGGAAGAATAAAGAAAATAAAGAAGAGTAGACTAGAGTACGATAGCGTAGGCTAGTGTATAATAGGGTAGACTCGAATACAGCTGAGTAGAGCCGAATGGAGTCGAAATGAGAGGAATCACGTCTAATCGATTCGAGTAAATTAGAGTGGTGTAGGCTAGAGTAGAGCAGAATAGTGTAGAATGGTGTGGAATAAATGGAATGGAGTAGAATGGAGTCAAATAGAGACAAAAAGAGTAGAGAAGAGTCGAATAGAGCAGAATAGGGCCGAAAGAGGCGGAATTGAGCAGAATCGAAGCAATTCAAGCCAAACGAACCGAATAGAGCCAAATGGAATAGAATCGAGCTGATTCAAGCTTAATCACGTCGAATCCCGTTCAATGCATCCAATGCAATCCAAACGTCTAGATTGGAGAAGGGGAGAGGAGGGTGGAATAGAATAGAGTAGAGTAGACTAGAAGAGATTAGAACAGAATAGAAGGAATAGAATAGAGTAGAAAAGAGTAGGGTCGAATAGACTCGAATAGAGTCGATTAGAGACGAATAGGCCAAATAGAGACGAATAGAGAAAACAGAGCTGAATGGAGCCGAATAGAGACGTAAAGGAGCCATATAGAGCCGATTCGCACCTAATCGAGCTGAATCAAGCAGAATCACGCCGACTGTCACTGAATAGCGTCGAATCACATCGAATCACGTCGAATCGCATCAAATCACATCGTTTTGTGTCGGACCGGGTCGAATCGCTTCGGATCGCATCGGATTGCATCGAATGTCGTCGAATCACGACGAATCACGCCCCATCACGTCCAATAACTTCGAATTGCGTCCAATCTCCTAGAATTCTGCTGAATCACGTCGAATCGTATGGAATCTCGCCTAATCTCTTTGAATCCCGTCAAATGCCTTCGGACCTTGTCGAATCCCGTCAAATCCTGTCCAATCGCGTCGAAGTGAATCGAATTGAATCAAATAGATTCAAGTAGGGTGGGTTTGGGTGGGGTGCAGTAGGGTTGGGTAGGGTAGGATAGAACAGAGTCCAACAGAATAGGAGAGAACAGAACAGAAGAGAAAGAATCCAGCAGAATAGAATAGAGTAGAAAAGAGTCAGATAGTGCAGAACATAGCCGAATGGAGACAAAACAAGATGAATCGCGTTGAATCGCTTCGAATCGGGTCAAATCGAATCCATTCGAATAGATTAGGGTAGGGAAGGGTAGACGAGAATAGAGGAGAATAGTGCAGAAGGGTGTGGAATGGATTAGAACGGAGCCGACTAGAGACGAATAGGGTAGAAAAGAGTCGAATAGAGCATAGTTGGGCCGAATAGGGCCAAAGAAGGCCTAATCGAGCAGAATCCAGCAGAATCGATGCCATTGGAGCTGAATGGAGCAAAATGGAGCCCAATCGAACCGACTCGAAGCGAATTGATGTGATTCAAGCCTAATCGGGTGGAATGGCGTGAAAATGCGATGACTCGAACAGAATCAAAGATTAGAGAAGGGGAGGGGAGCGGCTGGGAGGGTAGAACAGAATAGAATAGAACAGTACATAATAGAAGGAAGAGAAGATAGCACAGTACGGTAGAGCAGAGAAGAGTAGAGTCGAATAGAGTGAAATAGTGCAGAATAGAGCTGAATAGAGCCAATTCTAGCCGAATCGAGCCCAATGGAAACAAAACGTGATGAATCGCGTCGAATAGCGCCCAAGCGAATCCATTAGAATAGATTAGAGTCGGGTAGGGTAGAACAGAATAGAGTAGAATGGAGTCGAATGGAGTTGCATAGAGAAAACTAGAGTAGAAAAGAGTCGAATCGAGCCGAATAAGGCTGAACCAAGTCGAATTGAGTTGAAACAAGCTGAATCGAAGCGATTCAAGCTGAATCGAGCTGATGGTGCCGAATGAGCCGATTCAAGCCTCATCGCGTCCAATCACATTGAAATGCTTTGAATCGAATCCAATTGAATAGATTCGAAAAGGTTAGGGTAGGGTGGTTTTTGCTAGGGTAGACTAGGGTAGACGAAAGTAGACTAGAGTAGAGTAGACAAGAGAAGTCTAGAGTAGTAGCCTAGACAAGACAGCTGGACTAGTCAGACTAGTGGTATAGATCAGTAGGCTAGACAACTAGCCTTGAAGAGTACCCTTGCCCTGACAAGTACCCTAAATTCTGAATCTGAACTAGTCCCCTTGCCTTAACTAGTATCCTGAACTAGTAGCCTTGTCTGAACTAGTACCCTTAACTAGTAGCCTTGCCTTAAGTAATAGTCTTAATGTCTGCCCTTGCCTTACCAGTACCCTGAACTAGTAGCCCTGCCTTAACTAGGACCCTGGCCTTCACCAGTAGCCTTCACTAGTACCCTGGCCTTCACTAGTAGCCTTGCCTCAACTAGTACCCTTCACTAGTACCCTCGCATGAACTAGTTGTCTTAACTAGTACCTGACCTTCTCAGTCCCCATAAGTCCTACCCTGGCCTTAACCAGCTGCCTTAACTGGTACCCTGGTCTTAACTAGTAGTATGAACTTGTACCCTTGAATCCACTGGTAGCCTAAACTAGTCGTCTTGCCTTAAGTAGTAGCCTTCACTTGGACCTTGCCTTAACTAGTATCCTTAACTAGTACCTGTGCCTTAACTAGTACAGCGGCCATAACGAATAGCCTGAACTAGTAGCCTTGTCTGAATTAGTACTCGGAACTAGTAGCCTTGCTTTAAGTAATAGTCTTAACATCTGCCCTTGCCTTCCTAGTACCCTTAACTAGTAGCCAAGCCTTCACTACTACCCCGAACTAGTAGCCTTGCCTTAACTAGTAGCCTTGCCTTAACCAGTTGCCTTAACTAGGACCCTGGCCTTAACTAGAAGTCTCAACTTGTAAACTTGCATCAAAGAGTAGCCTTAACTAGTACTCTTGCCTTAAGTAGTGGCCTGAACTAGTACTCGTGCCTTAGCTAGTACTCTTAACTAGTACAGTGCCCCTAACTCGTATCCTGAACTAGTAGCCTTCTCTTAACTAGTACCCTTAACTAGTAGCCTTGCCTTCACTGGTACCCTGGCCTTCTCCAGTAGCCTTAACTCAGACCCTGGCCTTCACAGGCAGCCTTAAGTAGTACCCTTAACTAGTACCCTCGCATTCACTAGTAGTCTGAACTAGTACCCTGGCCGTATCAGTACCCAGAAATACTACCCTTGCCGTAACCAGTTGCCTTAAGTAGTACCCTGGCCTTAACTAGTAGTATTCACTTGTATTCTTGCATCAACTAGTAGCCTTAACTAGGACTCTTGCCTTAAGTAGTGGGCTGAACTAGTACTCGTGCCTTGGCTAGTACTCTTAACTAGTACAGTGCCCCTAACTCATATCCTGAACTCGTAGCCTTCTCTTAACTAGTACCCTTAACTAGTACCCTTGCCTTCACTAGTACCCTGGCCTTCTCCAGTAGCCTTAACTCAGACCCTGGCCTTCACTGGCAGCCTTAACTAGTACCCTTAACTAGTACCCTCGCATTCACTAGTAGCCTGAACTAGTACCCTGGCCGTATCAGTACCCAGAACTACTAGCCTTGCCGTAACCCGTTGCCTTAACTAGTACCCTGGCCTTAACTAGTAGTATTCACTTGTATTCTTGCATCAACTAGTAGCCTTAACTAGGACTCTTGCCTTAAGCAGTGGCCTGAATTTGTACCTTGCCTTAACTAGCAGCCTTAACTAGCACCCGTGCCTTTACTAGTACTCTTAACTAGTACAGTGCCCCTAACTAGTATCCTGAACTGGTAGCCTTGTCCTAACGTGTACCCTTAACCAGGAGCCTTGCCTTAAGGAATAGTCTTAATGGCTACCCTTGCCTCAACAAGTCCCCTTAACTAGTACCCTTGCATTAACTAGTAGTCTTAACTAGTAGCCTGGCCTTATCAGTACCCATATCTACTACCCTTGCCTTAACCAGTTGCCTTAACTAGCACCCTGGACTTAGCCAGTAGTATTAACATGTACCCTTGCATCGACTAGTAGACAACACTAGTACTCTTGCCTGAAGTAGTGGCCTAAACTCGTTCCTTGCCTTACTAGTAGCCTTAACTAGTACTCTGAACTAGTACAGTGGCCCTAACTAGTATTCTGAACTAGAAGCCTTGTGGTAAATAGTACCCTTAACGAGTCGCCTTGCCTTAAGGAACAGTCTTAACGTCTACCCTTGCCTTACTAGTCCTCTTAACTAGTAGCCAAACCTTAACTAGTACCCTGAAGTAGTAGCCTTGAATGGACTAGTAGCCCAGGCTTAACTAGTACCCTGGCCGTCACTAGGACCCTTGCCTCAACTAGTACCCTGGCTTTAACTAGTACTCTTAACTAGTACCCTGGCCTTATCGCTACCCATAGCTACTACCCTTGCCTTGGCCAGTTGCCTTAACTAGTACCCTGGCCTTAATTAGTAGTATGAACTTGTACCCATTGCATCATCTAGTAGCCTAAACTAATATGCTTGCCTGAAGTAGTAGCCTTCACTTGTACCTTGCCTTCCTAGTAGCCTTAACTAGTACCCGTCCATTAACTAGTACTCTTAACTAGTACAGTGGCCCTAACTAGTAGCCTGAACTAGTCCCCTTGCCTTAGGTAGTCCCTTTTCCAAACTAGTACCCCTTCTTGAGTACCCCTTTTTTTATGGAGTAGGGTATGGTCCAGTAGGGTGTCATAAGGTAGGGTAGCATACGGTAGAACAGAGAAAACAGAATCCAATAGAATAGAAGAGGATAAGTCAGGATAGCTTAGTTTCGTGTAGGGTATGGTAGAGTAGCATAGGAAGGAATAGAGAAAAGAGAAAACGAGAATCCAATACAACAGAATCGAAAAGAAGAGACTAGATGAGGAAAGACTAGGGCGGGATAGGGTTCTGTCGAATAGAAGAGCGTAGAATGGTGTGGAATGGAGTCAAATGCAGTCAAACCGAGATGAATAGACTAGAAAAGAGTTGAATAGAGCGGAATAGCACTGAATAGGGACATATAGGGCTGAGTGGAGCCCAATCGAGCCCAGTCGAGCCCGATCAAGTCATAATCGACCAGATTCGAGCTGACTGGAGCCGAATGGAGCTGGAATGAGCCAAATAGAGACACAGAAAATGAGCCAAGCTAGATCGAGCCAAATCGCACCTAATCACATCCTATTGCATCGAATCTCGTCGAAGTCCATCCAATCCCACCAAAAACCCCCATTGGAATCTCATGAAATCTCACCGAATCCCGTCCAATTGTGTCCAATCGGGTCGAATCGAATGCAATCGAATTCAATAGAACAGCTTAGAGTAGCGTAGGTCAGGCTGGGATTCAATAGGGTAGGGCACAGAGGAATAGACTAGAGAAGCATAGAGTAGAAGAGAAGAGAATACAAAGAGTAGAATAGAGTAGAGTGGAGTAGAGTAGAATAGTCAGAGTCGAGTAGTGCAGAATAGAGATGAATAGATCCAATTCGAGCTGAATCGAGTCGAATGGAGAGGAAATGAGACAAATCTCCATGAATCGAATAGATTAGAGGAGGAGTAGGTGGGGGAGAAGAGAATAGAATAGTGTAGAATGAGTCGAACAGAGTAGAATGGTGTGGAATGGAGTCGAATGGAGCCAAATAGAGACGAATAAAGTAGAAAAGAGTTGAATAGAGCTGAACAGGGCCGGATACGTTTGGATCGAGCCTAATGATGCTGAATCGAGCAGAATCGAGCCAAATTGACCCGATTCGAGCGAAATCAAGCCAATTCCAAGCCTAATCCCATGGAATCGCCTTGAAAGGCATTGAATCGGATCGAATCGATTAGAGTAGAGGAGGGTAGAGTAGGAGGGGTTAGACTAGAACAGAACAGAACACAAGAGAAAGAATCGAATAGAATGAAGTAGAGACGAGTACAGTAGAATAGAGTCCAATAGAGTTGAATAGAGCCAAAGAAGCTGAATGCAGCCGAATCCACCAAATTCAAGGTGAATCGAGAAGAATCATGTCGAATCGCGTTGAAAAGTGTCGAATCCAATCCAATAGTTTAGTGTAGGGCAGGTAAGATGAGGGGGAGGGGAGGGTAGAAAAGATAGATTAGAATAGACCAGAAAGAATAGAGAAGAGTAGACTAGGGTCAAATAGAGTCAAATCCTGCCGAAATGAGCTGAATAGAGAGGAAAAGGGAATACTATCTCTCTTGATAGTTGAATTCGCACAAAAAGGAGCTGATTCGAGCCGATAGGACCTGAATCAGGTCGAATCCCGTTCAAGTCTGTTGAATAGAATAGAACAGATTGCAGTAGGCTAAGTTAGAGTAGGGTAGGATAGACCAAAATGCAGTAGAACAGAACAGGATAGAAGAGAACTGAAAGACTAGAATAGGGTCGAGTAGTGCAGAGTCTAGAAGAATAGAGTTGAATATTGCCGACTAGAGCAAAATAGAGCCCAAAAGACCCAACGTGATAGACATCAAGATGAATGGCGCCGAATCCCGCGGAATCATGCTGGATCGCGTCGAATCCCGTTGAGTTGCATTGAATCCCATCCATTCAAGTCCAATCCAATCGAATCGATTAGAATAGACTAGACAAGGGTAGAGTACAAGACAATAGAATAGAGAAGAATACAGTCGGATGGAGTAGAATGGTGTAGAATGGCGTTGAAAAGACATAATAGAGTTGAGTAGACTCATAGAGCCATATAGAGTTGAATAGAGCCTATTCAAGCTGAATAGAATTGACCAGGGCGAAATGGAGCCGATTAGAACTGAATCGAACCGATTAGAGCCCAAGAGGGATGAATGGAGTGCAACGGAGCCGATTGGAGCCGAATCGCATCGAAATGCGTGGAATCGAATCCAGTGGAATAGATTAGAGTAGGGTTGGTTAAAATAGAGTAGAAGAGAATTGAACACAGTAAAAGAGAATAAAAAGAATACAAGAGAATCGAGTCCAAAAGGTTAGAGCAGAGCAGAATAGTGTAGAGTAGAACAGAGTCGAATAGAGTCTAAGCGAGCCAAATGGAGAAGAAACAAGGCAAATCGCGTTGAATCCCCTCGAACCAATTCCAGTCAATTAGGGTAGGGTAGAGTAAAATAGTGTTGAGTGGAGTAGAATGCTGTGCAGCGCAATCGAATGGAGTCGAAAGGAGTAGAAAAGAGCCGAATAGAGCCGAATAGTGCTGAAGAGGGCCGAAGAGGGCCCAATCGAGCTGAATTGAGCCAAATCCAGTAAATCGAGCCTAATGGAGCCGAATTGAGCCTAATCCAGTTGAATCGACACCCTTCGAGCCAAATGGAGCCGAATGGACATGAATCGAACCAATTCGACCTGAATCGTGTCCAAATTCATGGAATCGAATTGAACAGCTTAGAGTAGGGGAGGTTCGGGTATGGCAGGGTGGAATAGAGTAGAGTAGCATAGAATAAAACAGAAGAGAATAGAAGAGAACAGAACAATACAGAACGAATACAGAAAACAGTAGGCTAGAGTAGCGTAGAGGGAAACAGAGTAGAGTAGAATAGATTCGAACGGAGCTAAATAGAGCCAAACTGAGCCGAATCGTGTCCAAATGGGTTGAATCCAATCCAATCCAACGGATTAGAATAGAGTAGAGTTGGGTAGCATAGGGTAGGGTAGAATAGAGTAGACTAGAACAGAACAGAATAGGAAGAATAAAGAAAATAAAGAAGAGTAGACTAGAGTACGATAGCGTAGGCTAGTGTATAATAGGGTAGACTCGAATACAGCTGAGTAGAGCCGAATGGAGTCGAAATGAGAGGAATCACGTCTAATCGATTCGAGTAAATTAGAGTGGTGTAGGCTAGAGTAGAGCAGAATAGTGTAGAATGGTGTGGAATAAATGGAATGGAGTAGAATGGAGTCAAATAGAGACAAAAAGAGTAGAGAAGAGTCGAATAGAGCAGAATAGGGCCGAAAGAGGCGGAATTGAGCAGAATCGAAGCAATTCAAGCCAAACGAACCGAATAGAGCCAAATGGAATAGAATCGAGCTGATTCAAGCTTAATCACGTCGAATCCCGTTCAATGCATCCAATGCAATCCAAACGTCTAGATTGGAGAAGGGGAGAGGAGGGTGGAATAGAATAGAGTAGAGTAGACTAGAAGAGATTAGAACAGAATAGAAGGAATAGAATAGAGTAGAAAAGAGTAGGGTCGAATAGACTCGAATAGAGTCGATTAGAGACGAATAGGCCAAATAGAGACGAATAGAGAAAACAGAGCTGAATGGAGCCGAATAGAGACGTAAAGGAGCCATATAGAGCCGATTCGCACCTAATCGAGCTGAATCAAGCAGAATCACGCCGACTGTCACTGAATAGCGTCGAATCACATCGAATCACGTCGAATCGCATCAAATCACATCGTTTTGTGTCGGACCGGGTCGAATCGCTTCGGATCGCATCGGATTGCATCGAATGTCGTCGAATCACGACGAATCACGCCCCATCACGTCCAATAACTTCGAATTGCGTCCAATCTCCTAGAATTCTGCTGAATCACGTCGAATCGTATGGAATCTCGCCTAATCTCTTTGAATCCCGTCAAATGCCTTCGGACCTTGTCGAATCCCGTCAAATCCTGTCCAATCGCGTCGAAGTGAATCGAATTGAATCAAATAGATTCAAGTAGGGTGGGTTTGGGTGGGGTGCAGTAGGGTTGGGTAGGGTAGGATAGAACAGAGTCCAACAGAATAGGAGAGAACAGAACAGAAGAGAAAGAATCCAGCAGAATAGAATAGAGTAGAAAAGAGTCAGATAGTGCAGAACATAGCCGAATGGAGACAAAACAAGATGAATCGCGTTGAATCGCTTCGAATCGGGTCAAATCGAATCCATTCGAATAGATTAGGGTAGGGAAGGGTAGACGAGAATAGAGGAGAATAGTGCAGAAGGGTGTGGAATGGATTAGAACGGAGCCGACTAGAGACGAATAGGGTAGAAAAGAGTCGAATAGAGCATAGTTGGGCCGAATAGGGCCAAAGAAGGCCTAATCGAGCAGAATCCAGCAGAATCGATGCCATTGGAGCTGAATGGAGCAAAATGGAGCCCAATCGAACCGACTCGAAGCGAATTGATGTGATTCAAGCCTAATCGGGTGGAATGGCGTGAAAATGCGATGACTCGAACAGAATCAAAGATTAGAGAAGGGGAGGGGAGCGGCTGGGAGGGTAGAACAGAATAGAATAGAACAGTACATAATAGAAGGAAGAGAAGATAGCACAGTACGGTAGAGCAGAGAAGAGTAGAGTCGAATAGAGTGAAATAGTGCAGAATAGAGCTGAATAGAGCCAATTCTAGCCGAATCGAGCCCAATGGAAACAAAACGTGATGAATCGCGTCGAATAGCGCCCAAGCGAATCCATTAGAATAGATTAGAGTCGGGTAGGGTAGAACAGAATAGAGTAGAATGGAGTCGAATGGAGTTGCATAGAGAAAACTAGAGTAGAAAAGAGTCGAATCGAGCCGAATAAGGCTGAACCAAGTCGAATTGAGTTGAAACAAGCTGAATCGAAGCGATTCAAGCTGAATCGAGCTGATGGTGCCGAATGAGCCGATTCAAGCCTCATCGCGTCCAATCACATTGAAATGCTTTGAATCGAATCCAATTGAATAGATTCGAAAAGGTTAGGGTAGGGTGGTTTTTGCTAGGGTAGACTAGGGTAGACGAAAGTAGACTAGAGTAGAGTAGACAAGAGAAGTCTAGAGTAGTAGCCTAGACAAGACAGCTGGACTAGTCAGACTAGTGGTATAGATCAGTAGGCTAGACAACTAGCCTTGAAGAGTACCCTTGCCCTGACAAGTACCCTAAATTCTGAATCTGAACTAGTCCCCTTGCCTTAACTAGTATCCTGAACTAGTAGCCTTGTCTGAACTAGTACCCTTAACTAGTAGCCTTGCCTTAAGTAATAGTCTTAATGTCTGCCCTTGCCTTACCAGTACCCTGAACTAGTAGCCCTGCCTTAACTAGGACCCTGGCCTTCACCAGTAGCCTTCACTAGTACCCTGGCCTTCACTAGTAGCCTTGCCTCAACTAGTACCCTTCACTAGTACCCTCGCATGAACTAGTTGTCTTAACTAGTACCTGACCTTCTCAGTCCCCATAAGTCCTACCCTGGCCTTAACCAGCTGCCTTAACTGGTACCCTGGTCTTAACTAGTAGTATGAACTTGTACCCTTGAATCCACTGGTAGCCTAAACTAGTCGTCTTGCCTTAAGTAGTAGCCTTCACTTGGACCTTGCCTTAACTAGTATCCTTAACTAGTACCTGTGCCTTAACTAGTACAGCGGCCATAACGAATAGCCTGAACTAGTAGCCTTGTCTGAATTAGTACTCGGAACTAGTAGCCTTGCTTTAAGTAATAGTCTTAACATCTGCCCTTGCCTTCCTAGTACCCTTAACTAGTAGCCAAGCCTTCACTACTACCCCGAACTAGTAGCCTTGCCTTAACTAGTAGCCTTGCCTTAACCAGTTGCCTTAACTAGGACCCTGGCCTTAACTAGAAGTCTCAACTTGTAAACTTGCATCAAAGAGTAGCCTTAACTAGTACTCTTGCCTTAAGTAGTGGCCTGAACTAGTACTCGTGCCTTAGCTAGTACTCTTAACTAGTACAGTGCCCCTAACTCGTATCCTGAACTAGTAGCCTTCTCTTAACTAGTACCCTTAACTAGTAGCCTTGCCTTCACTGGTACCCTGGCCTTCTCCAGTAGCCTTAACTCAGACCCTGGCCTTCACAGGCAGCCTTAAGTAGTACCCTTAACTAGTACCCTCGCATTCACTAGTAGTCTGAACTAGTACCCTGGCCGTATCAGTACCCAGAAATACTACCCTTGCCGTAACCAGTTGCCTTAAGTAGTACCCTGGCCTTAACTAGTAGTATTCACTTGTATTCTTGCATCAACTAGTAGCCTTAACTAGGACTCTTGCCTTAAGTAGTGGGCTGAACTAGTACTCGTGCCTTGGCTAGTACTCTTAACTAGTACAGTGCCCCTAACTCATATCCTGAACTCGTAGCCTTCTCTTAACTAGTACCCTTAACTAGTACCCTTGCCTTCACTAGTACCCTGGCCTTCTCCAGTAGCCTTAACTCAGACCCTGGCCTTCACTGGCAGCCTTAACTAGTACCCTTAACTAGTACCCTCGCATTCACTAGTAGCCTGAACTAGTACCCTGGCCGTATCAGTACCCAGAACTACTAGCCTTGCCGTAACCCGTTGCCTTAACTAGTACCCTGGCCTTAACTAGTAGTATTCACTTGTATTCTTGCATCAACTAGTAGCCTTAACTAGGACTCTTGCCTTAAGCAGTGGCCTGAATTTGTACCTTGCCTTAACTAGCAGCCTTAACTAGCACCCGTGCCTTTACTAGTACTCTTAACTAGTACAGTGCCCCTAACTAGTATCCTGAACTGGTAGCCTTGTCCTAACGTGTACCCTTAACCAGGAGCCTTGCCTTAAGGAATAGTCTTAATGGCTACCCTTGCCTCAACAAGTCCCCTTAACTAGTACCCTTGCATTAACTAGTAGTCTTAACTAGTAGCCTGGCCTTATCAGTACCCAGAACTACTACCCTTGCCTTAACCAGTTGCCTTAACTAGCACCCTGGACTTAGCCAGTAGTATTAACATGTACCCTTGCATCGACTAGTAGACAACACTAGTACTCTTGCCTGAAGTAGTGGCCTAAACTCGTTCCTTGCCTTACTAGTAGCCTTAACTAGTACTCTGAACTAGTACAGTGGCCCTAACTAGTATTCTGAACTAGAAGCCTTGTGGTAAATAGTACCCTTAATGAGTCGCCTTGCCTTAAGGAACAGTCTTAACGTCTACCCTTGCCTTACTAGTCCTCTTAACTAGTAGCCAAACCTTAACTAGTACCCTGAAGTAGTAGCCTTGAATGGACTAGTAGCCCAGGCTTAACTAGTACCCTGGCCGTCACTAGGACCCTTGCCTCAACTAGTACCCTGGCTTTAACTAGTACTCTTAACTAGTACCCTGGCCTTATCGCTACCCATAGCTACTACCCTTGCCTTGGCCAGTTGCCTTAACTAGTACCCTGGCCTTAATTAGTAGTATGAACTTGTACCCTTGCATCAACTAGTAGCCTAAACTAATATGCTTGCCTGAAGTAGTAGCCTTCACTTGTACCTTGCCTTCCTAGTAGCCTTAACTAGTACCCGTCCATTAACTAGTACTCTTAACTAGTACAGTGGCCCTAACTAGTAGCCTGAACTAGTCCCCTTGCCTTAGGTAGTCCCTTTTCCAAACTAGTACCCTTCTTGAGTACCCCTTTTTTTATGGAGTAGGGTATGGTCCAGTAGGGTGTCATAAGGTAGGGTAGCATACGGTAGAACAGAGAAAACAGAATCCAATAGAATAGAAGAGGATAAGTCAGGATAGCTTAGTTTCGTGTAGGGTATGGTAGAGTAGCATAGGAAGGAATAGAGAAAAGAGAAAACGAGAATCCAATACAACAGAATCGAAAAGAAGAGACTAGATGAGGAAAGACTAGGGCGGGATAGGGTTCTGTCGAATAGAAGAGCGTAGAATGGTGTGGAATGGAGTCAAATGCAGTCAAACCGAGATGAATAGACTAGAAAAGAGTTGAATAGAGCGGAATAGCACTGAATAGGGACATATAGGGCTGAGTGGAGCCCAATCGAGCCCAGTCGAGCCCGACCAAGTCAAATCGACCAGATTCGAGCTGACTGGAGCCGAATGGAGCTGGAATGAGCCAAATAGAGACACAGAAAATGAGCCAAGCTAGATCGAGCCAAATCGCACCTAATCACATCCTATTGCATCGAATCTCGTCGAAGTCCATCCAATCCCACCAAAACCCATTGAATCTCATGAAATCTCACCGAATCCCGTCCAATTGTGTCCAATCGGGTCGAATCGAATGCAATCGAATTCAATAGAACAGCTTAGAGTAGCGTAGGTCAGGCTGGGATTCAATAGGGTAGGGCACAGAGGAATAGACTAGAGAAGCATAGAGTAGAAGAGAAGAGAATACAAAGAGTAGAATGGAGTAGAGTGGAGTAGAGTAGAATAGTCAGAGTCGAGTAGTGCAGAATAGAGATGAATAGATCCAATTCGAGCTGAATCGAGTCGAATGGAGAGGAAATGAGACAAATCTCCATGAATCGAATAGATTAGAGGAGAGTAGGGTGGGGGAGAAGAGAATAGAATAGTGTAGAATGGAGTCGAACAGAGTAGAATGGTGTGGAATGGAGTCGAATGGAGCCAAATAGAGACGAATAAAGTAGAAAAGAGTTGAATAGAGCTGAACAGGGCCGGATACGTTTGGATCGAGCCTAATGATGCTGAATCGAGCAGAATCGAGCCAAATTGACCCGATTCGAGCGAAATCAAGCCAATTCAAGCCTAATCCCATGGAATCGCCTTGAAAGGCATTGAATCGGATCGAATCGATTAGAGTAGAGGAGGGTAGAGTAGGAGGGGTTAGACTAGAACAGAACAGAACACAAGAGAAAGAATCGAATAGAATGAAGTAGAGACGAGTACAGTAGAATAGAGTCCAATAGAGTTGAATAGAGCCAAAGAGAGCTGAATGCAGCCGAATCCACCAAATTCAAGGTGAATCGAGAAGAATCATGTCGAATCGCGTTGAAAAGTGTCGAATCCAATCCAATAGTTTAGTGTAGGGCAGGTAAGATGAGGGGAGGGGAGGGTAGAAAAGAATAGATTAGAATAGACCAGAAAGAATAGAGAAGAGTAGACTAGGGTCAAATAGAGTCAAATCCTGCCGAAATGAGCTGAATAGAGAGGAAAAGGGCCAAGTCCAACCGAATCGAGTTGAATTCGCACAAAAAGGAGCTGATTCGAGCCGATAGGACCTGAATCAGGTCGAATCCCGTTCAAGTCTGTTGAATAGAATAGAACAGATTGCAGTAGGCTAAGTTAGAGTAGGGTAGGATAGACCAAAATGCAGTAGAACAGAACAGGATAGAAGAGAACTGAAAGACTAGAATAGGGTCGAGTAGTGCAGAGTCTAGAAGAATAGAGTTGAATATTGCCGACTAGAGCAAAATAGAGCCCAAAAGACCCAACGTGATAGACATCAAGATGAATGGCGCCGAATCCCGCGGAATCATGCTGGATCGCGTCGAATCCCGTTGAGTTGCATTGAATCCCATCCATTCAAGTCCAATCCAATCGAATCGATTAGAATAGACTAGACAAGGGTAGAGTACAAGACAATAGAATAGAGAAGAATACAGTCGGATGGAGTAGAATGGTGTAGAATGGCGTTGAAAAGACATAATAGAGTTGAGTAGACTCATAGAGCCATATAGAGTTGAATAGAGCCTATTCAAGCTGAATAGAATTGACCAGGGCGAAATGGAGCCGATTAGAACTGAATCGAACCGATTAGAGCCCAAGAGGGATGAATGGAGTGCAACGGAGCCGATTGGAGCCGAATCGCATCGAAATGCGTGGAATCGAATCCAGTGGAATAGATTAGAGTAGGGTTGGTTAAAATAGAGTAGAAGAGAATTGAACACAGTAAAAGAGAATAAAAAGAATACAAGAGAATCGAGTCCAAAAGGTTAGAGCAGAGCAGAATAGTGTAGAGTAGAACAGAGTCGAATAGAGTCTAAGCGAGCCAAATGGAGAAGAAACAAGGCAAATCGCGTTGAATCCCCTCGAACCAATTCCAGTCAATTAGGGTAGGGTAGAGTAAAAGTGTTGAGTGGAGTAGAATGCTGTGCAGCGCAATCGAATGGAGTCGAAAGGAGTAGAAAAGAGCCGAATAGAGCCGAATAGTGCTGAAGAGGGCCGAAGAGGGCCCAATCGAGCTGAATTGAGCCAAATCCAGTAAATCGAGCCTAATGGAGCCGAATTGAGCCTAATCCAGTTGAATCGACACCCTTCGAGCCAAATGGAGCCGAATGGACATGAATCGAACCAATTCGACCTGAATCGTGTCCAAATTCATGGAATCGAATTGAACAGCTTAGAGTAGGGGAGGTTCGGGTATGGCAGGGTGGAATAGAGTAGAGTAGCATAGAATAAAACAGAAGAGAATAGAAGAGAACAGAACAATACAGAACGAATACAGAAAACAGTAGGCTAGAGTAGCGTAGAGGGAAACAGAGTAGAGTAGAATAGATTCGAACGGAGCTAAATAGAGCCAAACTGAGCCGAATCGTGTCCAAATGGGTTGAATCCAATCCAATCCAACGGATTAGAATAGAGTAGAGTTGGGTAGCATAGGGTAGGGTAGAATAGAGTAGACTAGAACAGAACAGAATAGGAAGAATAAAGAAAATAAAGAAGAGTAGACTAGAGTACGATAGCGTAGGCTAGTGTATAATAGGGTAGACTCGAATACAGCTGAGTAGAGCCGAATGGAGTCGAAATGAGAGGAATCACGTCTAATCGATTCGAGTAAATTAGAGTGGTGTAGGCTAGAGTAGAGCAGAATAGTGTAGAATGGTGTGGAATAAATGGAATGGAGTAGAATGGAGTCAAATAGAGACAAAAAGAGTAGAGAAGAGTCGAATAGAGCAGAATAGGGCCGAAAGAGGCGGAATTGAGCAGAATCGAAGCAATTCAAGCCAAACGAACCGAATAGAGCCAAATGGAATAGAATCGAGCTGATTCAAGCTTAATCACGTCGAATCCCGTTCAATGCATCCAATGCAATCCAAACGTCTAGATTGGAGAAGGGGAGAGGAGGGTGGAATAGAATAGAGTAGAGTAGACTAGAAGAGATTAGAACAGAATAGAAGGAATAGAATAGAGTAGAAAAGAGTAGGGTCGAATAGACTCGAATAGAGTCGATTAGAGACGAATAGGCCAAATAGAGACGAATAGAGAAAACAGAGCTGAATGGAGCCGAATAGAGACGTAAAGGAGCCATATAGAGCCGATTCGCACCTAATCGAGCTGAATCAAGCAGAATCACGCCGACTGTCACTGAATAGCGTCGAATCACATCGAATCACGTCGAATCGCATCAAATCACATCGTTTTGTGTCGGACCGGGTCGAATCGCTTCGGATCGCATCGGATTGCATCGAATGTCGTCGAATCACGACGAATCACGCCCCATCACGTCCAATAACTTCGAATTGCGTCCAATCTCCTAGAATTCTGCTGAATCACGTCGAATCGTATGGAATCTCGCCTAATCTCTTTGAATCCCGTCAAATGCCTTCGGACCTTGTCGAATCCCGTCAAATCCTGTCCAATCGCGTCGAAGTGAATCGAATTGAATCAAATAGATTCAAGTAGGGTGGGTTTGGGTGGGGTGCAGTAGGGTTGGGTAGGGTAGGATAGAACAGAGTCCAACAGAATAGGAGAGAACAGAACAGAAGAGAAAGAATCCAGCAGAATAGAATAGAGTAGAAAAGAGTCAGATAGTGCAGAACATAGCCGAATGGAGACAAAACAAGATGAATCGCGTTGAATCGCTTCGAATCGGGTCAAATCGAATCCATTCGAATAGATTAGGGTAGGGAAGGGTAGACGAGAATAGAGGAGAATAGTGCAGAAGGGTGTGGAATGGATTAGAACGGAGCCGACTAGAGACGAATAGGGTAGAAAAGAGTCGAATAGAGCATAGTTGGGCCGAATAGGGCCAAAGAAGGCCTAATCGAGCAGAATCCAGCAGAATCGATGCCATTGGAGCTGAATGGAGCAAAATGGAGCCCAATCGAACCGACTCGAAGCGAATTGATGTGATTCAAGCCTAATCGGGTGGAATGGCGTGAAAATGCGATGACTCGAACAGAATCAAAGATTAGAGAAGGGGAGGGGAGCGGCTGGGAGGGTAGAACAGAATAGAATAGAACAGTACATAATAGAAGGAAGAGAAGATAGCACAGTACGGTAGAGCAGAGAAGAGTAGAGTCGAATAGAGTGAAATAGTGCAGAATAGAGCTGAATAGAGCCAATTCTAGCCGAATCGAGCCCAATGGAAACAAAACGTGATGAATCGCGTCGAATAGCGCCCAAGCGAATCCATTAGAATAGATTAGAGTCGGGTAGGGTAGAACAGAATAGAGTAGAATGGAGTCGAATGGAGTTGCATAGAGAAAACTAGAGTAGAAAAGAGTCGAATCGAGCCGAATAAGGCTGAACCAAGTCGAATTGAGTTGAAACAAGCTGAATCGAAGCGATTCAAGCTGAATCGAGCTGATGGTGCCGAATGAGCCGATTCAAGCCTCATCGCGTCCAATCACATTGAAATGCTTTGAATCGAATCCAATTGAATAGATTCGAAAAGGTTAGGGTAGGGTGGTTTTTGCTAGGGTAGACTAGGGTAGACGAAAGTAGACTAGAGTAGAGTAGACAAGAGAAGTCTAGAGTAGTAGCCTAGACAAGACAGCTGGACTAGTCAGACTAGTGGTATAGATCAGTAGGCTAGACAACTAGCCTTGAAGAGTACCCTTGCCCTGACAAGTACCCTAAATTCTGAATCTGAACTAGTCCCCTTGCCTTAACTAGTATCCTGAACTAGTAGCCTTGTCTGAACTAGTACCCTTAACTAGTAGCCTTGCCTTAAGTAATAGTCTTAATGTCTGCCCTTGCCTTACCAGTACCCTGAACTAGTAGCCCTGCCTTAACTAGGACCCTGGCCTTCACCAGTAGCCTTCACTAGTACCCTGGCCTTCACTAGTAGCCTTGCCTCAACTAGTACCCTTCACTAGTACCCTCGCATGAACTAGTTGTCTTAACTAGTACCTGACCTTCTCAGTCCCCATAAGTCCTACCCTGGCCTTAACCAGCTGCCTTAACTGGTACCCTGGTCTTAACTAGTAGTATGAACTTGTACCCTTGAATCCACTGGTAGCCTAAACTAGTCGTCTTGCCTTAAGTAGTAGCCTTCACTTGGACCTTGCCTTAACTAGTATCCTTAACTAGTACCTGTGCCTTAACTAGTACAGCGGCCATAACGAATAGCCTGAACTAGTAGCCTTGTCTGAATTAGTACTCGGAACTAGTAGCCTTGCTTTAAGTAATAGTCTTAACATCTGCCCTTGCCTTCCTAGTACCCTTAACTAGTAGCCAAGCCTTCACTACTACCCCGAACTAGTAGCCTTGCCTTAACTAGTAGCCTTGCCTTAACCAGTTGCCTTAACTAGGACCCTGGCCTTAACTAGAAGTCTCAACTTGTAAACTTGCATCAAAGAGTAGCCTTAACTAGTACTCTTGCCTTAAGTAGTGGCCTGAACTAGTACTCGTGCCTTAGCTAGTACTCTTAACTAGTACAGTGCCCCTAACTCGTATCCTGAACTAGTAGCCTTCTCTTAACTAGTACCCTTAACTAGTAGCCTTGCCTTCACTGGTACCCTGGCCTTCTCCAGTAGCCTTAACTCAGACCCTGGCCTTCACAGGCAGCCTTAAGTAGTACCCTTAACTAGTACCCTCGCATTCACTAGTAGTCTGAACTAGTACCCTGGCCGTATCAGTACCCAGAAATACTACCCTTGCCGTAACCAGTTGCCTTAAGTAGTACCCTGGCCTTAACTAGTAGTATTCACTTGTATTCTTGCATCAACTAGTAGCCTTAACTAGGACTCTTGCCTTAAGTAGTGGGCTGAACTAGTACTCGTGCCTTGGCTAGTACTCTTAACTAGTACAGTGCCCCTAACTCATATCCTGAACTCGTAGCCTTCTCTTAACTAGTACCCTTAACTAGTACCCTTGCCTTCACTAGTACCCTGGCCTTCTCCAGTAGCCTTAACTCAGACCCTGGCCTTCACTGGCAGCCTTAACTAGTACCCTTAACTAGTACCCTCGCATTCACTAGTAGCCTGAACTAGTACCCTGGCCGTATCAGTACCCAGAACTACTAGCCTTGCCGTAACCCGTTGCCTTAACTAGTACCCTGGCCTTAACTAGTAGTATTCACTTGTATTCTTGCATCAACTAGTAGCCTTAACTAGGACTCTTGCCTTAAGCAGTGGCCTGAATTTGTACCTTGCCTTAACTAGCAGCCTTAACTAGCACCCGTGCCTTTACTAGTACTCTTAACTAGTACAGTGCCCCTAACTAGTATCCTGAACTGGTAGCCTTGTCCTAACGTGTACCCTTAACCAGGAGCCTTGCCTTAAGGAATAGTCTTAATGGCTACCCTTGCCTCAACAAGTCCCCTTAACTAGTACCCTTGCATTAACTAGTAGTCTTAACTAGTAGCCTGGCCTTATCAGTACCCAGAACTACTACCCTTGCCTTAACCAGTTGCCTTAACTAGCACCCTGGACTTAGCCAGTAGTATTAACATGTACCCTTGCATCGACTAGTAGACAACACTAGTACTCTTGCCTGAAGTAGTGGCCTAAACTCGTTCCTTGCCTTACTAGTAGCCTTAACTAGTACTCTGAACTAGTACAGTGGCCCTAACTAGTATTCTGAACTAGAAGCCTTGTGGTAAATAGTACCCTTAATGAGTCGCCTTGCCTTAAGGAACAGTCTTAACGTCTACCCTTGCCTTACTAGTCCTCTTAACTAGTAGCCAAACCTTAACTAGTACCCTGAAGTAGTAGCCTTGAATGGACTAGTAGCCCAGGCTTAACTAGTACCCTGGCCGTCACTAGGACCCTTGCCTCAACTAGTACCCTGGCTTTAACTAGTACTCTTAACTAGTACCCTGGCCTTATCGCTACCCATAGCTACTACCCTTGCCTTGGCCAGTTGCCTTAACTAGTACCCTGGCCTTAATTAGTAGTATGAACTTGTACCCTTGCATCAACTAGTAGCCTAAACTAATATGCTTGCCTGAAGTAGTAGCCTTCACTTGTACCTTGCCTTCCTAGTAGCCTTAACTAGTACCCGTCCATTAACTAGTACTCTTAACTAGTACAGTGGCCCTAACTAGTAGCCTGAACTAGTCCCCTTGCCTTAGGTAGTCCCTTTTCCAAACTAGTACCCTTCTTGAGTACCCCTTTTTTTATGGAGTAGGGTATGGTCCAGTAGGGTGTCATAAGGTAGGGTAGCATACGGTAGAACAGAGAAAACAGAATCCAATAGAATAGAAGAGGATAAGTCAGGATAGCTTAGTTTCGTGTAGGGTATGGTAGAGTAGCATAGGAAGGAATAGAGAAAAGAGAAAACGAGAATCCAATACAACAGAATCGAAAAGAAGAGACTAGATGAGGAAAGACTAGGGCGGGATAGGGTTCTGTCGAATAGAAGAGCGTAGAATGGTGTGGAATGGAGTCAAATGCAGTCAAACCGAGATGAATAGACTAGAAAAGAGTTGAATAGAGCGGAATAGCACTGAATAGGGACATATAGGGCTGAGTGGAGCCCAATCGAGCCCAGTCGAGCCCGACCAAGTCAAATCGACCAGATTCGAGCTGACTGGAGCCGAATGGAGCTGGAATGAGCCAAATAGAGACACAGAAAATGAGCCAAGCTAGATCGAGCCAAATCGCACCTAATCACATCCTATTGCATCGAATCTCGTCGAAGTCCATCCAATCCCACCAAAACCCATTGAATCTCATGAAATCTCACCGAATCCCGTCCAATTGTGTCCAATCGGGTCGAATCGAATGCAATCGAATTCAATAGAACAGCTTAGAGTAGCGTAGGTCAGGCTGGGATTCAATAGGGTAGGGCACAGAGGAATAGACTAGAGAAGCATAGAGTAGAAGAGAAGAGAATACAAAGAGTAGAATGGAGTAGAGTGGAGTAGAGTAGAATAGTCAGAGTCGAGTAGTGCAGAATAGAGATGAATAGATCCAATTCGAGCTGAATCGAGTCGAATGGAGAGGAAATGAGACAAATCTCCATGAATCGAATAGATTAGAGGAGAGTAGGGTGGGGGAGAAGAGAATAGAATAGTGTAGAATGGAGTCGAACAGAGTAGAATGGTGTGGAATGGAGTCGAATGGAGCCAAATAGAGACGAATAAAGTAGAAAAGAGTTGAATAGAGCTGAACAGGGCCGGATACGTTTGGATCGAGCCTAATGATGCTGAATCGAGCAGAATCGAGCCAAATTGACCCGATTCGAGCGAAATCAAGCCAATTCAAGCCTAATCCCATGGAATCGCCTTGAAAGGCATTGAATCGGATCGAATCGATTAGAGTAGAGGAGGGTAGAGTAGGAGGGGTTAGACTAGAACAGAACAGAACACAAGAGAAAGAATCGAATAGAATGAAGTAGAGACGAGTACAGTAGAATAGAGTCCAATAGAGTTGAATAGAGCCAAAGAGAGCTGAATGCAGCCGAATCCACCAAATTCAAGGTGAATCGAGAAGAATCATGTCGAATCGCGTTGAAAAGTGTCGAATCCAATCCAATAGTTTAGTGTAGGGCAGGTAAGATGAGGGGAGGGGAGGGTAGAAAAGAATAGATTAGAATAGACCAGAAAGAATAGAGAAGAGTAGACTAGGGTCAAATAGAGTCAAATCCTGCCGAAATGAGCTGAATAGAGAGGAAAAGGGCCAAGTCCAACCGAATCGAGTTGAATTCGCACAAAAAGGAGCTGATTCGAGCCGATAGGACCTGAATCAGGTCGAATCCCGTTCAAGTCTGTTGAATAGAATAGAACAGATTGCAGTAGGCTAAGTTAGAGTAGGGTAGGATAGACCAAAATGCAGTAGAACAGAACAGGATAGAAGAGAACTGAAAGACTAGAATAGGGTCGAGTAGTGCAGAGTCTAGAAGAATAGAGTTGAATATTGCCGACTAGAGCAAAATAGAGCCCAAAAGACCCAACGTGATAGACATCAAGATGAATGGCGCCGAATCCCGCGGAATCATGCTGGATCGCGTCGAATCCCGTTGAGTTGCATTGAATCCCATCCATTCAAGTCCAATCCAATCGAATCGATTAGAATAGACTAGACAAGGGTAGAGTACAAGACAATAGAATAGAGAAGAATACAGTCGGATGGAGTAGAATGGTGTAGAATGGCGTTGAAAAGACATAATAGAGTTGAGTAGACTCATAGAGCCATATAGAGTTGAATAGAGCCTATTCAAGCTGAATAGAATTGACCAGGGCGAAATGGAGCCGATTAGAACTGAATCGAACCGATTAGAGCCCAAGAGGGATGAATGGAGTGCAACGGAGCCGATTGGAGCCGAATCGCATCGAAATGCGTGGAATCGAATCCAGTGGAATAGATTAGAGTAGGGTTGGTTAAAATAGAGTAGAAGAGAATTGAACACAGTAAAAGAGAATAAAAAGAATACAAGAGAATCGAGTCCAAAAGGTTAGAGCAGAGCAGAATAGTGTAGAGTAGAACAGAGTCGAATAGAGTCTAAGCGAGCCAAATGGAGAAGAAACAAGGCAAATCGCGTTGAATCCCCTCGAACCAATTCCAGTCAATTAGGGTAGGGTAGAGTAAAAGTGTTGAGTGGAGTAGAATGCTGTGCAGCGCAATCGAATGGAGTCGAAAGGAGTAGAAAAGAGCCGAATAGAGCCGAATAGTGCTGAAGAGGGCCGAAGAGGGCCCAATCGAGCTGAATTGAGCCAAATCCAGTAAATCGAGCCTAATGGAGCCGAATTGAGCCTAATCCAGTTGAATCGACACCCTTCGAGCCAAATGGAGCCGAATGGACATGAATCGAACCAATTCGACCTGAATCGTGTCCAAATTCATGGAATCGAATTGAACAGCTTAGAGTAGGGGAGGTTCGGGTATGGCAGGGTGGAATAGAGTAGAGTAGCATAGAATAAAACAGAAGAGAATAGAAGAGAACAGAACAATACAGAACGAATACAGAAAACAGTAGGCTAGAGTAGCGTAGAGGGAAACAGAGTAGAGTAGAATAGATTCGAACGGAGCTAAATAGAGCCAAACTGAGCCGAATCGTGTCCAAATGGGTTGAATCCAATCCAATCCAACGGATTAGAATAGAGTAGAGTTGGGTAGCATAGGGTAGGGTAGAATAGAGTAGACTAGAACAGAACAGAATAGGAAGAATAAAGAAAATAAAGAAGAGTAGACTAGAGTACGATAGCGTAGGCTAGTGTATAATAGGGTAGACTCGAATACAGCTGAGTAGAGCCGAATGGAGTCGAAATGAGAGGAATCACGTCTAATCGATTCGAGTAAATTAGAGTGGTGTAGGCTAGAGTAGAGCAGAATAGTGTAGAATGGTGTGGAATAAATGGAATGGAGTAGAATGGAGTCAAATAGAGACAAAAAGAGTAGAGAAGAGTCGAATAGAGCAGAATAGGGCCGAAAGAGGCGGAATTGAGCAGAATCGAAGCAATTCAAGCCAAACGAACCGAATAGAGCCAAATGGAATAGAATCGAGCTGATTCAAGCTTAATCACGTCGAATCCCGTTCAATGCATCCAATGCAATCCAAACGTCTAGATTGGAGAAGGGGAGAGGAGGGTGGAATAGAATAGAGTAGAGTAGACTAGAAGAGATTAGAACAGAATAGAAGGAATAGAATAGAGTAGAAAAGAGTAGGGTCGAATAGACTCGAATAGAGTCGATTAGAGACGAATAGGCCAAATAGAGACGAATAGAGAAAACAGAGCTGAATGGAGCCGAATAGAGACGTAAAGGAGCCATATAGAGCCGATTCGCACCTAATCGAGCTGAATCAAGCAGAATCACGCCGACTGTCACTGAATAGCGTCGAATCACATCGAATCACGTCGAATCGCATCAAATCACATCGTTTTGTGTCGGACCGGGTCGAATCGCTTCGGATCGCATCGGATTGCATCGAATGTCGTCGAATCACGACGAATCACGCCCCATCACGTCCAATAACTTCGAATTGCGTCCAATCTCCTAGAATTCTGCTGAATCACGTCGAATCGTATGGAATCTCGCCTAATCTCTTTGAATCCCGTCAAATGCCTTCGGACCTTGTCGAATCCCGTCAAATCCTGTCCAATCGCGTCGAAGTGAATCGAATTGAATCAAATAGATTCAAGTAGGGTGGGTTTGGGTGGGGTGCAGTAGGGTTGGGTAGGGTAGGATAGAACAGAGTCCAACAGAATAGGAGAGAACAGAACAGAAGAGAAAGAATCCAGCAGAATAGAATAGAGTAGAAAAGAGTCAGATAGTGCAGAACATAGCCGAATGGAGACAAAACAAGATGAATCGCGTTGAATCGCTTCGAATCGGGTCAAATCGAATCCATTCGAATAGATTAGGGTAGGGAAGGGTAGACGAGAATAGAGGAGAATAGTGCAGAAGGGTGTGGAATGGATTAGAACGGAGCCGACTAGAGACGAATAGGGTAGAAAAGAGTCGAATAGAGCATAGTTGGGCCGAATAGGGCCAAAGAAGGCCTAATCGAGCAGAATCCAGCAGAATCGATGCCATTGGAGCTGAATGGAGCAAAATGGAGCCCAATCGAACCGACTCGAAGCGAATTGATGTGATTCAAGCCTAATCGGGTGGAATGGCGTGAAAATGCGATGACTCGAACAGAATCAAAGATTAGAGAAGGGGAGGGGAGCGGCTGGGAGGGTAGAACAGAATAGAATAGAACAGTACATAATAGAAGGAAGAGAAGATAGCACAGTACGGTAGAGCAGAGAAGAGTAGAGTCGAATAGAGTGAAATAGTGCAGAATAGAGCTGAATAGAGCCAATTCTAGCCGAATCGAGCCCAATGGAAACAAAACGTGATGAATCGCGTCGAATAGCGCCCAAGCGAATCCATTAGAATAGATTAGAGTCGGGTAGGGTAGAACAGAATAGAGTAGAATGGAGTCGAATGGAGTTGCATAGAGAAAACTAGAGTAGAAAAGAGTCGAATCGAGCCGAATAAGGCTGAACCAAGTCGAATTGAGTTGAAACAAGCTGAATCGAAGCGATTCAAGCTGAATCGAGCTGATGGTGCCGAATGAGCCGATTCAAGCCTCATCGCGTCCAATCACATTGAAATGCTTTGAATCGAATCCAATTGAATAGATTCGAAAAGGTTAGGGTAGGGTGGTTTTTGCTAGGGTAGACTAGGGTAGACGAAAGTAGACTAGAGTAGAGTAGACAAGAGAAGTCTAGAGTAGTAGCCTAGACAAGACAGCTGGACTAGTCAGACTAGTGGTATAGATCAGTAGGCTAGACAACTAGCCTTGAAGAGTACCCTTGCCCTGACAAGTACCCTAAATTCTGAATCTGAACTAGTCCCCTTGCCTTAACTAGTATCCTGAACTAGTAGCCTTGTCTGAACTAGTACCCTTAACTAGTAGCCTTGCCTTAAGTAATAGTCTTAATGTCTGCCCTTGCCTTACCAGTACCCTGAACTAGTAGCCCTGCCTTAACTAGGACCCTGGCCTTCACCAGTAGCCTTCACTAGTACCCTGGCCTTCACTAGTAGCCTTGCCTCAACTAGTACCCTTCACTAGTACCCTCGCATGAACTAGTTGTCTTAACTAGTACCTGACCTTCTCAGTCCCCATAAGTCCTACCCTGGCCTTAACCAGCTGCCTTAACTGGTACCCTGGTCTTAACTAGTAGTATGAACTTGTACCCTTGAATCCACTGGTAGCCTAAACTAGTCGTCTTGCCTTAAGTAGTAGCCTTCACTTGGACCTTGCCTTAACTAGTATCCTTAACTAGTACCTGTGCCTTAACTAGTACAGCGGCCATAACGAATAGCCTGAACTAGTAGCCTTGTCTGAATTAGTACTCGGAACTAGTAGCCTTGCTTTAAGTAATAGTCTTAACATCTGCCCTTGCCTTCCTAGTACCCTTAACTAGTAGCCAAGCCTTCACTACTACCCCGAACTAGTAGCCTTGCCTTAACTAGTAGCCTTGCCTTAACCAGTTGCCTTAACTAGGACCCTGGCCTTAACTAGAAGTCTCAACTTGTAAACTTGCATCAAAGAGTAGCCTTAACTAGTACTCTTGCCTTAAGTAGTGGCCTGAACTAGTACTCGTGCCTTAGCTAGTACTCTTAACTAGTACAGTGCCCCTAACTCGTATCCTGAACTAGTAGCCTTCTCTTAACTAGTACCCTTAACTAGTAGCCTTGCCTTCACTGGTACCCTGGCCTTCTCCAGTAGCCTTAACTCAGACCCTGGCCTTCACAGGCAGCCTTAAGTAGTACCCTTAACTAGTACCCTCGCATTCACTAGTAGTCTGAACTAGTACCCTGGCCGTATCAGTACCCAGAAATACTACCCTTGCCGTAACCAGTTGCCTTAAGTAGTACCCTGGCCTTAACTAGTAGTATTCACTTGTATTCTTGCATCAACTAGTAGCCTTAACTAGGACTCTTGCCTTAAGTAGTGGGCTGAACTAGTACTCGTGCCTTGGCTAGTACTCTTAACTAGTACAGTGCCCCTAACTCATATCCTGAACTCGTAGCCTTCTCTTAACTAGTACCCTTAACTAGTACCCTTGCCTTCACTAGTACCCTGGCCTTCTCCAGTAGCCTTAACTCAGACCCTGGCCTTCACTGGCAGCCTTAACTAGTACCCTTAACTAGTACCCTCGCATTCACTAGTAGCCTGAACTAGTACCCTGGCCGTATCAGTACCCAGAACTACTAGCCTTGCCGTAACCCGTTGCCTTAACTAGTACCCTGGCCTTAACTAGTAGTATTCACTTGTATTCTTGCATCAACTAGTAGCCTTAACTAGGACTCTTGCCTTAAGCAGTGGCCTGAATTTGTACCTTGCCTTAACTAGCAGCCTTAACTAGCACCCGTGCCTTTACTAGTACTCTTAACTAGTACAGTGCCCCTAACTAGTATCCTGAACTGGTAGCCTTGTCCTAACGTGTACCCTTAACCAGGAGCCTTGCCTTAAGGAATAGTCTTAATGGCTACCCTTGCCTCAACAAGTCCCCTTAACTAGTACCCTTGCATTAACTAGTAGTCTTAACTAGTAGCCTGGCCTTATCAGTACCCAGAACTACTACCCTTGCCTTAACCAGTTGCCTTAACTAGCACCCTGGACTTAGCCAGTAGTATTAACATGTACCCTTGCATCGACTAGTAGACAACACTAGTACTCTTGCCTGAAGTAGTGGCCTAAACTCGTTCCTTGCCTTACTAGTAGCCTTAACTAGTACTCTGAACTAGTACAGTGGCCCTAACTAGTATTCTGAACTAGAAGCCTTGTGGTAAATAGTACCCTTAATGAGTCGCCTTGCCTTAAGGAACAGTCTTAACGTCTACCCTTGCCTTACTAGTCCTCTTAACTAGTAGCCAAACCTTAACTAGTACCCTGAAGTAGTAGCCTGAATGGACTAGTAGCCCAGGCTTAACTAGTACCCTGGCCGTCACTAGGACCCTTGCCTCAACTAGTACCCTGGCTTTAACTAGTACTCTTAACTAGTACCCTGGCCTTATCGCTACCCATAGCTACTACCCTTGCCTTGGCCAGTTGCCTTAACTAGTACCCTGGCCTTAATTAGTAGTATGAACTTGTACCCTTGCATCAACTAGTAGCCTAAACTAATATGCTTGCCTGAAGTAGTAGCCTTCACTTGTACCTTGCCTTCCTAGTAGCCTTAACTAGTACCCGTCCATTAACTAGTACTCTTAACTAGTACAGTGGCCCTAACTAGTAGCCTGAACTAGTCCCCTTGCCTTAGGTAGTCCCTTTTCCAAACTAGTACCCTTCTTGAGTACCCCTTTTTTTATGGAGTAGGGTATGGTCCAGTAGGGTGTCATAAGGTAGGGTAGCATACGGTAGAACAGAGAAAACAGAATCCAATAGAATAGAAGAGGATAAGTCAGGATAGCTTAGTTTCGTGTAGGGTATGGTAGAGTAGCATAGGAAGGAATAGAGAAAAGAGAAAACGAGAATCCAATACAACAGAATCGAAAAGAAGAGACTAGATGAGGAAAGACTAGGGCGGGATAGGGTTCTGTCGAATAGAAGAGCGTAGAATGGTGTGGAATGGAGTCAAATGCAGTCAAACCGAGATGAATAGACTAGAAAAGAGTTGAATAGAGCGGAATAGCACTGAATAGGGACATATAGGGCTGAGTGGAGCCCAATCGAGCCCAGTCGAGCCCGACCAAGTCAAATCGACCAGATTCGAGCTGACTGGAGCCGAATGGAGCTGGAATGAGCCAAATAGAGACACAGAAAATGAGCCAAGCTAGATCGAGCCAAATCGCACCTAATCACATCCTATTGCATCGAATCTCGTCGAAGTCCATCCAATCCCACCAAAACCCATTGAATCTCATGAAATCTCACGAATCCCGTCCAATTGTGTCCAATCGGGTCGAATCGAATGCAATCGAATTCAATAGAACAGCTTAGAGTAGCGTAGGTCAGGCTGGGATTCAATAGGGTAGGGCACAGAGGAATAGACTAGAGAAGCATAGAGTAGAAGAGAAGAGAATACAAAGAGTAGAATGGAGTAGAGTGGAGTAGAGTAGAATAGTCAGAGTCGAGTAGTGCAGAATAGAGATGAATAGATCCAATTCGAGCTGAATCGAGTCGAATGGAGAGGAAATGAGACAAATCTCCATGAATCGAATAGATTAGAGGAGAGTAGGGTGGGGGAGAAGAGAATAGAATAGTGTAGAATGGAGTCGAACAGAGTAGAATGGTGTGGAATGGAGTCGAATGGAGCCAAATAGAGACGAATAAAGTAGAAAAGAGTTGAATAGAGCTGAACAGGGCCGGATACGTTTGGATCGAGCCTAATGATGCTGAATCGAGCAGAATCGAGCCAAATTGACCCGATTCGAGCGAAATCAAGCCAATTCAAGCCTAATCCCATGGAATCGCCTTGAAAGGCATTGAATCGGATCGAATCGATTAGAGTAGAGGAGGGTAGAGTAGGAGGGGTTAGACTAGAACAGAACAGAACACAAGAGAAAGAATCGAATAGAATGAAGTAGAGACGAGTACAGTAGAATAGAGTCCAATAGAGTTGAATAGAGCCAAAGAGAGCTGAATGCAGCCGAATCCACCAAATTCAAGGTGAATCGAGAAGAATCATGTCGAATCGCGTTGAAAAGTGTCGAATCCAATCCAATAGTTTAGTGTAGGGCAGGTAAGATGAGGGGAGGGGAGGGTAGAAAAGAATAGATTAGAATAGACCAGAAAGAATAGAGAAGAGTAGACTAGGGTCAAATAGAGTCAAATCCTGCCGAAATGAGCTGAATAGAGAGGAAAAGGGCCAAGTCCAACCGAATCGAGTTGAATTCGCACAAAAAGGAGCTGATTCGAGCCGATAGGACCTGAATCAGGTCGAATCCCGTTCAAGTCTGTTGAATAGAATAGAACAGATTGCAGTAGGCTAAGTTAGAGTAGGGTAGGATAGACCAAAATGCAGTAGAACAGAACAGGATAGAAGAGAACTGAAAGACTAGAATAGGGTCGAGTAGTGCAGAGTCTAGAAGAATAGAGTTGAATATTGCCGACTAGAGCAAAATAGAGCCCAAAAGACCCAACGTGATAGACATCAAGATGAATGGCGCCGAATCCCGCGGAATCATGCTGGATCGCGTCGAATCCGTTGAGTTGCATTGAATCCCATCCATTCAAGTCCAATCCAATCGAATCGATTAGAATAGACTAGACAAGGGTAGAGTACAAGACAATAGAATAGAGAAGAATACAGTCGGATGGAGTAGAATGGTGTAGAATGGCGTTGAAAAGACATAATAGAGTTGAGTAGACTCATAGAGCCATATAGAGTTGAATAGAGCCTATTCAAGCTGAATAGAATTGACCAGGGCGAAATGGAGCCGATTAGAACTGAATCGAACCGATAGAGCCCAAGAGGGATGAATGGAGTGCAACGGAGCCGATTGGAGCCGAATCGCATCGAAATGCGTGGAATCGAATCCAGTGGAATAGATTAGAGTAGGGTTGGTTAAAATAGAGTAGAAGAGAATTGAACACAGTAAAAGAGAATAAAAAGAATACAAGAGAATCGAGTCCAAAGGTTAGAGCAGAGCAGAATAGTGTAGAGTAGAACAGAGTCGAATAGAGTCTAAGCGAGCCAAATGGAGAAGAAACAAGGCAAATCGCGTTGAATCCCCTCGAACCAATTCCAGTCAATTAGGGTAGGGTAGAGTAAAAGTGTTGAGTGGAGTAGAATGCTGTGCAGCGCAATCGAATGGAGTCGAAAGGAGTAGAAAAGAGCCGAATAGAGCCGAATAGTGCTGAAGAGGGCCGAAGAGGGCCCAATCGAGCTGAATTGAGCCAAATCCAGTAAATCGAGCCTAATGGAGCCGAATTGAGCCTAATCCAGTTGAATCGACACCCTTCGAGCCAAATGGAGCCGAATGGACATGAATCGAACCAATTCGACCTGAATCGTGTCCAAATTCATGAATACTATCTCTCTATG